>NC_140996.1:118861361-119322664 GCF_052327205.1 Somniosus microcephalus
CCCCATACTTCACTACCGTACAGTGCAATGGGCAGGATTATGCTGTCAAAAATTTTGAGCCAGATTTTGATTGGGATTTGGATGTTGTAGAATTTTCTTTTTATTGCATATAGGGCTCTTCGGGCTTTTTCTTTTAGTGCATTCACTGCTATGCTGAAGCTCCCTGATGCTGTAATAGTTAGACCAAGGTAGGTGTAGCTCATAGTGTGTCCTATAGTGGTATCACTGAGGGTAAACTGGTATTTGTTTTCCTGACATCTGGGTCTTTTCTGAAAAATCATGATGTTGGTTTTCTTTAGATTTACTGTTAGAGCCCAATTTTGGCAGTATTTGTCGAGTAGGTCTAGTTGTTGCTGTAATCCCTGTTCTGTGGGAGACAGCAGAACCAGGTCGTCCGCATAGAACAGGGACTTCACTTCTCCATCCAGGAGACGGAGACCTGGTGACTCGCTTTGCTCCAGCATGTCTGCTAATTCATTTATGTATATGTTGAACAGGGTCGGGCTCAAATTGCAGCCCTGCCGGACGCCTCTTCTCTGGGTGAAGAAATCGGTGCGTTTGTCTCCAATTTTGACCCCGCATTTGTTTTTCAGATACATTGATTTAATAAGGTCATAGACTTTGCCCCCTATTCCACACTGAAGAAGTTTATAATAGAGCCCTTCGTGCCATATAGAGTCAAAGGCTTTCTTGAAGTCGATGAAACAGGCGAATATTTTCCCATTTTTTGTTTGGTGTTTATGTTTTTCAATGAGGGTGTGAAGGGTATAGATATGGTCGGCGGTGCGGTGTTTTGGAAGAAAGCCTATTTGGTTTTTTCTGAGGATATTATGTTTGTTAAGAAAATCAAGTAATCTACTATTTAGAATACTGCAGAATAACTTCCCTAGACAACTGTTGACACAGATGCCGCGGTAGTTATTTGGGTCTGATTTGTTTCCACTTTTATATATGGGGGAGATTAGTCCTTGGCACCAGATATCGGGAAAACAGCCTGAGCGTAATATGATGTTGAATAGTTTGAGTATCGCACTCTGCATCTCCATATTGCTGAACTTTAGCATTTCATTTTTGATGTTGTCTGGGCCACAGGCTTTCTTTAGGTGGAGAGATTTTGTTTTTGTGGCCAGTTCTTTCCATGTGATTGGGGAGTCTAGAGGGTTTTGGTTGTCTTTAATTGTTGCTTCTAATGTGTGGAGTTTTTCTGTGACCTGATGTTGACTTGGGTTTGTTTTGTTTTTTGGGATGTCTTTGTAGAGGTTTTCAAAATGTGTTCTCCAGATGTCGCCATCTTGGATTGGTAATGCTTGCAATTGTGTTGTACTCAGGTTATTCCACATTTCCCAGAATTGTTTTGGATTGGTGGAGTTTTCTATTTCTTCGAGTATTTTGTGGGTATAGTTTTGTGTTTTGTTCCTAATGGTGTGTTTATATCTTTTGAGGGTTTCATTGTATCTAGTACGTAGGTCCGGATTGTTTGGTTGCCGATGCTTTTGGTTTGATATTTTTCTCAGGTCTTTTCTGGCATTTTTGCATTCGTGGTCAAACCATTTCATATTTTTATTTTGTCTTTTGTGATGCTTCCTCTTCTGTTTCACGAGGTCGGCTTTTACAGCTGCCTCATGGAAGATCATATTTATATCCTCTATGGCCGTGTTTACACCATCTCTGGTGATCTCATATAGATTTTCTTTAAATTTTGAAATTTTACTTGTGAGATCAGGTGAATTTAGTGCTGTGATGAATTTATCTCCACTGTCTGGGGCCCATCTGTATGTCTGGTTTATTTTATGTAGCTTACTGTGTTCCTTTTTTGTGTCTGTAGTTTGGGCAGAAAGTTTAAGGTACACATTTATTTGGTTATGGTCTGAGAGGGGGGATTGTTGCCTGACAGTGAATGCGTTGATATCGCAGGGGTCCAGGTCAGTGATTGTATAGTCCACCACACTAGACCCAAGAGTTGAGGAGTATGTGAGTCTCCCTTGGGAGTCCCCTCTGAACCTACCATTAACTATGTACAGGCCTAAGGCTCGGCAGAGTTGCACTACCTCCCTACCGCTTTTGTTTATTTCACGATCAAGGTTGTTCCGATTTGCGATGCTCTCTCTCTCTCTTCCCCCCAGTCTCTCTCTCTCTCTTCCCCCCAGTCTCTCTCTCTCTCTCTTCCCCCCAGTCTCTCTCTCTCTCTCTTCCCCCCAGTCTCTCTCTCTCTCTCCCCCCAGTCTCTCTCTCTCTTCCCCCCAGTCTCTCTCTCTCTTCCCCCAGTCTCTCTCTCTCTCTCTTCCCCCCAGTCTCTCTCTCTCTCTCTTCCCCCCAGTCTCTCTCTCTCTCTCTTCCCCCCAGTCTCTCTCTCTCTCTCTTCCCCCCAGTCTCTCTCTCTCTCTCTCTTCCCCCCAGTCTCTCTCTCTCTCTCTCTTCCCCCCAGTCTCTCTCTCTCTCTCTCTTCCCCCCAGTCTCTCTCTCTCTCTCTTCCCCCCAGTCTCTCTCTCTCTCTCTTCCCCCCAGTCTCTCTCTCTCTCTCTTCCCCCCAGTCTCTCTCTCTCTCTTCCCCCCAGTCTCTCTCTCTCTCTCTCTCTCTTCCCCCCAGTCTCTCTCTCTCTTCCCCCCAGTCTCTCTCTCTCTCTTCCCCCCAGTCTCTCTCTCTCTCTCTTCCCCCCAGTCTCTCTCTTCCCCCCAGTCTCTCTCTTCCCCCCAGTCTCTCTCTTCCCCCAGTCTCTCTCTCTCTCTTCCCCCCCAGTCTCTCTCTCTCTCTTCCCCCCAGTCTCTCTCTCTCTCTCTTCCCCCCAGTCTCTCTCTCTCTCTCTTCCCCCCAGTCTCTCTCTCTCTCTTCCCCCAGTCTCTTTCTCTCTCTCTTCCCCCCAGTCTCTCTCTCTTCCCCCCAGTCTCTCTCTCTTCCCCCCAGTCTCTCTCTCTCTCTTCCCCCCAGTCTCTCTCTCTCTCTTCCCCCAGTCTCTCTCTCTCTCTCTCTTCCCCCCAGTCTCTCTCTCTCTCTCTTCCCCCCAGTCTCTCTCTCTCTCTCTTCCCCCCAGTCTCTTTCTCTCTCTCTTCCCCCCAGTCTCTCTCTCTTCCCCCCAGTCTCTCTCTCTTCCCCCCAGTCTCTCTCTCTCTCTTCCCCCCAGTCTCTCTCTCTCTCTTCCCCCAGTCTCTCTCTCTCTCTCTCTTCCCCCCAGTCTCTCTCTCTCTCTCTTCCCCCCAGTCTCTCTCTCTCTCTCTTCCCCCCAGTCTCTCTCTCTCTCTTCCCCCCAGTCTCTCTCTCTCTCTCTTCCCCCCAGTCTCTCTCTCTCTTCCCCCCAGTCTCTCTCTCTCTCTCTTCCCCCCAGTCTCTCTCTCTCTCTCTTCCCCCCAGTCTCTCTCTTCCCCCCAGTCTCTCTCTTCCCCCCAGTCTCTCTCTTCCCCCCAGTCTCTCTCTTCCCCCCAGTCTCTCTCTCTCTCTTCCCCCCAGTCTCTCTCTCTCTCTCTCTCTCTTCCCCCAGTCTCTCTCTCTCTTCCCCCCAGTCTCTCTCTCTCTCTCTTCCCCCCAGTCTCTCTCTCTCTCTCTTCCCCCCAGTCTCTCTCTTCCCCCCAGTCTCTCTCTTCCCCCCAGTCTCTCTCTTCCCCCCAGTCTCTCTCTCTCTCTTCCCCCCCAGTCTCTCTCTCTCTCTTCCCCCCAGTCTCTCTCTCTCTCTCTTCCCCCCAGTCTCTCTCTCTCTCTCTTCCCCCCAGTCTCTCTCTCTCTCTTCCCCCCAGTCTCTCTCTCTTCCCCCCAGTCTCTCTCTCTTCCCCCCAGTCTCTCTCTCTCTCTTCCCCCCAGTCTCTCTCTCTCTCTTCCCCCCAGTCTCTCTCTCTCTCTTCCCCCCAGTCTCTCTCTCTCTCTTCCCCCCAGTCTCTCTCTCTCTCTTCCCCCCAGTCTCTCTCTCTCTCTCTTCCCCCCAGTCTCTCTCTCTCTCTTCCCCCCAGTCTCTCTCTCTCTCTTCCCCCCAGTCTCTCTCTCTCTCTCTTCCCCCCAGTCTCTCTCGCTCTCTTCCCCCCAGTCTCTCTCGCTCTCTTCCCCCCAGTCTCTCTCTCTCTCTTCCCCCCCAGTCTCTCTCTCTCTCTTCCCCCCAGTCTCTCTCTCTCTCTTCCCCCCAGTCTCTCTCTCTCTCTTCCCCCCAGTCTCTCTCTTCCCCCCAGTCTCTCTCTTCCCCCCAGTCTCTCTCTCTCTCTCTCTTCCCCCCAGTCTCTCTCTCTCTCTTCCCCCCAGTCTCTCTCTCTCTCTCTCTTCCCCCCAGTCTCTCTCTCTCTCTTCCCCCCAGTCTCTCTCTCTCTCTCTCTTCCCCCCAGTCTCTCTCTCTCTCTCTCTTCCCCCCAGTCTCTCTCTCTCTCTTCCCCCCAGTCTCTCTCTCTCTCTTCCCCCCAGTCTCTCTCTCTCTCTTCCCCCAGTCTCTCTCTCTCTCTTCCCCCCAGTCTCTCTCTCTCTCTTCCCCCCAGTCTCTCTCTCTCTCTTCCCCCCAGTCTCTCTCTCTCTCTTCCCCCCAGTCTCTCTCTCTCTTCCCCCCAGTCTCTCTCTCTCTCTTCCCCCCAGTCTCTCTCTCTCTCTTCCCCCCAGTCTCTCTCTCTCTCTTCCCCCAGTCTCTCTCTCTCTCTCTTCCCCCCAGTCTCTCTCTCTCTCTCTCTTCCCCCCAGTCTCTCTCTCTCTTCCCCCCAGTCTCTCTCTCTCTCTTCCCCCCAGTCTCTCTCTCTCTCTTCCCCCCAGTCTCTCTCTCTCTCTTCCCCCCAGTCTCTCTCTCTCTCTTCCCCCCAGTCTCTCTCTCTCTCTTCCCCCAGTCTCTCTCTCTCTCTTCCCCCCAGTCTCTCTCTCTCTTCCCCCCAGTCTCTCTCTCTCTCTTCCCCCCAGTCTCTCTCTCTCTTCCCCCCAGTCTCTCTCTCTCTTCCCCCCAGTCTCTCTCTCTCTTCCCCCCAGTCTCTCTCTCTCTTCCCCCCAGTCGCTCTCTCTCTTCCCCCCAGTCGCTCTCTCTCTTCCCCCCAGTCGCTCTCTCTCTTCCCCCCAGTCGCTCTCTCTCTTCCCCCCAGTCGCTCTCTCTCTTCCCCCAGTCGCTCTCTCTCTTCCCCCCAGTCGCTCTCTCTCTTCCCCCCAGTCGCTCTCTCTCTTCCCCCCAGTCGCTCTCTCTCTTCCCCCCAGTCGCTCTCTTTCTCTCTCTTCCCCCCAGTCACTCTCTTTCTCTCTCTTCCAACAACAACATGCCCTTAAAAAACCCTCGGCACCGCCGGGCACTCCAGCTAGTAAAAGATGGAATAGCAGAGTACTTGGAAAACAGTGACAGGATCGGACAAAGTCAGCATGGATTTACAAAAGGTAAATCATGCTCGACTAAACTACTGGAATTTTTGTGGATGTAACTGGTAGAATAGATAAGGGAGAACCAGTGAATGTGGTGTATTTGGACTTTCAGAAGGCTTTCGATAAGGTCCCGCATAAAAGATTAGTGTGTAAAATTAAGGCACATGGGATTCGGGGCAAGGTACTGACTTGGATAGAGAACTGGTTGGCAGACAGGAAGGAAAGAGTTGGAATGAACGGGTCTTTTTCCGAGTGGCAGGCAGTGACTGGTGGGGTACCGCAGGGATCGGTCCTAGGACCCCAGCTATTCACAATATATATTAATGATCTAGATGAGGGAACTAGATGCAATATCTCCTAGTTTGCAGATAACACAAAGCTGGGTGGGTGTGGGTGCTGTGAAGAGGATGCAGAGAAACTCCAGTATGATTTGGACAGGTTGGGTGATTGGGCAGATGCAGTATAATGTGGATAAATGCGAGGTTATCCACTTTGGTGGCAAAAACAGGAAGGCAGATTATCTGAACGGCAATAGATTGGGAGAAGGGGAAGTGCAACGAGACCTGGGTGTCCTTGTGCACCAGTCGCTGAAGGTAAGCATGCAGGTGCAGCAGACGGTTAAGAAGGCAAACGGTATGTTGGCCTTCGTAGCGAGAGGGTTCAAGTACAGGAGCAAGGATGTCTTGCTGCAGTTGTACAGGGCCTTGGTGAGACCACACCTTGAGTATTGTGTGCAGTTTTGGTCGCCTTATCTGAGGAAGGATGTTCTTGCCATGGAGGGAGTGCAGCGAAGATTCACCAGACTGATACCTGGGATGGCAGGAATGACGTATGAGGAGAGATTGGGTTGATTGGGCTTATACTCGCTGGAGTTTAGAAGAATGAGGGGGGATCGCATTGAAACTTATAAAATTCTAACAGGACTGGACAGACTAGATGCAGGAAGGATGTTCCCGATGGTCGGGGAGTCCAGAACCAGGGGTCACAGTCCAAGGATAAGGGGTAAGCCATTTAGGACTGAGATGAGGAGGAATTTCTTCACCCAGAGAGTGGTGAACCTGTGGAATTCTCTACCACAGAAGGCAGTTGAGGCCAAGTCATTTAATATATTATAGGAGTTAGATATATTTCTTAAGGCTAAAGGGATCAAGGGATATGGGGAGAAGGCAGGGACAGGGTACTGAGTTTGAATGATCAGCCATGATCTCATTGAATGGCGGAGCAGGCTCGAGGGGCCAAATGGCCTACTCCTGCTCCTATCTTCTATATTACTTCTGACAACAACACTAACACTGCATTAGTTCTGCACTGAAGCCTGAATTGTGTGCTCAAGTTCTGGAATGGGGCTCGGACCCACAACTGAAGTGATCCAAACCAAGCCAAGCTGAACCAAACAATGAAGGTCCAATTTATTTTTTCATTGGCCAAGTTGTTTAATTGATCGGAGAGTCTCTAGTAACATTACCCAATAGCATCACAGTACCATACAGGTTTACAGCACAAAACAAGGCTATTTGAATAATTTACCAAAATTGGTACTCATCAAGATGACAAAGTAAAAACTGATTGTTGAGATTCAAGCAGACTTGGTTAAGATTTTGCTACCTATTAGAATGTAAATAACAACAGAGTAAATGAGTCACAGCTGGCATCAACTGAAACCAAATACAGTTGATTTAATTAATTTTTTATGCTATCTTGATTACACACCTCTACTGTTACTCTCTGGATATGCAACAACAGGCTTATCTGGGGACCGTCTCAAGTCAGCATTGAGGAAGGGCTTGTCCATTGGGTACGCAGCAAATGATGGCATGGATGAGGTGTCAGATATTGGTAATACTCGAAAACTTCCATCCAAACAAGGTTGTAGCTGTAGAATGAAAATGCAATTGTAACATATTAACTCATTGCTGGGAAATAATTACAACTGGTTGTGTTAGGATAGGACTTGAATGTATGGGGTTAGGTTATAGCACTAGGGTGATTTTTTCTGGTAACACACCTTATAAGTGCACCAATATCCCTATAGGGTATAGTTGATCTGCTGAACTCTACCAATTGTACTTTGAATACAAGGAATTATAACAATGTGACAGAGGCTATGCTGCAACATTAAAAATAATATCTATAGAATCAGTGGATCAGTTTCTTAGCCCTTCAACTGCTGGTAACCTTCAACATTAGTTATAAGCAGAAGACAGGATGGCACAGCAGGTAATTTTAGAAAACCCCACAAACCTAATTTATAGCAATGTGTTAACTAAGATTTTGAGTTTTACATAAAACTCCTGCACATCACCTTGCACAGTGTAAAGGTCTTTTCACAGCAGGTTTTAACTTTCATAATCCAGAAGATAGCAGTTATGCAACATAAAGCTGATGCATACACTTTATAGAACACAAGCAAAATAAGATTGCATCCCATAGCTGCTCCACAGGTAATCATTCTACCATGCATTATTCAAGTACTGTACAATGTGTACATTTTAAATACAATCTATTTCACATGATCTGACCCCACTGAATAAAGCATGCAAATAAATGTTCACACCATTATCAAACAACAATCACCAATTCATGGTCAATGAAGTAAGTCAGGGGATCTTTTACTTCCACATGAAGACAGGGGATCCATTTAAAATGTCATATGAAAGCATTGACAATGTAGCATTCCCTCATTACTATACTAGAAGAGGAACCTAAATTATGTGCTCAAGTCATGAAATGGGGCCTGAACCCACAGTCTACTGACGCAGAGGTGAGCACTGCCACTGAACCAAGTTTACAGTTATAATACAGCACTTCCAAAGCTTTTGAACGAGGTCATCTGCAGGATCTCGCACCATGCAGTCGTTTCTGTCAAAGAGGATTTCTACTTTTAGAGTTCGAATTTTTAGCAAGAACACAGATGCCATAGCCAACACTGCAATTGCAAAGCGAAGTAGCTCCTTTAAACAATTGTACTGGCCTTCACTACAAATACTAGCATAGCAAAATGTTGCAAGTCAAGGTAGATCGTAGGCGCGGTTCAGAAATTGTAAAACAGGCTGAGCGCCCCATTAAAACTAAGACATTAAAATGTTACCGTTATCATTTGAATCCCCACATTGGTGATTTTTATGGACAAGGCAGGAGCGTACAATATTAAAAAGTTGAGCACAATCTAACAGGAGCGGACGCGCTCACGGCAAGGAGCATCCCCAGCCCTTCCCCAGTACTCTCGAGTCAGGCAGGGCTTGCACTGAATGCCACTTTTCACCTTAACCCCCTTACCACAATTTACATTTACATTAATATAAGGAATAAGAACCTCACCCCTTCCTTGCTGTAAACTGCTGCCATATCCGAGTGTGATTTTATGTAGAGAGCCGCGGCGGCCAGGGCTGGGCAGGAGGATACAGCTCACGTACCGGAAGAGCCATCAAAACCGAACAGGCACCGACATCAGTTCAAAGCGGCTCGAGCACGCCGCTCGAATCAGCTCCGCGAGTGGGCGGAGCCGGCCGCCTCCCCGGCACCGCCTGATTGACAGCTGCCCCTACTCTAAAAGTGCGGTTAATTGACGTCAATCCTAGCCTAATGTGTTCTTCAATTTCCTCTTATCTCTTTTGTACCAGTAGAAATATATTGTCAGGGAAAACTGCCGAGAAAGCTGATGAATATCACAACAATGGTGACAACTAAACCGTATCAGGTTATCGGTATTGTATTTTTTCTGTAAATGCAGAAGTATAACCTTTATCCCCAGCCTCATTTGCTGCTGCATACGTCACGTGATTTTCGGCCTAATCAAACGGCGTCCCGCCTGAAGGCTGAGAGATTTTCAAATCGGATTCAAGTGTGGTTGCGCGGCGGGGCAGTCACCCCCCTCCTCCTCCTCCTCGCGCGCCACGGCCTCCAACCGTCAGTTTTCATTGGCGACTGCGCGTGGATGAAGCCGTGTGCTGACTGGCTGTCGGAGTTTCAGCGTTTCAGCACATCGCCGTATGGCGTGTTTCCATTGGCTGGGTTGCGTTCGTCAGCGTCAGCGTCCGCTTCCGATGTCGCTTGTCCATACAGTGTGACGCCGGGAGGTCAGATTCTTTGCATTATTCTTTATTTTTGATTACCGCTTTTATTAAAAAAAAGTATTTCCTCCCGTCGCTCAAATTCCGTGTTTTTTTTTGTATGTGTGAAGAAATCAGTCGAGGTGTTGAAGTCTGACGGCGGGCGGTTGCGGCTATTGATTGGTATTTGAAATAATGGCCGCGCTTTACGCTTGCACGAAATGCCACCAGCGATACCCGTTCGAGGACCTCTCTCAGGGCCAGCAGCTTTGTAAGGTTTGTAGTAAACATCAGCTCCTCCTCCCGGAGGAAATCCGTTACTCCGCTGTTTGTGATTTATGCCGAGGTTAATCGGCTCCGAAATCCGGCAAAGGACACCGCACTCGGTGTCGCCAATCAGCTAGGTGTTTCTCAGTCAGCAGGCGCTGCTCAACACGGAAGAGGAACGGCTAACCTGCTGTGGGAGCAGCAAAGGGCGAAGTGCTCGGTTCTGAACCGGCTCTTGCATTTAAAGTGACACCTGCAGCTGATCACTACCCCCGTTGCTACAGGCTCAATTGTAACCAGGTAGGGCGTAGGTCCGGCCTAGTTTCTGAAGTTTTAAATATGCTCTCTTCCCTCCTCTGCCCCCATGCCCTGATGCCACTTTAACCATCGATTAATTTAAAAGTGTAAAAGAAAACAAGTCCACTAACTTAGTGACACTTTTGCTGCTCCCCTCCCGAGAAAAAGTTCCCAAACTACTTGTCCATATAATCTTAAATACTCGTGTACAGATAGGTTTCACGCTAACTTTTCAAATGATATGAAGAATCATGAATTTTTTTGTAAAAACACAAAATGCTCAAAATACTCAGCAGGTCAGGCAGCATCTGTGGCGAGAGAAACAGAGTTAATGTTTCAGTTCAATGACCTTTCGTCAGAACTGAATTGTTTATCCTTCCATCTAAATTGATCAAGTAATGAGGTTTATGACAATGTCTTGTACTGAAAAATCTAGAATGTTATGAGATGAGGAAAAAGTGATTTACTATTGTCTAAATAAATTCAAATAAATAGATCACTGAGATAAATAATCTTTTCCATCCTCTCTGTTCAGAATCCAGATCTTATATTTATGTAAAGCTGAGCCTTTTTAAAATCCCAGCTGTAGAGCTGGATAACATAAGTTGTTGGATCTATCATAGAAATTGCAACACAGAATGATACCATTTGGGCCATCGTGCCTGTGCAGGGTCTTTGAAAGAGCGACCCACTTTCCCGCTCTTTCAAAGAGCCCTGCAAATTTTTCCTCTTCAAGCATACATCCCTTTTGAAAGTTACTATTGAATCTGTGTTCATCACCCTTTCAGATAGTACATTCAGATCATCATAACTTGTGTAAAAAAAACAAAAAACAAAAACCCATTTCATCTCCCCTCTGCCAATTATCTTTAATCTGTGCCCTCTGGTTACCAACCCGTCTGCCAGTGGAAACAATTTCTCCTTATTTACTCTATCTAACCCCCTCATAATTTAGAACACCTATTAAAACTCCCCTTAACCTTCTCTGCTCCAAGAACAACCCCAGCTTCTCTAGTCTCTCCACTTAACTGAAGTCCCTCATTCTTGGTGTAATTCTGGTAAATCTCCTCTGTGTCTTATGCCATCCTTTCAAAAGCGTTGCCCAGCTGAGGCCTAACCAATGATTTATAAAACGTCCTTGCTTTTGTAGTCTGTGCCTCTAGTTATAAATCCAAACATCCCATATGTTTTTTAACAGCTTTATCAACTTCTCCTGCCACCTTCAAAGATCTTTTGTTTCTCTCAATTTTAATTGGGTATTTAATTGTCTACAATGAGACTAGAGTACATGACATTGTTTTACTTTCAGCTTCAGGAGGATTTGAGAACTTGACTAATCGCTTAAGACTATCCAGATCTAAGATAAATAACATCCTAACTTCCATGTTCTTTTCCTTTCCAAAGAAAATTGTATGCTCCCTCAAGCTATCTTCACAGCACAAGGTTCAAAGGCAGAAAATATTTTTATTTGCTCATCACTGCCCCCTTGTAAAGGATGTGAACTGAAAAATAATGCGGGGTCCAGTATTGTGACTGGAACTTTTAAGTTGGTGAAAGATCTGTAATACACAGAATGCAAGTAGGGCATATTTCCAAATTGCTTTTGTCAAATGTTGCAAATACCACAAGTATTTCTTGGTAGTTTTAATGGAGAAATTTATTCCACTGAATTGCTGTGTGTTCTAAATTGGTACACTTGTGTTTTACATACTTCCGATTAGCAGTTTTAAACCGCAAAACATAACTAAAGAGGATTGAGACATTAAGTATACTGATGCCTTTTGTATTCTGTAGGCATATGACCATTTACTCAAACACCTTTCCTAGTTGCATAAATAAGTTCTAACTTCATTGAAGTAAACACTGTATCTTCATTCTGACTGTTCACAATCAAACTTGCTATTACAGTGGCTCAATGCGGCAAATATGTTTGATAATTATTAACTGCAAAGTGCAATTACACACGAGTTCTTGCATTAAGAATCGTCTTGAACATTTATAGTGTTAGGAATAAAAACAGAAAATGCTGGAAATACTCCACAGGCCAGGCAGCATCTGTGGAGAAAGAAACAGTTAACGTTTCAGGTCAATGACCTTTCGTTAGAACTGGAAAAGGTCAGTAATGTAACCGGTTTTAATAAAGTACAGAGGCAAGGAAAGAACAAAACAGTCAGAGGGAACTAGAAGAGCAAATATGTAGGCAAATTTCTGAGAAGTGCAAAAACTATAGGTTAGTAATAGTAGGGGATTTCAACTACCCTAATATAAACTGGGATAAAATTAGTGTGAAAAGTATAGAGGGTGCGGAATTCCTAATAGATTCGGGAGAACATTTTTAGCCAGTATGGGGGCAGTTCTGGACTTAGTTTTAGGGAATGAAGCTGGGCAGGTGGAAGGGGTATCAGTGGGATACCATTTTGATGCTAGTGATCACAATTCGGGTAGATTTAGGGTAGTTATGGAAAAGGACAAAGATAGACCATGATTAAAAGTTCTCAATTGGGGAAAAGCCAATTTTGCTAAGCTAAGATGGGATTTAGCCAAATGGACTGGAAACAGCTACTTGAGGGTAAATCAGTGTCAGAGCAGTGGGAGGCATTCAAGGAGGAGATCGTGAGGGTTCAGAACAAGTATGTTCCCTTAAAGAAAAAGGGTGGGATTAACAAATCTAGAGCCCCCTGGATGTCAAGGGACATACAGGGTAGGATAAAGAAAAAAAGGGAGGCTTATGATGGATACTAAGGGCTCAATACTGCAGAAACTCTAGAGGAGTATAGAAAGTTCAGGGGTGCAATTAAAAAGGAAATTGGGAACGCAAAGAGAGAGCATGAAAAATTTTGCCAAGTAAAATCATGGAAAAACCAAAAAAGTTTTATAAATACATTAAGAGCAAGAGGATAACTAAAGAAAGAGTAGGGCCTATTAGAGACCATAAAGGTAATCTGTGTGTGGAGGTGGAAGGCGTGGGTATGGTTCTTAATGAATACTTTGCGTCTGTTTTCTCAAAATGCAGACATTGCAATCATGGAGGGGGAGTATGAAATATTAAACGAAATAAGCATAGTGAGAGAGGAAGTATTAAGGGGCTTATCAGCTTTGAAAGTGGATAAATCCCCAGGCCTGGATGAAATGTATCACAGGCTGATCAGAGAAGCAAAACAGGAAATAGCAAAGGCTCTGACCATCATTTTCCAATCCTCTCTGACTACAGGTGTGGTACTGGAGGACTGCTAACGTTGTACCTTTGTTTAAAAAGGGAGAAAGGGATAGACCGAGTAATTACAGGCCAGTCAGCCTAACCTCGGTGGTGGGAAAATTATTGGAAAAAGATCTGAGGGACAGGATAAATCTTCATTTCGAAAGACACTGATTAATCAAGGACAGTCAGCATGGATTTGTTAAGAAACATAGAAGATAGGAGCAGGAGTAGGCCATTCGGCCCCTCGAGTCTGCTCCGCCATTCAATGCGATCATGGCTGATCATCCAAGTTCAGCACCCGGTCCCTGCTTTCTCCCCATACCCCTTGATCACTTTAGCCTTAAGAAATATATCCAACTCCTTCTTGAATATATTTAATGTATTGGCCTCTACTGCCTTCTGTGGTAAAGAATTCCACAGGTTCACCACTCTGGGTGAAGAAATTCCTCTTCATTTCTGTCCTAAAAGGCCTACCCCTTATCCTTAGGCTGTGACCCCTGGTTCTGGTTAAGGGCAGGTTGTGTGACTAACTTGATTGAATTTTTTGAGGAAGTAACAAGGAGGGTCGATGAAGGTAGTGCGTTTGATGTAGTGTATATGGATTTTAGCAAGACTTTTGATAAGGTCCCACATGGCAGACTGGTCACGAAAGTAAAAGCCCATGGGATCCAGGGCAAAGTGGCAGGTTGGATCCAAAATTGGCTCAGAGGCAGGAAGCAAAGGGTAATGGTTGATGGGTGTTTTTGTGACTGGAAGGCTGTTTCCAGTGGGGTTCCTCAGGGCTCTGTACTAGGTTCCTTGCTTTTTGTGGTGTATATATATCAATGATTTAGACTTGAATGTAGGGGGTATGATTAAGAAGTTTGCAGATGATACTAGAATTGGCTGTGGTTGATAATGATGAAGAAAGCTGTAGACTGCAGGAAGATGTCAAGGAACTGGTCAGGTGGGCAGAACAGTAGAAAATGGAATTCAATTTGGAGAAGTGTGAGGTAATGCATTTGGGGAGGGCTAACAAGGCATGGGAATACACATTAAATGGTATGATCATAAAGTGTAGAGGAGCAAAGGGACCTTGGAGTGCAGGTCCACAGATCCCTGAAGGTAACAGGCATAGTAGATAAGGCGGTTAAGGCATACGGAATAATTGCCATTATTAGCTGAGGCATAGAATACAAGAGCAGGGAGGTTATGCTTGAACTGTATAAAACACTAGTTAGGCCACAGCTAGAGTACTGCATGCAGTTCTGGTCACCACATTACAGGAAAGATGTGATTGCACTAGAGAGGGTACAGAGGAGATTTACAAGGATGTTGCCTGGACTGGAGAATTTTAGCTACGAGGTAAGATTGGATAGGCTGGGTTTGTTTTCTTTGGAACAGAGGAGGCTGAGGGGAGACCTTATTGAGGTGTATACCATTATGAGGGGTCTAGATAGAGTGGATAGGAAGGACCTATTTCACTTAGCAGAGGGGTCAACAGCCAGGGGGCATAGATTTAAAGTAATTGGTAGGAGGTTTAGAGGGGATTTGAGGGGAAATTTCTTCACCCAGGGTGGTGGGGGTCTGGATCTCGCTGCCTAAAAGGGTGGTAGAGGCAGGAACCCTCACCACATTTAAAAAGTGCTTGGCTGTGCACTTGAAGCGCCGTAACCTACACGGCTACGGACCAAGAGCTGGAAAGTGGGATTAGGCTGGATAGGTATTTGTTGGCCGGCGTGGACACGATGGGCCGAAATGGACTCCTTTCATGCTATAAATTTCTATGATTCTAAAAGGTAAGGTCTGTGATAGGGTGGAAGGCAGGAGAGATTGAATGACAAAAGGGATGATGGTGCAAAGCAAAAGGAGATGGTATTGGGACAAGAAACAAAAGATGGGTCGTCGACAACAACTGCTATCCAAAAAAATGGGAGCAGAGGGTTATGACTTTCAAAAGGCTTTCGATAAGGTCCCGCATAAGAGATTAGCGTGTAAAGTTAAGGCACATGGGATTGGGGGCAAGGTATTGACTTGGATAGAGAACTGGTTGGCAGACAGAAAGCAAAGAGTTGGAATAAACGGGTCTTTTTCCGCGTGGCAGGCAGTGACTAGTGGGGTACCGCAGGGATCGGTCCTTGGACCCCAGCTATTCACTATACATTAATGATCTAGATGAGGGAACTAGATGTAATATCTCCAAGTTTGCAGACGACACAAAGCTGGGTGGGCGTGTGTACTGTGAAGAGGATGCAGAGAAACTCCAGTATGATTTGGACAGGTTGGGTGATTGGGCAGAAGCATGGCAGATGCAATATAATGTGGATAAATGTGAGGTTATCTACTTTGGTGGCAAAAACAGGAAGGCAGATTATTATCTGAATGGCAATAGATTGGGAGAAGGGGAAGTGCAACGAGACCTGGGTGTCCTTGTGCACCAGTCGCTGAAGGTAAGCATTCAGGTGCAGCAGGCGGTTAAGAAGGCAAATGGTATGTTGGCCTTTGTAGCGAGAGGGTTTGAGTACAGGAACAAGGATGTCTTGCTGCAGTTGTACAGGGCCTTGGTGAGACCACACCTTGAGTATTGTGTGCAGTTTTGGTCGCCTTATCTGAGGAAGGATGTTCTTGCCATGGAGGGAGTGCAGCTAAGATTCACCAGGCTGATACCTGGGATGGCAGGAATGACGTATGAGGAGAGATTGGGTCGATTGGACTTATACTCACTGGAGTTTAGAAGAATGAGAGGGGATCTCATTGAAACTTATAAAATTCTAACAGGACTAGACAGAATAGATGCAGGAAGGATGTTCCCAATGGTCGGGGAGTCCAGAACCAGGGGTCACAGTCTAAGGATAAGGGGTAAGCCATTTAGGACAGAGATGAGGAGGAATTTCTTCACCCAGAGAGTGGTGAACCTGTGGAATTCTCTACCACAGAAGGCAGTAGAGGCCAATTCATTAAATATATTCAAGAAGGAGTTAGATATATTTCTTAAGGCTAAAGGGATCAAGGGATATGGGGAGAAAGCGGGGACAGGGTACTGAATTTGGATGATCAGCCATGATCGCATTGAATGGCGGAGCAGGCTCGAGGGGCCGAATGGCCTACTCCTGCTCCTATCTTCTATGTTTCTATGATCTGAAATTGTTGAACTCCATACAAAGCAAAATACTGTGGATGCTGGAAATCTGAAATAAAACCAGAAAATCCTGGAAATGCTCAGCAGGTCAGACAGCATCTGTGGAGAGAGAACACGGTTAACGTTTCAGGTCGATGACCTGGTTCTGATGAAAGATCATCGATCTGAAACGTTAACTCTGTTTCTCTCTCCACAGATGCTGTCTGACCTACTGAGCATTTTCTATTGTTGAACTCTGAGTCTGGAAGGCTGTAAAATGCCTAAAAGAAAGATGAGGTGCTGTTCCTCGAGCTTACGTTAAGCTTCATTGGAACAGTGTAGGAGGCCGAGGACACCCTGGTGCACTCCTCTATCACCCCCAACACCCACTCCTTCCCACAGCACCAAGCGCAAGAGATGTAACACCTGCCCTTCTCCTCCCATTCGTGCCTGTGCCGGCTCTTTGAAAGAGCTGTCCACTTTAATCCCACACCCAGCTGTTTCTCACAAACCTGCAAAGTCGTCCTCTTCAAGTACATGTCCAATTGCCTTTTGAAAATTCCTATAGAATCTGATTCCACCACCCTTTTAGGTAGTGTGTATGAGATCTTAACCCTCTGTGTGGGGGGGGGGGGGGGGGGGAAACTCACTTCCCTTCTAGTTCTTTTGCCAATTATTTTAAATCTATGACCTCTGGTTACCGACCCACTTACCAGAGAAAACCGTTTTTCCCTACTTGCCCTATCAAACCCCCTCATAATTTTGAATACCTCTATTAGGTCTCCCCGTAATGGTCTCTGCTCTAAGAAGAACAATCCCAGCTTCTCCAATCTCCACATAACTGAAGTCACTCATCCCTGGTATCATCCTGGTAAACCTCCTCTGTACCCTCTCCAAGGCCTTGACATCCTTCCTAAAGTGTGCCCAGAATTGTACATGATACTCCAGCTGAGCCCTAATCTGTGATTTGTAAAGGTTTAGCGTGACTTGTTTTTGTATTCAGTGCCCCTATATACCAAGCCAAATATCCCAAACACTTTCTTAACCACCTTAACAACTTGCCCTGCCACTTTCAAAGATTTGTGAATCTGCATCCTCTGCTCTTGCACCCCTCTCAAACTAGTACCATTTAGATTATACTACACTTTGGGAGGAACAACGTGAAAGGCATTACTTCACACTTAGCCGCATTAAATTGCATCTGTTATGTGCCTGCCCATTTCACCAGTCTGTTTGTCTTCCTTTGAACAGAGACGGTTACTGGGAGATCTAAGGTATTCAAAATTGAGGGGTTTTGATAGAGCAAGTAGGGAGACACTGTTTCCTCTGACAAGTGGATCGTTAACCAGAGGTCACGGGTTTTAAATAATTGGCAAAAGAACTAGAAGGGAAATGAGAATTTTTTTCAGAGGCTTGTTAAGATCTAAAAAGCACTACCTGTAGGGTGGTAGAATCAGATTCCATAGGAACTTTCAAAAGAAGTCTGCTACTATCCTCACTATTTACTAAGTTGCCAAGTTTTGTATCATCTGCAAACTTGAAATTGTACTCCCTATACTGAAGTCCAGGTCATCTATATATAACAAGAAAAGCAATGGTCCTAATACCAACCTGTGGATGACTCAACTGCATACTTCTCCAGTTAGATAAGCAGCCGTTCACCATTACTGTCTGCCTCCTATCCCTTAGCCAATTATGTACCCAAGTTACCACCGTCCCTTTAATCCCATGTGCTTCTATTTTCTGAATAAGTCTGTTATGTGGTTCTTTATCAAATGCCTTTTGAAAGTCTATATATACAACATCTACTGCACTACCATCAACCCCCTGTCATTTCATCAAAGAACTGAATCGAGTTAGACGGGCACAATTTGCCTTTAACAAATCCATGCTGGCTGTCTGTTATAACCCATGCTATTCCAAGTGAGAATTAATTTTGTCCTTGACAATGGTCTCCAGTAGTTTTCCCACCACGGACGTTAGACTGACTGGCCTTTAGTTACCAGGTTTATTCCTCTCCCCTTTTTTTTGAATAGAGGCGTAACATTTGCAGTCCTCTGGCGCCACTCTCTTATCCAAGGAGGATTGAAAGATTGTGGTTAGAACTTCTGTATCTCCACTCGTGCTTCCCTCAGCAACCTAGGATGCAGCTCATCTGGACTGGGTGACTTGTTAACCTTGAGTGATGCCAACCTATTTAGCACCTCCTTTCTATCTCTCTTTATCCTATCCAGTATCCCTACTCCCTCCTCCTCTACTGCAACATTAACTTCAGCCTCTTTGGTGAAGACATGCAAAGTACTCATTCTGTACCTCAAGCATGCCCTCTGTACCTCAAGCATGCCCTCTGCCTCCAAGAAGATTTCATTATTGGTCCTAATTGGTTCCACCATTCCATTTAACTATCTTTTTACTTATATGTTTTATAAAAGATTTTTGGGTGTGCCAGAACCAAACCCTGTACAGCTTACTTAAAATCACATTTATTTTCATGAAAGTGTGCAGGTAGGCAAGTTTTGTGGTGGAAAAAAACAATAAAAGTGGACATTTTTAAAATTCAATAGGAGTTTAAAAAACAGTAAAAGCAAAGAAGCTTGTGTATCATCTGTATAGTTGTCCCCACTTTAGGATTTTTTTTTGCACCACAATGTATTTACATGCAATTAAAGCATGATCTTGTGTATTTTAGTACCTATTCTTAAATAACCTTTTTACTAGCTCAGTTCAATGACCTCTGGCTGGAGAGGGAATTCAGTGATAACTTGCTGAAGTATGATTCTTAGGAGAGTTACCAAGCTACTTTTTGACCTGCTCAAAGGTAGTGTATATCCTTTCTTGTTGAGCTTTTTTAAGCCAGCCTAGATTGAAAGTACAAGTTGAACCCCGGTAATCCGGCACCCGACGGTCCGGCACCTTCAGTGGTCCGGCACGAATAGAAACTGGCGGTCTTTAGTTTGCGGAGCAGCCGCTCGGCGGCGCCACCGTTTCCCGCGATATAAACAAACATAATATTGTACCTAATATTGTTATTTTAGGTGTTATTTACCTAACCTTCAGTTGTTCGGAATTTTCAATGGTCCGGCACCGGCCTTATCCCGAGGGTGCTGGATTACCGGGGTCCAACCTGTACAGTCTATTTGTAATTCAAAATTACTTGATTTAAATCATATAATTTGAATTTTGTTTTACAATTAAATTGCTGCTTTCCTATGTGATTTATGCTGCTTAATTCAAATCACAAGATAATTCAAATTTATTTAGTGCAAAAATAGCTTTGAATTGTCAAGAGTAAACGGCATCTTCTACCTGCTGAGTATTTCCAGCATTTTCTGTTTTTATTTCAGATTTTCAGCATCCACAATATTTTGCTTTTGTTCTTCTAGCCTATTCCTGGAATGAACTGTTCCCTTGAAGATAACTTTTTTGTTCAAACTCCTAAACTGCTGGGTATAGCTGTGACAAATTGAAAGTGGTGAACTTGATGGAAATGTCTTTTTCTATCTAGATCCACCAGTGGGAGAGAATACAATGGATTTAAGAGTTACTCAGCCAATTTGATGAGCAATAACGACCAATGTTTTTCTTTGACATTGAAATTTTCAGGCAGTTTTCTTAATGAAGTCGTATTTTCATTCTGTAGCATCTCTAGACCAATGAACTGCTTTGGCAATAGAGTTTTAAACATGTTGGATTATATTAGACTGACTGCCTTGTTTTACTCCCAAACAGGAGTGTCGGATAGCACATCCAGTAGTCAAGTGTACATACTGCAGAACTGAATTCCAACAAGAAAGGTATAGTCATTATGATATGCTATCATTTTAGTTCTGTCATCTTTGAAATCTTGTATGTTTCTGAATTATGGGTTTCTTATTTTGTGCAGCAAAACCAACACAATATGCAAGAAATGTGCACAGAATGTGAAGCAGTTTGGAACAGTAAGTTGATGCAGCATTTTGTTTGACATTTTAATAGCTAACACAGCTGCTAGGATTTTGAAAAACCTGATGGAACAGTATGCCTAAATTGTGTTACTGGTAGAATTATCAATATTTCCGTATCAGTAGAGAAATCCCTACTAAATAAATAATTTAGGTGGAGTAGTACTGCTGCTGTTCCAAAATCCGACTTTTGAGTTTGAGCAGGGTAATCTGACTGACTGCTTGTTTCTGCTCAGCTTTTGTTTTACCTTTTCTTGTTTTTGGTTTGCTTTAATTTATCTGGCCCTCTCATGTTATGTCTACAGGTTGTGTATGAAAGGGCGAGTTAATTATACTGCTCAGCACAAATAGCCTATAAGTAATCACAGAACAGTTTTACCAGTTAAAAAGTGTGGATAAATTCCACCTCTAACCGTATAAAGCTCACTGAGGTATCATAGAATCATAGAAATTTACAGCACAAAAGGAGGCCATTCAGCCCATCTTGTCTGTGCCGGCTGACTAGCTATCCACCCTAATCCCATTTTCCAGCACTTGGTCCATAGCCTTGTAGGTTATGGCACTTCAATTGCATGTCCAAGTACTTTTTAAATGTGATGAAGGTCTCTGCCTCTACCACCCTTTCAGGCAGTGAGTTCCAGACCCCTACCACCCTGTGGGTGAAAAAAATTCTCCTCAAATCCCCTCTAAACTGGAACAGGTACTGGAAGGCTGCTTTGAGAAAATGGGATGGGGGAAGGAAATCAGATAAAGCAAAGAGTAACATTTCTACTTCATTTTAAACAAACTAAATTAATGATTGGATTGCTGGGGGGTGTCTGGTAATGATGCAAAATAGATTTCCCCCCACACCAAGTTATTTTCATTTGCAAAGTCATCTCCATGAAACAAGAAAAATGTACACGGATGACTTGATGTAAAAATATTCTTTTAAAAACTCATTTATGGCTGATCTCCCAAATACAATCATCACTTCTTAACTTCCAGTGATATTGGCCCAGAATTTGTGGTCAGTGGCTAAGCAACTGCCATCGCCGCTGACCTCGAAGAAAGCTGCCTACAAAGATCTTGCAATTTCTGTGACGAAAACTTTAGCTTTCTTGCCCTTAATTTGATTGTAGCGCTGTCAAAAGGGGATCCCCAGTGTAGTGCAGGAATGATGTCATCCAGCTGTCTAAGCAGCCAATCACATTGAAGAATTCTCACAGACCGCAAACCAGGAAATAAAAAGCACTGATTATCAATTCATTTTATATATAAAAAATAAAAATAAATTTTTTTTTACAGTGAGCGAAATAAAGATTGGGACATGCACATGGGGTTACGGTAGAAGCTGACATATAAACAGACTTTAATTTTTTTTTTAAATCTAGTAATTTTTATCATAATGGAGAAATTTGACATTCTGCAAATAAAATTAGTTTTTCAGGGCCAGAGCGGTTAGCAGTCGATACACTGTTAAAATCCCAGTTACACCTATTCCAACCAGGCTTAACATTTAATGGGGTATTTAACAGCGATATTAGTGCGGAAAAGCTTCTGTTTTCGTCAGTTTCAATGATTGCCGGCTAGGGGGGGGGAGTGGGGGTCCACAGCGCAGCCTGTGTCGGAGCAGTGATTGACTAACCGCAACTTCAGCATTACCAAGTTTAACTGCGCATGCGCTAAATCCTGAAGTTAGTCAATTTCAGAGGGGTCACAACAGTTTACTGTCATTACCCACTGCAAAATCCAGGCCATTGTCTTTGTGCATTATATTTATAAGGACAAGAATGTCCTTGCCAAGAACAACACCACCAGACAAATATAATGTCCCAGATTTTGCAGTAAGACTAACGGTGAGGCTATCAACAGTCACTGATATTATGGAATACATTGGACTGCCACCTCCAGTGTCCGCACATGCGCAGTTAAATGTGGAAATCGTGAAGTTGCTGTCCGATTTGCCCTGCTCCGCCACAAGCTTCGCTACACTGGTCCCAGATCCCCTGGAGGGGGAGCTGCACTGTTTCAGACGCCTGTTGACAGTAAGTTGCCAATCAAAAGGCTGTGGAGAGCCGTAAGCGTAATGAATGGGGAGTGCTGTTTGTTGACCACAAAATCCAGGCCAATATGTCCATTTATGCACAGTCACATTTTGTTAGTGAGAAAAAACAAACTTTAAAATGTTGTGTAGGTTGGAGCGGAAACCTGAAACCCAGCAAGTTCATTACAATTTGCAAAGTTTCTTGACAACAGTAATTGAATAATTTGAGGCTCTTTTTAATTTAACTATGTACTTTAAAGAACACAAGTCCACCTTACCAGCAGAAATGAATTAAGCATTATATGTAGCACTCATATCCTTCTAGAACTGTGTATCATCCAATTTACCATGAGAAAAGAAAGAAAGACTTGCATTTATATAGTGCCTTTCACGATCTCCGGACATTCCCAAAGCGTTTTACAGCCAATGAAGTACTTTTGTGTAGTCACTGTTGTAATGTAGGAAATGTAGCAGTTAATTTATGATTAGCAAGGTCCCACAAACCGCAAAGAGATAACGACCAGATAATCTGCTTCTAGTGATATTGGTTGAGGGATAAATGTTGGTCAGGACACTGGGAGAACGCCCCTGCTCCTCTTCAAATAGTGCTATGGGATCTTTTACGTCCACCTGAGAGGGCGGACGGCTCATCCGAAATTCGGCATCTCCAACAGTGCCTCGGTACTCCACTGAAATGCCAGCCTAGATTATGTCCTGAAATCTCTGGAGTGGGACTTGAAACAACAACCTTCTGGCTCAGACGAGGTTGTTGCCAATGAACTATGGTTGACAATTCAAATTAGAGTGGGTTGTTGTGTTATTGGCGGTCGAGCAGAGCAGCCTCAGTCAAACTAACGCATTAGAAATGCCACAGAAGATTCACCAATGTGCGATTCTTGGTAAGTTTTCCTAATTGTGACTGTAGGGTAGATGTTTTGTATGTATATAGTAAATACGCCATCTTCAAGTTTAAACTTTTGTTGCTGTGATTTTTTTTTAAGACCTGAATGTGTTTTTGTCCAATGGAGAAAAGTACCATAGGTCTTTGTTTCTAATGCTGCAATTAATACATTTTCTGATTAGTATTTTAAAGTATAGATTTGTTTATGCTACATGGCTTACACTGATGTACAGTGCTCTATTTCCATCCAGTATATTTTTAATGTATTGGGATCAGCAGAGGGAGTAGTTTATTTCTATAGACATTTAAAGAAGTTCTATGTTCAAATTAGCTCCCTAAGCTTTTGCGGAGTTTTAAATTTAGACTTGACACCCCACAAGAGGTATTCTTCATGCATTAAATCAACACGGTGCGAGGTGGCCTCCTGTAGGAGTCTGGTCTGGATCATACAAGATTTATACTGTCCCTTTTGCTTTGTTGCAAAGAAAAGGTGGCAGTAAAATGGAACCCAAAACCACTCTGTCCAATAGTATTGGGGGAAATATCATAGAATCATAGAATGTTATAGCACATTCCACCCATTGTGCCTGTGCCGGCTCTTTGGTAGAGCTATCCAATTAATCCCACTCCCCTGCTCTTTCCCCATAGCCCTGTAAATTTATTCCCTTCAAGTATTTATCCAATTCTCTTTTGAACGTTGCTATTGAATCTGCTTCCACCACCCTTTAAGGCAATGCATTCCAGATCACAACAACTCGCTGTGTTTAAAATAAAATGTTTCTTCGTGTCGCATCTGGTTGTTTTGCCAATCATCTTAAATGTGTGTCCTCTGGATACTGAGCCTTCTGCCACTGGAAAAACTTTCTCCTTATTTACTCTATCAAAACCATTCATGATTTTGAATACCTCTATTAAATAGCCTTTGAAATTATGGCCTGTATACCCAAGTCCAAGTTATTACTATATATCAAAAGAGCAGTTATCCTAATACTGACCTCTGGGAAACACCACTGTATACTTCCCTCCAGTCTGGAAAAACAACCGTTCACCACTACTCTCTGCTTTCTATCCCTTAGTCAATTTATATCCATGCTGCCACTGTCCCTTTAATCCCACAGGCTTTAATTTTGCTAACAAATCTATTATGTGGTACTTTATCAAACGCCTTTTGAAAGTTCATAGGCACAATATCAATCACATTACCCTTATCAACCCTCTCCGTTACTTCATTAAAGAACTCTTATCAAGTTAGTCAAACACAATTTACCTTTAACAAATCCGTGCTAACTTTCATTTATTAGCTCATACTTTTCCTAATGCCAATTAATTTCATCCCAGATCATTGTCTCTAAAAGTTTCCCCACCGCTTGTGTTAGGCTGACTGACCTGTAGTTGCCGGGCTTATCTCCCTCCTTTTTTTGAACGGGTGTAGCAATCCTCCAGTCCTCTGGCACTGGAAGATTGTGGCCAGAGTCTTCGCACTTTCTGCCCTTCCCTCAGTAACCTAGGATGCACCCCATCTGGATCGGGTGACTTTTCTACTTTGAGGACTGCCAACCTTTTGAGTACATCCTATGGGTAAAGAGCAGGGGAGTGGGACTAATTGGATAGCTCTTTCAAAAGAGTCAACACCGGCATGATGGGCCAAGTAGCCTCCTTCTGTGCTAGACTGTTATGCAAGTTTGCTGTGATATCTAGAACATTATTATAATTGAAATTTAAGAATTTACTAGTTGAGATTGATTTTAGTCAAGGGTACTTTTTGCATGTATTCTTGTGGCTAATGTGACTTAATTCATTCATTAACCTGAAGCAAATTAACAGTCAGGCAGTCACTCGTGAGTTTTTAAATTACAAAGAAAACTGTATATTACAGGTTAGATGTAGGATAATATCTTCTGCACCATTCCTCAATCCCAAGAACTACTTATTTGTATGTATTATGTGACATTTCTGTTTCCCATGCTTGCTCCATCTGTAGTGTCCCATGGACTGCAAGTTGCTATAGAGTTAAGGGCATCTGGTTGTCTATTCCTAGCTACTGGAACTGGATTAAGACTGTGCTTGGATGAGCAAAGGAACCTTATAACCATCAGAGAAAACTTTATTGTTTATATTTGGACTAGATTCAAACCCAGCCCGCTCATTTAAATCTTTTTCTTTTACATTCTTCCTCTTCCTTTAACTCCTTTCCTGAAACTCATGCTGAGTTATGGTTCAGTATGCCCTCCAATGTCTGGGCCATTGGACTATTCTTTAAGCCTGGGTAGTAAGTGGGTGAAATTCCTCTTAAAAATTGGAAGAATGCTTATTTTTCTCTGGAAGTAACCCATTAATAAAATTGCAATTTCAGAAATGATGTGTGTCAAAGCTACACATTCCCACAATATTATTAGCGGGTCATCAATTACTGATTTTTTTTTTAAGAAGTGCATTTTCTAATTTTTAATTTTGGGCCCCAAGAGCTATTACACTATTCTACTTTGGGCATCGTAGTTGAGCATGAACCTCTTCCTTCCTTTCCCTCCCCTGCTTCCATACACTCCACTCCACGTCGGCCCCACACATCATTTCCGGCAAATAAGCCGAAAGCTTGACCTAGTTTTCTTCTGAGTCCTCCCACACCAGAGTTTGCTAACTCTGAACAGATCAGGGATCCAACATGGAACTTTCCTGACTTGATGCCTAACTAGCACAACAGGGGCTGAATTTACCTCTTGTACCATTGGAATGCATTGTTTCAGCTTTCACAATGAAATTAAAATGTGCATGTTATCAATACAGCAACTTCCAAAGTTATTGTACTAATCTTGCATGTTAGAAAGTAAATACGCAGAGGCACAAGATGTCCTTGATGTTCCATTATTTTGTGAATTAATTTTGAAAATAATTTACTTGAAATATTAATGTAATTGTGTTGATTATTTGACTTTTTTTACAACATTGGATGATTAAGAAAATTTTAGTTCCTCCAGTAGGAAAATTAGTCTCTTCTGTTTCTGTGAATCTGAATGAGAGCCTGAAGAATGCTTCAGGGTAAAACAGATATTATGAAAGAAGGGTGGGAGATTGGTTTCTTCACTCCCTGTGCTGTGGCTACGAGAGCACCAAACCAAAATCTTTAATTGGATCTACTATACAGTACTGCGTCCCAATCATTAAGCACAGATGTACAGTATTGTTGAATTACCAGTGCTCTATTAAAGTTTGAGTTGACATTTTTTTTTGTTGCAGCCCAAACCCTGTCAATATTGTAACATTATAGCAGCTTTCATTGGCACCAAGTGTCAGCGTTGTACAAATTCAGAAAAGAAGTATGGGCCTCCTCTGACATGTGAGCAGTGCAAACAGCAATGTGCCTTTGATCGAAAAGACGAGAGTCGGCGAAAGGTAACGGAAGTGAGCAAAAATTATTTTTATGAATATTTAGCATTAATAGAAATTTTAAGAATTAAAAAAAAATTGCAATATCATTTGAAAACTGGTTAGGACTTGCCATGTTAAACCACAAAGGTATATGGTATGGTGCGTCTCATTAGTAAGTGATGCTGTTTTTACTGTCAGTATTACATTCATCCAGTTGTTTTGATATTTCCCTACTATTTTTATTGTAGTTAAGTAAAAGAGCACCATCTTTTCAAAGATTATGTAGAGTGATCACTTATAACAATAGCTATAATTAAAATACAATTTCAACTTTAGTTGAATGCTTCATATGTGTTTGTATATATGGCATAGGACATCAACCAGTACATATAAATATCCACATATATGGTAGATGTAAGCTGAATTCATACTATTACAAAAGGATTCCTGGGATACTATAAGTATTGTACAGTTTAAATTTTATATCCTGTGGATATTATATTTTTCAAGTTATTGTAACTGGGTTCGTCAGTGTAAAATGCTTCATTAGTGCAGTTAATCACTTGCTTTTCATGTCTGTTGAAAATCTCTTCAAGCTTTGATCCTTTTCTTATTCCATCTGGCAGTGATAGTAATATCCAGTGGTACTTAAGTTGTTCGTTCTTGATTTTCATACAAAGATTTGGCTTTAATGGAGAAAACTGAAAAATTTGTAGAATAACATGTACCTGGGAGGAAGTTACATGGCTGTAATTTAATCACTGGGATTCTGATGCTGTCAAAATGACGGTTCATAAATTTTCTAAAACCTGAGATTGGATTACCTTTAACTTTCCCCCCGGGTATTTATTTTACGTAATATATATTTTTAGTTTTAGTTTAGCCATTCGCGTTCCTATCTTCTACTACCGTCGCCATTTGGGTTCGCCTTGAAGTTTGAAAGCTATGCCAAATGACTTAGGAGGAAGGGTGAGGAAGGGTATTGCAGCTGGTTGTGACGATTGACCTGAAAGTACACTGCATCCTGTGACAGGTACTATCATATTACAAGGTTGTTTTTTCAGCTGTTTAGTATCTGCTACTTATAGTATTTCTTAAATATTAGACAATTGGATGAATTGCTAAGAGAGATGTATGACCCTTTGTTTCTTTTGGGTCAATATGTGCACATAGAATCTTGAAATCAGTGAATAACCCCTAACACGCCTGTGATTCATTCATTCCTGAGCATAATTTTGTTTTTTCTTTATTTCTCTCTGGAAAAAAATTGGCAGCATCTCACTGGGGTGGGAGAACTGCAAAGGTGAGGTAACAGTTGGTAATAATAATTAAAAGGTGCAAGTTCAGAGAGAGATCCAACATCTGTATAAAATTACAAAAACATCTGCATGTCCATCTAAAAACAGATTGGTTGCAAAAAAACTGTGGTGTAAATATAGGAAATTCTGCAGCAAGTGTTTTGTGCTAGTAAGGTTTGAAGTTAAGGGGAGCTAGGCAGCATCCAAGAGATTGTATCTTCTAAAATGGAGCGATGCATACCATATAAACAATTCTCTCAACCCATTTTGCCAAGGTTTGAACTTCTGTTTTTTTTATTTTGTTTTAAAGGTTGATGGAAAATTGCTGTGTTGGCTCTGTACTCTCTCGTATAAGCGTGTTCTGCAGAAAACAAAAGAACAGAGAAAAAACTTGGGCTCGCACTCCTCCTCATCTTCAACTTCACTGCCTGAAAAAGACCTCTCGAAACATCACCATAGTAGTAGCCGTCACAAGTGAGTGCTACTACTGATTTTTAAAGCAAGGGACACATAAACATCTTTACTTCCATGTAAGGGCCATTTTGTTATAATGTGGTCCCTTTAGTTATTGGCCCTGAATTTCTGATCGGAGACTTCCTGCGTGCGGATGCCTCCGATCGGAAAAAATCTACACACTTACCCTCTGGCTCCGTAGGTCCCAAGACTTCTGATCTTGGGCCTCTGCTCTACGAAAGGTGCAGAGGCCCAGGTATCCCAGGTGTATGCGGTTCGCAAGCGCCCCTGGGATTATGTGGGCCATGGGGAACCAGTCAAAGAAGGGAATCCCCCTTCACACTTTTGACAGATCCAGACAGACAGATCTGTCAAAAGTATGAATGGGGATCACTTAAACAGTTAAACATTAAATAATTTTTTTTTAAATCACGTTTAAAATTAGTTAAAATTAAATTAAATATTAAACAAAAATTAAATTTTTTGGAAAAAAATCAAGCTTTTTACGGAGCTAAAAATAATTTTTTTTCAAAAGTATTTTAAAATTATAAATGAGTGAAAACATTTAAATTTTTTAAAACTCTTATGCTGGTAAAAGCAGTCCATATGCCTGCTTTAACCAGGCGTAAGATTTTTAAAGGTTTTCAGTGGGCAGAAGTTGTGCAGAAAGCAGAACACTGCCTGCGGAGGCCCATCTCCCGGGCAGGCGGATGATCTGTCAAGAGGATTCTTAACAGATTGGAAATGTCGGGTTTTAGCGCATGCCTGAAACCGGCACTTCCGAGGACCTTACGGGTGCGTACACATCTCGTACGCACCCGTGGGGGTCGGAAAATCCAGCCCATTGTCTTTCTAGACTTTACTCATTTTTAACATGCTATGACATTTTAAATCATAAGTATTAGGCCAAGTTGATTGGCATACATTTCTAACCAAAAATTCAATCAGCATTTTAAAGTGTAGGTGCAGACGTCTTGAAAGGTACTATATGTATGCAAGTTTTTTTTTAATGAATTCATGCTTAATGTCCTATTGAAATGTTGAACTTTAGACAAAAAGAGCTCAATTTTGTTTTTTACATACAGGTATGGAATAGAACATTACTTAAGAATTTGATTATGCTTAAGCATATTTCCAATATTAGCTATGTGAAAAATTTCTTGGCGCCAGATTTTTGCATTTGGGATGGAACCCAATTTAGCTTGGATTTCGCCTGTCAAATTTTGTTTTGATTTGGGAGCCATGCAAATGAGGAAAATATGCCATATGATGAGTTTCTCTCATTTATGCCATTAGCAGTTTTGGATGCAAAGGATGCCTCTGTCCCTGGCGTCGCATGTTGCTAGGGATTTAATGGGGAAGAAGGTTTTGAGTTAAAAGGTCTGTGTCTTGAAAGGAGTTGATTGATTTCAGGAAACTGGCCTATAGTGAAACCATCCAAATATTTAACTTTTGGGGAATCTTGGTCTGATAATGTTAGCCCACTTGCCCCAAGACGCGAACTCCCTTTCAATTCCTTTCTCTTTGTTCCAACTCCTCTTTCCCATCTCTGCCCCCTTCCTGGCCTCAAGTGGGCATCTAGCTTGTAGTGCGAGTGGTGTACCAATAGTATGCAAATGCCCCTGACCGATCAATCCCAAAAATAACTTATTTGGCACCCTTAACATTCTGGTGCAAACCAAATGTTGCAATAAGCTAGTCTGACCAACATAATCTGTACGTACAAACATACGAATATATGAATAATGACAGACCGGTAAAGACCCTCTCGTACAATCCATCGAGCCCATCCCACACAATTGCGATACCTTGTGTATCACTATGTGTACACTCCACCCCACCCGAAACCATGTGATAAGAACAGAAGACGTAGGGGCAGGAGTAAGTCATTTGGCCCCTTGAGCCTGCTCCGCCATTCAATAAGATCATGGCTGATCTGATCTTGGCCTCAACTCCACTTCCCTGCCCGCTCCCCATAACCCGCGACTCCCTTAGCATTCAAAAATCTGTCTCTCTCCACCTTAAATATATTCAATGACTCCGCCTCCACAGCTCTCTGGGGAAGAGAATTCCAAAGATTCACGACCCTCTGAGAGAAGAAATTCCTCCTCATTTCCGTTTTAAATGGGTGCCCCCTTATTCTGAAATTATGCCCCCTAGTTCTAGATTCCCCCACGAGGGGAAACATCCTCTCTGCATCTACCCTGTCAAGCCCCTTCAGAATCTTATATGTTTCAATAAGATCCCCTCATTCTTCTAAACTCCAATGAGTATAGGCCCAACTTTTCTTCATAAGACAATCCCTTCATCTCTGGAATCAACCTCGTGACCCTTCTCTGAACTGTCTCCAATGCAAGTACATCCTTCCTTAAATAAAGAGACCAAAACTGTACGCAGTACTCCAGGTGTGGTCTCGCCAACTCCCTGTACAGTTGTAACAGGACTTCCCTACTTTTATACTCTATTCCCTTTGCAATAAAGACCAACATTCCATTTGCCTTCCTAATTACTTGCTGTACCTGCATGCTAACTTTTTTTGTGATTCATGTACAAGGACCCCCAGATCCATCCGTATCTCAGCATTTTGTAATCTCTCCCCATTTAAATAATAATTTGCTTTTATATTTTTCCTACCAAAGTGGATAACCTCGCATTTTCCCACATTATACTCCATCTGCCAGATTTTTGCCCACTCACTTAGCCTATCTATATCCCTTTGGAGATTCTTTGCGACCTCCACACAATTTGCTTTCCCGCCTATCTTTGTATCATCAGCAAATTTGGCTACATTACACTCGGTCCCTTCATCCAAGTCATTAATATAGATTGTAAATAGTTGAGGCCCCAGCACTGATCCCTGCGGCATCCCACTAGTTACAGTTTGCCAACTTGAAAATGACCCATTTATCCCGACTCTGTTCTCTGTTAGTTAGCCAATCCTCTATCCATGCTAATATATTACACCCAACCCTGTGAGCTCTTATCTTGTGCATAACCTTTTATGTGGCACCTTATTGAATGCCTTCTGGAAACCCAAATACACGACATATACTGGTTCCCCTTTATCCACCCTGCTTGTTACATCCTCAAAGAACTCCAGCAAATTTGTCAAACATGATACCCCTTTCATAAAACCACGCTGACTCTGCTTGACTATATTACGATTTTCTAAATGTCCTTCTAACACTTCCTTAATGATGGATTCCAGCATTTTCCCAATGACAGATGTTAGGCTAACTGGTCTATAGTTACCTGCTTTCTGTCTCCCTCCTTTCTTAAATAGGGGCGTTACATTTGCGGTTTTCCAGTTTGCTGGGACCTCTCCAGAATCCAGGGAACTTTGGTAGATTACAACCAGCGCATCCACTATCTCTGCAGCCAGCTCTTTTAAGACTCTAGGATGCAGCTCTTTTAAGACTCTAGGATGCAGGCCATCGGGTCCAGGGGACTTGTCCACCTTTTAGTCCCTTTAGTTTGCCTAGTACTTCTTCTCTAGTGATTTCCCCCCCCCCCCCCCCACCCCAATAGCTCCTTGATTATCCATTATTGGGACTTTACATGTAATTTTTTGACTGAAGAATTTTATGGAAAATTTAACAGACTTGACCGCATATGTTTCAGAATCAGCAGCCTAAGCCCAGAGCAGCAGCATGGAGTGTGGAAAATGAGGTAAATATTTAGCTGCTGTGTTGTAAAATCCTCTTATACAATTGTAAGCTTTTTTTTGTTTTAAGCGTTTTATATTTTCTTCTACCCTACATCCTTTCCTCCCTAACCGTAATAGAAATGTTTGTTGTACTGTCTTTTGTGTCTTAATCTATCCATTGTCATTTTTTAAATCATCATCTTCCTTATGGAACTTGGGCTGGAATAATGTTACAGGAAACTTTTTTTTATCCGGCACGGACGGGACCAACGTGGTGCCGGTTCATCAAAAATTCTGGATAACCGAACGCTATAATAAAAGATGGGGAGAGCTGACCGCTCCGTATAAAGCAACAAACCCTGTTGCTTAGCAACAAGTGTAGAACAATGGCCACAAGTTCCAAGCATCTCTAGCTTAACAACAGCTGCAGCCACACCCTTGCACAGCAACAGACGGAGGAAGGCAAATACAATATGAAGTAAAACCTACTCCTGAATTTTGCCGGTTAACCGAGATTTCCGGTTATTTAGGTGCCGGTAAATCGAAAGTTTCCTGTATGTATATTGGATTTCCCAGTAACAATTAGGTTTTGCTCCTAATATGTTGCACCTTTCTGATTACATTGAATTTAATATAAATCTACCAGATTAAAATAACTGAATAGTTTAGGAGACTGGGTAGCATAGTGGTCTTTAAAAAGTTGTATTTCCACTTTTGGGATGGTACACCATATGCAGACCAGATAGTTGGGATGAAATTATCGTTTTCCTCTGCTAGCTATAAGGATCTTGATTGAGTTCAAGTGAGTGCTCTATCCTTGCACGTCTCCACTCTAAATTTAGCACTATTTGTCAGTCACCGCTTGGCTACTATAGCGAAATTAAATGGTGTATTCCTAAAGTAATGGATGCTGTTTTAATATTGGAATTAAGATGCATTGTTAGGATAGTGCTTCAGCAGGTCACTGCTCAATCCAACCTGGGAATGTTTATGTCCTTCATCGAGATGAAAACAGCATTTAAAAACAACAACTTGCATTTATATAGCACCTTTTAACGTAGTAAAAGGTCCCAAGGCACTTCACAGGAGCATTATCAAACAAAATTTGACACTGAACCCCATAAGGATATATTAGTACAGGTGACCAAAAGTTTAGTCAAAAAGGTAGGTTTTAAGGATCCCTTTAAAGGAGAGGCAGAGGGATTTAGGGAGGGAATTCCAGAGCTTAGGACCTAGGCTACTTAAGGCACGGCTGCCAGTGGTGATGCGCAAGAGGCCAGAATTGCAGGAGCACAGAGCCCTTGAATGGTTGGAGGAGGTTACAGAGATAGGGAGGGGTGAGGCCATGGAGGCATTTGAAAACAAGAATGAAAATTTTAAAATTGAGCCTTTACTGGATTGGGAGCAAATGTGGGTCAGCGAGCACAGTAGTGATGGGTGAACCAGTCTTGGTGTGAGTTAGGATACGGGCAGCAGAGTTTTGGATAAGTTCAAGTTTATGTAGGATGGAAGATGGGCTGCTGGCCAGGAGAGCATTGGAATAGTTATGTCTAGAGGCAACAAAGCATGAATGAGGGTTTCAGCAGCTGATGAGCTGAGGCAGGGAGGGAGACGGACTATGTCATGGAAGTGGAAGTAGGCGGTCTCGGTGATGGAGAGGATATGGGCTCGGAAGTGGAGCTCAGGGCGGCAAAAAAATTGAGCTGTGACTGGAAGTTGCTAAATGAAATCAACTACAGTGGCTAAGTTATGAATTTCAAATCCTGCTGAGTACTATCTTTAATGTACTGCTTAACACGTTTGTGTAAAATTCCTATGTTATTTTAAGTCATTAACTCTTTTTAAATGTAGTTAATCACTTAATAGCACATGTAGGAATTACAGGAACACATCAATTGGCATGCTAAAAATGGCACCCGGCAGAATTTCAACTCCATTCTGTTTTTGGAACTTTTGGATTTTAGTAGAAATTGGCAGGATGGTGTTGTGTATTGTCAGGATTCTGCTAAGATCTGTGAACTATTCTGTTATCAGAACTCCTTAATTGAGCTGTAGCCTTAATTCCTCTAGGATCCATCCTCTTGTGTAGTTACTTAATCTAAAATCAAAATCTGATACATTGTCCTTTACTACTTTTCTTTCCCTGCAGATGAGTAAGCTTTAACTTTCAAAACGGGTTCTAACCTATGGGTTATTAATTGGAGGTAGACAATTAAATGTTGTCTGGTTGCATTTCATTTGAATGAAATTGAACTAAATTTGAATGGAGTCCCTCGATGCAGTAGACTTGTTTTAATTCACTACTTGGGATCCAAGCAAATTTTTTTTTGAGTGGATGGGTGCGCTAATGGTTTAAGAAAAGGCCCTTTTTGATGCATTGCGTAATGCCTGGCTTTGATTTGCATGTACAGGTTACCAACAGAACTTAATTCTGCATAGCTTTTGCTTGTCGTTCCTGAAATTTGTTCATTCTGAAATTGCTTGTTTTAGATTTTTTTTCATTAATTTCCTTTTTAAAATGGTGTATTTCACATGTCTGAACTGGTGGCTGTTCAGGCTTTCTCCAGTGTAGGGATAATTTCTGTTGTCTTTAACCACTGCCTCAGCTTTGAGCATTTGTGGCAACAAGTTGTGTTTCTTTTTACAGCTACTGCTGTGAAGCTGTATAAGTTCTAAGGGTGAGTAGCAGAAATGACTCCACCAGATGACACAGCAACACCAAAGACACTTTGTTTACATAACAATTAAAACATGAAGAACTACAGTACATAAAGACTAAATATTATGTACAAAATTGCTCTATAATCTCTACAGACTATAAAGGAAGATTTGTACATTTGTTGATATCTGAGTTGGTCCTTGTTTCAATGTTTTATGCTTTAGAGCTGCTGGTTAGAGATGGCTTGGGCGCAGCCATGACAATAAGAATGAGAATAGTAGGTTACGGTCAGCATTGTGGCCATAGAACGGAACTTCTTCATATTCCCAAAGCATGATGCACAATAACAAGGGCAACAGAGATACTTGTATAGGGTAGGTATTCAAACTGGAGTCCCATTTGGGGAAGGTGCGTTCGGGAAGAAAGGCAGATTTCAATTTTTTTTTGGCATCTGTTAACTTGTTAGCACATTATTTCTATTGTTGTATTGTTCTAAAACATGTTTTTAGTAAGTTTATTATATGGGATACTGAAGGAATTTTCAATGTTTGGAGCTCCTAATTGATCCAAATGATACCAGAATTAGCACCTCCCCTCCTGGTTCTTCTATACTATCACACCTAACCTCTCCAATGCTACCATATTCCAAACATCGCATCCCATTACCACCTTTCCACGATTGTTGCACCCAAACCCTGGAACCCCCTCCCACCATTGCCTTATACCACTGCCATCCCACTGCTCGCACCTCATCCCATCAGTCTTTCTTGCTCATCACCAAACTCTCCGCAATCCCTAACTGCATTCCCCCAGCCTTTCATTGCTCTCCATCATTCATCCCAAAGTCTTACTTTTCCACTCGCTTACCACCAGCAATCTCTTTCCCATTCATTGTCCGCAATCTCCCTGTACCTGCAACCTTTTCTGCTCTTTCCTTCCCTAATGTTTTGTCTCTCCCAGTCATCCAATGCAACCTTTCCACTGCCTATAACACATTAAACTTCACGCTCCCTTTTTTTGAAAACAAAATTTTCCACTAAGATAGTCTAGGACAGATTTCATGATGTAGCGCTCCTGCACTGAACTTTGTGATGTAGCTTAGCGCACTCGATTTACAGTTTGCCCAATTTTTCACCAATTGAAATAAAAGGACGGAAAATAGGCACACTGCAGAGCAGACACACTAACTTCTGAACCTGCTATTCTGGTTGGTGTCTTCTTGGTGCCAAGAGTACAACATCATGAAATCTGCCCCTGTGCTCCAACTTTTATTTCTCTCTCTCTCTTTAAATATTTCACTAATGAAGCTCCCATTTCCCTGTCACAAACCTCTAATTATATAAAAACCACCAATAAAGCATTTCATGTTTTTCAATTTTCATTTGAATTTCTATACTCTGTTGTTAGTTTTCTTTTTAACTACCATTGCTTTTATTCTCAACATCTTTAAATATACCAGCACAATAATATATGATCTATTACAATATATCATCTTCTTTATCCAACACAATATGTACAGATATGCACATAATCATAGAATCTAAGTCTGAAAATACCACTAACACTTTGCATAGTGCTGTGTAATAACGCAATAATATGTGTATACCATTACATGAAATATCTGCCGACTCACCGTGAATATCACCACAGGAGATCCATTAGTATAGAATAATGTAGACTGGGGTTTGTTACAAAATAATAATGCATCGTGGAATTGAAATGACTTAATAAACCAATCAGCTCAACCCTAATGACTTACTAGCTTGGAATGTCTGTTATTTTTAATATATGCAAAAATAGTTTTTTTTGGAAAAGATGCTGTGGTGGACACCAACAAATGGTCTTTTCCTACTTAAGTTCAATGTAATTAGACTAGAAGTGATATCCTAGAAGTGATATCCGGATTTGTTACTGGCTGCAGCAGAGAATGCTATTTCTTCAATAATAGAGAGAAAATGCTGGAAATACTCAGCAGGACAGGCAGCATCTGTCAAGAGAAAAACAGTTAACGTTTCAGGTCGATGACCCTTTGTCAGAACTGGAAAAAGTTGGAGATGTAACAGGTTTTTAAGCAAGTGTAGGGGCAGGGAGAGGGCGGAGGGGAGGAAAGAACAAAAGGAAAGGTCTGATAGGATGGAAGGCAGGCGTGATTAAGAGACAAAAGGGATGATGGTGCAAGGCAAAAGGAGATGGTAATGGGACAAGTTAAGAAACAAATGATGACTCTAGATGAAGTGTAAATGGCAGGATGATCAACAACTGCCATGCGAGAGAGAAAAAAATGATAGGGGCAGAGGTTATGGTCTGAAATTGTTGAACCCGGTGTTGAGTCCATTAGGCTGTAAAGTGCCTAATCGAAAGATGAGGTGCTGTTCCTTGAGCTTACATTGAGCTTCATTGGAACAGTGTAAGAGGCTGACTGGAAGCTCGGGGTCACCCTTATGGACTGAACGGAGGTGTTCTGCAAAGCGGTCACACAATCTGCATTGGGTCTCCCCAATGTAGAGGAGACCCCATCGTGAGCAGCGAATACAGTATAATAAATTGCAAGAAGTACAAGTAAATCGCTGCTTCACCTGGAAGGAGCATTTGAGGTTCTGGACAGTGGGAAGGGAGGAGGTAAAAGGGCAGGTGTTGGTGATAGAAGAGTGGACCAGAGTGTCGCGGAGGGAGCGGTCCCTTCGGAATGCTGAAAGGGGAGGTGAGGGGAAGATGTGTTTGGTGGTGGGATCACGCTGGAGATGGCGGAAATGACAGAGGATAATCCGTTAAATGTGGAGGTTGGTGTAATAGATTCCTCCTCTCCCTGCCCCTACACTTGCTTAAAAACCTGTTACATCTCCAACTTTTTCCAGTTCTGACAAAGGGTCATCGACTTGAAACGTTAACTCTGTTTCTCTTTCGACAGATGTTGCCTGACCTGCTGAGTATTGCCAGCATTTTCTGTTTTTATTTCAGATTTCCAGCATCCACAGTATTTTGCTTTTGTAATGCTATTCCTTCTATCAATTCAATTAACATTAACTTAAGCAGCGAGAATTAAGTCCCATCATTGTGTAGTGCCAAAACAAAAGCACAAAATAATGAAATCTAAATCTTTGTTGAATGGCATTAAAATATAAAGGCACACAACATCCTTACTTTGTTGATTGATGAATTAATCTGTACAGGTAGTTTAGGTACAGTTTGATCAGTGGCTGTAAACAAGCATGAACACTCGATTGATAGCTTGGTACACAGATGACAATAAAAATGCCTTTTTAGTTGTGATGATAGCAACATCTATAACCTGTTAAACCTTAGACAGCTATAGTCTTCTGCTCATCTTAATCATGTTTTAATCTCTGGGGCATTATGGTAGCTCCTTGCTCCCTGTTACAGCATGAACGGCTGTTTGAGGTCTTATTACCCTAAGATAAAACCTCAATAATGGATAACAGGCGTACAAATTAACTTTTTCTTCCCAGAACAGAGTGACCTAGGATTTGAATCCCATTTTATACCAGTTGGGTTTGAATCTCCTTGATTATTCACAGTCGGCTTTAAATGGGCATCAAGAGGTGAGATTTACTCTAATTAGAATCTGAGTTGTTAACTCCATGTTTAACAACTAATACAGATTTACAGCTGTACTGTGAATGGGGCTATAAAGTGGGATAACTGAATCAGTTCTTCCATGCATTGAGAGTCTTTGCCATTCCTTGCCTAGTATTCCTGCCACTAATTCTAAATTTTCAATGTATTTTAATGAAGTTTTATTGGTTTATATTTAATTCAGTTTACTGTATATGTTCAACCGATACTTCTCAATTGTTTATTTTGCTTTCATGTTTTCTTGTTTAGGGTTAACTGTGATTTTATAAAAGTTGCCTATAAATTAAACATTTCTTATTGTTTACAGCCATAAATCGTCATCATCTAGTATTCAAAATGAAGCTCCAAAGAAAAAGCCAAAACTTGAAACAAAGCCCTCCAATGGAGACAGGTAAACTGCATTGGCTCTCTTTGGAAATTAAACTTCTGTTTTCTTATTTGTGATGGGGGGGGGGTAATTTTTGTAATCAGTACAATTTCACAAGCCATTCAGGTAGTGCATTGAAGTAACCAAGCCTAGAAAAGTTACTGTCTTAGCCATACTGACCAGGAAGATGCTAAATTTAAACCCCTGTCTACGCAATGTTAGCTGATTTCATCTGGAATGGTGCTAAAGTTCTTGGGTGAAGGAAGGAAAATTGGTCAGAGTTCCTGATTTTTATACAACAGCCTTTGCTGGAAGTATGCATATGTGGCTGTTGGGTGAGGACAGGGTCTGGTTCAGTGGTGATGTCTTCCATGGTTGCATAGCCTACCGACACTCATTGTCCAGACTCTTGTATGAATGTTGGACTCTCGAATCACATGCTGGAGAGTAACCGCTTCCTTTGGAACTGTACTCCAGTAAAGAGAGTCAGTGCCTTCAGAAAGGAAAAGAATTTCAGAGAAATTTTTTTAAAACATGGCACCATGTATACCAGGCTGTGTAAAGTCAGGAAACCAGGCCATGATTTGATGTTCTGTTGCATTTCAAAGTTATGAAATTGAAAATTAAATCCCCAACTTGTGCAGCTGCAGGGTAATTAGGCTGATTTGAATGCTTTTTTCCCCCTTTACCTCCTTTCCTTATTTCTCCCACTTTCCAAAAATTTGAGGGATTCCTCAGCTACTGATGATGTTGTTAAAATAGGTGAGTGCACATTCATATCCATTAGGATGGAAACTGATTTAAGAGCTTTATGATAAGGTAGAAGTTTTTTTTTTAAAAACTGAACATTATTACTACAGGCTTCTGTCATCCCTAAAGTTATAGTCAGACCAAGTTTAAAACATGGTCCTAGATTTTGCAGTTGGTGGCATACCTATGGAGTACGCCACCAGCATCTGAATAGAATGCGAACTTGCCTGATGGGAACTTCCTTCGCAAACTTGCTCTTTGATGCTGCATACTACAGGGCATCCCAGGGGTGCAGCGTGTGCGGAAGTGTACCTGGAATCACGTGGGCCTGGTGTTCCAATCATCAAACAGAAGGACCAGAATTTTCCGTGGTGTCAGCGGGTGGGATCAGTGGGAAATTTGATTTTTTTTGACCGGGCTGGGATCCCGCCGCAACGCACCTTTCCCAATGGTGAGTGTGAAATCTTCGATTCGACCCAACCCGCAGAAGCGGGCGACCCAATTAAACCAATTATTGGGTTGTTGAGAGACCCTTAATAATGCTTGCCTTTTAATTGCTCGCCACGGGGTCCACATTGCTTGGGGACCATATTTCTGAACCTGAGGCGGGAGTTGAATAGCTGTTAAATCAGTTGATTAGTTGACAGCTTGACATGTGCTATAATAGCTCCCACCTCACAGCTGTTCACTTTCCAAGCACAGAAGCTGTTGCTTACTCCATTTGGAACACAGATTGAGCTTTATACAGGCTGCAAGTGTTTGGAACAAACTCTCCATCCAGTGTCATCTCATTGGAACAACCTCTCACCATTGACAGATTGCTTCTTTCATCTGTACTTCACCTGCCATCTATTTCATCAACATGGGTGCCCTTTATACTGTCTCACCTTGGTCCTCAGAATCCGACCATGATCAGCCCCGACACCAGCAGCACTAGGCACACCAGCAGCACCAACAACAACACCAACCTTCTTGCAATCACCTGATGTTGCACAGTACAGAGGGCATCAGCACCCAAGCACATTGCTGCCTGGGATGGCCTCACCATGGCCAGATTTACTTCACTTGACGCTGTACACCCTGGCTGCCACATGATGCGCCAGGTTGGCACCACCCCACACCAACACCATAAAGCATCCCTACCATGTCCAAGCCATTCCTTTCACACTCTCTACCATTGTGGGGGGTACTGTTATGTCTCACCATTAACTGCAGCTCACTAAGCCACTTCCAAAGGTGCACACAAATCTGTCCAAGAACGGAAAGTGTTGAAAATAGATTTTTATGTTTGACACCACATTAACAGAAACTTTACATACACATTGAATAAAACACCCAAGTAGCTACCCTTGTATGTTGTTAGTTGGTATGATTGCACTAGGATGAGGGTGAGTGTGAAGGGTGGCTAGTGAGGTGGGATGTGATAATGTAGATAGAGAGGGATGGGTGGGGGTGCAAGGTAAGTTGGTGTGAGTACGATGTGCAGGAGTAGGGTAGGGAAGGCAGAGTGATAGGGATGTGATGAGAGGCACAGCAGGATGAAGGTGAGTGTGGTTTGTACTAACCTTTCGTGATCTAATGAGATCACTTGAAAAGTTTGTGCCACTGCAGCCTGGTCCTCCCGACCACATTCCTGCTTGTGACCTCGTGTGCAGTGTGCAACCAGGCTGTGTTGATCTCGTGGGGAGGTCTTCTGCCCATGGGAAGGGAAGAGAAACTCCGTGTGCTGTGACTCCCTCCATAAGCATATGGAGGGAGTCATGGGAGAACCTGGGTGCTGCCCTGCACCTCTCTCCAGTGAACACTGACAGCACAACTGTCAAAAGTAAGGGGGCCATGGTCCCTTTAAGGAAACTGGCTGATGAGACGCATCATGAATGATGTCACCAGATCTGCTTCCTCTAATTGGACATGGAAACGTGCTGGGTGGGCTTAACAAGCCCCATCAATGTAAATTCATTTTGGACAGCGGGATGGAGCCAACAGCGGGGCTGCAACCCGCCATTGACATTGCTCGCACCGAACCCGCTGAGGTGAGCAAAATCCCGGCCAAGGTCTCATTCATTTATGATCTCCAGAAAGAGAAAAAACAAACCTTCATTACTAGAGCCTTCCGGGAGAAACATCTATACTTTCAGTTTGGAATTTTTATAAGCTTGCGCTCCACATAGATGCCAGCATTTAGGTTTTCAATGTCAGTGCGGTGTCGGTGCGGATGTTCTGTCAAGTCGGAACTTGACAGATCGCAAGTTTGGGGTGTAGTGCATGCACAAGCAGAAATCCCAAACTTGCTGTGCATTTCAAAGGCAGTATGATGGCATACTCTCGGAGCATACCGTTATACACACTGCAAATTCTGGCCTGTAGTTTATAAAAGATTTAGAAAACCTAAAATATTAACATTTATTTAGTGTTCTTTTACAATTTTTATTGTAAATCATCATTATAAATAGTTAACCAAGGAGACTCATTTAGTGCTGAAATTTGATTGCTTAGATTTTGTCTACCATTAAGACACCATTTAGCCTTTGGAATGTTCGTCAATTTTGTATACAATTTGACAGTACAATATATGTAGATTTTGTAAGGTGCTCCACATTCTTTGTGATCTGCCTGAAAATGTCACATTTCATATAACCTTTTCCTCTTGGTGAGTATGTTGGTGGAATACTATTGGAACGGCTCCTGCTTTGTGTAGCCTGGTAGTGGGAATAGGCCACTGTCATAAACCAGCAGTGCTTGGGTCACCTTATCCCTGCCATCATGTTCCCTGATGAGCAGCCCCGATGTGACAAAAGATCAGTGAACATTGGGAAGAACAGGAATCCATAGGAGGCGCGGAGGATCGGATGGATGCATTCTGGGAGAAGAGAAAACTTTTTGGGGCTGAGCGTGGCTTTTTCTATTAAACTTATTTTTTGCTGTCTCCTTGGTTGTGTACAAATTGTAGATAGACTTGTAATGTGTTTCTACTGATCTTCTTGGGCAGTCCCTCGGAACCGAGGATGACTTGCTTCCACGTTAAAAATGAGATCTCGGGTGACTTGAGTCCAATGCGGGACTTACAGTCTCCGTCACAGGTGGGGCAGATGGTAGTTGAAGGAGCGGGTGGGTGGGGTGCTTGGGTTGACGTGTGCTGCTTGCGCTTGGCTTCCACTTGCTCCCGGCGAAGAGACTCAAGGTGTTTGGCACCTTCCCGGATGCTTCTCCACTTTGTGCAGTCTTGGGCCAGGGATTCCCAGGTGTCAGTGGGGATGTTGCACTTTTTCAAGGAGGCTTTGGGGGTGCCCTTGAAGCGTTTCCTCTGCCCACCTGGGGCGCTCTTGCCATGTCGGAGCTCCAAGTAGAGCGCTTGTTTTGGGAGTCTCGCATCGGGCATGCGGACGATGTGACCCGTCCATCGGAGCTGATCGAGCGTGGTCAAAGCTTCGATACTGGGGATGTTGGCCTGAGCGAGAACACTGACGTTGGTGCGCCTATCAGCAGGATCTTGCGGAGGCAGCGTTGGTGGTACCTCTTCAGTGCTTTGAGGTGCCTGCTGTACATGGTCCATGTTTCTGAGGCATACAGCAGGGCGGATATCACTGCTGCTCTATAGACCATGAGCTTAGTGCCGGGTTTGAGGCCCTGGTCTTCAAACACACTCTTCCTCAGGTGACCGAAGGCTGCACTGGCACACTGAAGGCGGTGTTGGACTTCGTCATCGACATCTGCCCTTGTTGACAGTGGGCTCCCGAGGTATAGAAAGAGGTACACGTTGTCCAAGGCCTTGTCGTGGATTTTGATAATTGGGGGGCAGTACTGTGTGGCGGGGGCAGGTTGGTAGAGGACCTTTGTCTTACGGATGTTTAGCGTAAGGCCCATGCTCTCGTACGCTTCGGTGAAGCTACTCTAGAGGCACACTAGAATGGCCTGTGGAGAAGTATTTGGTTTCAGAAGTATGGTTTAAGCTTACAATTAAGATCACTCGCAAACCTAAGTAGCATCACTTTGGGATTACACATTGTGCTTCATTCATTACCACAGCACTGCTGAAGAGAAAACTAATGAATGATGAGAATACAGCTCTCATTTTTCCAATGATTTAAATTATTATATGCTAATAACATTTATTTATGCTTTAAAGATCTTTCATTGTTATTGAATTATACAGTGTAATGATAACTGAGACCATTTATATAGTATACATAAACCAATAAAACATTTAATAAAATAACACTTGATGTGTCTTCTGAATCTAATGATTCTGTTAATTTTGTTATGAAGGTGGAATATTATGATCATCCATTACTTGGTCTTGTTAGTTTTCTTCTTGAGTAAATCTCTAGTGTGTTGTACTGTAGGGTTTTTTCTTACATTGCAACGTACTGAAAATAATTAGCCTTGGAGAAGTCTGTTGCATGTAATTTCTGACATTTTATTAACACTTGCATAGTATGGCACATCATTTGCAAAAAGTTAAACATTCCTGAATTGTAGGTATCTTTGTATGCAGAAATGCAGTATGATTTACTGAATTGTATTATCAGAGCTTTCCATGCAGCAGGAAACCAAAAGGAATAGAGTTTCTGCTTTGGACGTTTTTTGCTGGTTCTGGTGCAACTTTCTCCCCCCCCCCCCCCCCCCCAAACGAGTTTCAAACTCATTTGCATATTGTCAAATGCAAAATCTGGCAGCGTTTTAAAATGTAATTTTTGGGGAAAAAACTTGTTTTAAAAAACATTGTGATCTATTGTGGCAAATAATTTTGATAATACAGCTGGAAATGGGTTTATCACAAAAATAAGCATTTTAAATCCGTGTCAATCCGCCACCCATGAGTAACCCGATTTAAAAATTTTTTTTTTTTAAATGACTGACTGAAAATTGCTTCAAAAAATATACAAAACTATTTTTTAGTTCGGTTGGAGTACAGTAGTGAGTTCCTTAGTAAATTTAAAAAAAAAAAAATTGAAAACCTTTCAAAACGTACCTCTTGGTGTCCCTGTGCCCAAAAGATCCAGCTTAATTTTTGGAGTCTCCTCGACTTCCTGCAAACGAGTGCAATTAGCGGAAATTCCTAATGGTGATTAATTCACCCTGGAGGCAGGGCCTTTTACTAGCAGTGGATTTTAAAACTAGCGCAAAAGATCGCAGAAACTTGAGTTGTGCTTAAATTCCATGATTTTTTGCGCTGGTTATGCTGATATCTGGGGAATTGCGCCAAAAAAAACCTACACAATCGAGCAGAAACACCAGGCCACAGTGCTTCATTTCAATCCTATGTCATGTGATTTACTCTCGGCCATGTGGCACAGAAGCTTAATTTGTGTTAGTGGCTCATTTCCTCTCGTTAAACTGGCCTGTTTAAATATATCTGAATACAGTACTGCTTGGTTGCCTTTATTTTCCACCAGCAAGATTTTAATGTCCTGTTGCAGAATGATAGATTGATAAATCCACATGCTGTTTTATATAGTTTGATGATTTACTTGCAGATAAAATTTTATTGAGTTTTTTAACAAAATTTTGAGTCCTCCTCATGTATGGTTTTGTTTTCCAGCATTTGTTTAGGAAAGGAGTAAGTAAGAAAGATGTGTTTGTATAGTGCATTAAGATGTCTCAAATGTCCCAAAGTGCTTCATTTTTTGAAATGCAGTCATTGCTATATAGACAAATGATACCACAAGCAGCAATGAGACTGATAAATTAACTTCTTGATGGTGTTGGTTGAGGGAGGAATGGTGGACAGGACACTAGCCCTTGTGCTTTGAGTATTGTTATAGGTGTATTAACATCCACTGAAACCGATAGATGGGGCCTCTGTTTAATGTCTCATCTGAAGGTTGCACCTCTGACAGTCTCTCACTACTATATTGAAGCATTGGTCTCGATTATGTGTTCAAGTGCTGGAGTAGTGCTTGAGCCCACAACTTCTTGACTCAGTTGAGTGTGCTACAAACTGAGCCAAGCTGACATCTTAACAATAGTGAAGAAAAGTAATACATTTCTATTGAGATTTTTCCAAATTTGTGATTTTATTTTATATTAAACTATATTTTGTTTTACTAGCAGCTCATTAACCCAGTCAATGGACTCTGGTGGGACAGACAACTTTGTTATAATCAACCAATTAAAAGAAGAGGTGATGTCTTTGAAGAGGCTTCTGCAGCAGAAAGAACAGACCATCTTGGAAAGAGATAAAAAGGTAGATTAAACAGTAACAGGTACTGTCCATTATAACTGCAGGAAATATAGACCAGAAGGTCCTGGGTTCAATTCCTGGTCTATGCTGAGTTAGCTGATCATTGCTAGGACAGCAGTTGGGATGTTACATTTGGCCCTAGTACCCCTTGGTAAGGGGAGAGAAAATCAGCCACCATTCCTGTTCTGATTGCTGTCGAATGTCTCTTGCTGGAAAGCATGTGTGTATGGATGTCAGATGAAATAGGATTGTGTTTATAATACTATATATGATTAGTATTATATAAATTAATTAGCAGTGCTCACTTTTGTGAAGAATACCTACTTGGACAAGGTACCAGTTGGTTCCTTCATGGAAGGAAATTGGAAAAACAAAGGCCCAGATATTCCGATCCCTGCGGGTGGGTACGCGCTGTGTACCCACCTGTAGGGACATTGGCGATGCTGGTTTCAGGCATGCGCTGAAAACCGGCATTTCTGATCTATCAAGAATCCTCTTGACAGATCCAACGCCTGCCCTGGAGAAGGGCCTCTGCGGGTGGATAGTTCTGCTTTTTGGAGACCCTCCACCCGCAGAAAACCCTTACAATTCTTACGCCTGGTAAAAGCAGGCATAATAAGGCCTACTTGTACCAGGATAAGAGTTGGAAAAAAAAGTAAGAATTTTTTTTCACTGATGTATCATTAAAAAATACTTTAAAAAAAAGTACAGGAAACTTTGTGCTATCCGGCACCGACGGGACTGAGCTGTTGCCGTTCCCTCAAAACTGCCGGACACACCAGCGTTAATGTTGAAGCATACGGAGCTTTTCATCTCCGTATCTGACAACAAACACTGTTGCTTAGCAACAGCTTCTAAACAGTCGGCCCGTACCTTGGAAGCGTCTCTCTGAAGCTGTTGCTAAGCTGCAGAGACTGACTGTTGGGGGGGAAAAAGCCACGAGAAGAAAAAAACCGAACAAAACGGCTCCTGATTTTTGCCGGTGGCTCAAGCTTGCCGGACATTTAGCCTCCGGATAACACAAAGTTTCCTGTAAGTTTATTTTTAGCCCCATTAAAAAAAAACTTTAATTTTTTTTAAAATATTTAATTTATTGTAATTTCAAGTCATTTTAAAAATGTGATTTAAAAAAAAAAATGTATTTAAAGTTTTACTATGATTTTGGGGTGATCTCCATTCATATATTTGACAGGTCTTCCTGTCAAGTGTATGAAGGGAGATTCCCTTCTTTAATTGGCTCCCCATGGCCCATGTGATCCCAGGGACACTTGCGAACCGCATGCGCCTCTGGGATATGTGTGCCCTGCACACTTGGAGTTCGAGAGGCCCAGGAGTGGAAGTGTGTGTGTCCCGGGAGCCCTCGGGTAAGGCGTAGATTTTTACCAGATCGGAGGCTTCCGCACGCGGGAAGCCTCTGATCGGAAAATACGGCCCAATGTTTTAAAAATATATTTATGAAGCATTTTGTAGGACAAACTAGGGTTTCTGTGCTTTTAGTACTTTTTTTTAAAAATTTCTTCAAAGCTGACTGAGTTGAAGGCAGATTTTCAATACCAGGAGTCTAATCTTAGAACAAAAATGAACAACATGGAGAAAGCTCACAAAGAGGCAGTGGAACAGCTACAGGTATTTACCAGTTTTTTAAATATTTGCAATTTTTTATTTTGTCTGCATTAACCTGACTTTACATAATTGTTTTATAAAAATAATAATCACACTGAAGCTTAAGCATTTACTTGACACATCTTGCAATTGTCCAGCTGATGCCTGGTGTGACATGTCTAAATCCCTGCATGCTGTTCTCCTGATCCTTTGAAACTGTCCTTGGAAGCACTGGGAGGGGGGTCTGGCATCAGTGGCTAGTTCTTCATCACCACAGTCACAATGTTGTCAGGGCCCATAGCCTTTGCTGTGTCCAGCTGTTTCTTGATGACACATGGAGTGAATTGAATTGGCTGAAGACTGGCATCTGTGATGGTGGGAAACCTTGGGAGGAGGCGGAGAAGGATCGTCCACTCGAACACTTTTGGCTTAAGATTGTTGCAAACACTTCAGCCTTGTATTTTTCCACTTGCATGCTGGACTCTGCCATCATTGAGGATTTAATGTTCATGGAGCCTCCTCCTCCAGTTAGTTGCTTAATTGTGCACTACCATTTGTGACTGGATGTGACAAAGCTGTAGAGCTTTGACCTGATCCGTTGGTTATGGGATCACTTGGCAACCGAAGCATCCTATAAACAGGGCTGTTTGTTCACCAGGTTGGTACCTCATTTTCAGCTATGCTGTTTTTCATAGGTGTTGCCTCTCACGAATGTTTGTCTAAGAAGAGTTTATAACAGAAAACTGATTTTCTTTTTAATGCATTTATATAAATGTCCTCATTTGCCTGAAGTAAAAGGTATGAAAATTCAATCTGTTAGTTTCAAAGTCTTTTGAAAAAGCAAAGAAACACACAAATCCTGACCGGATGAGAGGACATACCCTTCAACTCCTGTTGGTGCAGATTGTGCATTGGGAAATCTGCAAAATGTACAGATGTGATTGAAAGTTCTTTCTAATTGTTATATTAAAAGTATGCTGGGTTTTGAGACAGACTATGACCTTAAAATAAAAACTTTAATGGAAGTATTGAAAGGCATGAAAGATAATTCAGTAGGGAAATGTGTAGTTTTTTTTTTTACCTTGTTTTGTTTAAAACCTTATTTTGGGCATCAGAAATTTGTTACTGGGGGGGGAAGTGCAGTTTTTTTTTTCAGAAAGCATTTTGAGTGATTTGTGGGCAAACTATAGCAGCACTTAGTGGTGTGGTAAGTAATATAGAATTTACAGCACAGAAACAGCCCATTCGACTGGTGTTTATGCTCCACACGAGCCTCCTCACACTCTCTACTTCATCTCCTCTCACCATATCAACTTCCTTCTATTCCTGTAATAATTACAGTTGACATTTTAACATGAGAATTACAATTGGAAATTTTTACATAGGTTACAGTAGAGCTCGAGTCATCCTCAAGATTTTTAATAAGGTACAGTATATAGATAGATGTACGCAATGAAATACTCAACAAAAAAAAACCCATGTGAAAGCACTTTTAAATCCCTTGATTAACAAACAAGTTAAAAGTTACTCTTTTGCAAACAGCATTTAAAACCATTGCCACAAATGTCATGCCTCAATCCCGTTAGAGACTGCAGCTATATTTCTCATCAGTGTAACCTAAATCCTCTATTAGTTGCCCATTGGATACCTACAATATCAGAGATCCCTGTGGCAGAGCGGCAAGGAAGAAATCTGACCTGGACAGTCTCCACATGATGAAAAAATGTTGCCCTTTTTGTAATGAGTACTTGAACAATGGTTAATCTCCCTAGATTTTTCTCTCAAATATTTGGGTTAATTCATTAAATGTGGTATCTCATCTGTTATCCTCTATTAACCATACAACTCAAATCCAGTTACATTGATTATCCAGTACACACTATAGTGTGGATGGGGACCTTTTCAGTCTACTTAGGCTGTTATAATGGAGTTACTTCATGTATTAATGCAGAGACATGAGATGGCCTTGACTCTAAACTGCTTTGAATCTTTTTTGTGATGCACATTTCTGATAATTTAGTATTAAAAACAATAGTTGTGTTTTTAAACTGGTCATTGTATATTTACTATTTTTTCATAGGCCAAAAATCGAGAATTGCTGAAACAAGTTGCAGCATTGTCCAAGGGTAAAAAGATGGAGAAGACTGGAAACGTACTGCTGTCTCCTTGAGGGGTTCCTTGACAGATGCATCATGCAAGTGAAAGTAAATACTGCCGTGGTTGTTGAAACTTACTGTGAAGTCTTTAAATATTTTTGCACCCTGATTGTTTTCAAAGTGGCTAGATTTAGTCTTTTTTATATTTTTAACTAGCAATAAGAAATGTACTGTTCACAGAAGACAAACCTATCTGACAGACAGAATATTGAATCCCCCCTTTTATTATCATCTTGAATTTGGCAGTTTAAAAGGGGACAGTGAATGGAAAATAATAATAGTGCTTCAGTCTATTACTTTCTACAGAAAAATGCTCTGAGTTACCTCGCAATAAAATACTAAATTGAGTCACTTTTTGCAATGGTTATTGTTAGGTTTTCTGTTAAATAAAAGTCTTACTATAAAACTAAGGTCTGGTAAAATATTCCTGCTAATCAGAGTTCCTCTAATCCTGACTATAATTGAGTTTTAGCATGAGTTAGGGCAAAGGTTTAATTTATAATTGGAGGTTTGAATGTAAAATATAAATTAATTTCCTATTTAGGGAGTGCTGGGAACACCTTTATCCAGTTGCGTTGTAGAAGAATATAACATGATTGGTATACATGATACTTTATGCAAATCAGAACTAATAAATGTATAAAACTTATACACTGAAAACAATCAAATCAAATCAAAAATCAAATCAACTTTTATTGTCATTGTTTGTGCACAAGTGCAGTACAACGAAATGTAGGCTTGCGGCTCCTGAGAGTGTACATTTGGATTAAGACATTTAAACATTCAACATACATTTGGCTTGTAGTATATTAACATAAACATAACCATAACCATAATAAAGTGCATTGGCAGATGTGCAGGCTTTAGAGTTTATTTGTGGAGTTCAGTAGGATGACAGCCCTGGGAAAGAAGCTGTTCCTAAATCTGGTCGTACGGGTGCGAATGCATCTGTAGCGTCTCCCAGATGGCAGGAGGGCGAACAGACTGTGGCTGGGGTGGGTAGGGTCTTTGATGATGGACCGTGACCTCCGTAGTCAGCGTTTCTGGTATATGTGCTCTATGGTCGGTAGCCGGGTGCCGGTAATGCGTTGGGCAGTTTTGACTACCCGCTGCAGGGCTTTCCGGTCATGGTAGCTACAGCTGCCATACCATACTGTGATACAGTTTGTCAGGATGCTCTCTATTGTGCAGCGGTAAAAGTTAGAGAGGATCAGGGGTGACAGGTTACATCCCTTCAGCCTCCTTAGGAAATATAGGCGCTGCTGGGCCTTCTTCACCAGAGAGGAGGTATTGAAGGACCAGGAGAGGTCTTCCGTGATGTGGACTCCGAGGAACTTAAAGCTGTCCACCCTTTCCACCACAGCCCCATTGATGTGGATGGGGGTGTGACTTCCGCCTTTCGACTTCCTGAAGTCCACAATGATTTCTTTGGTTTTCTTGATGTTAAGGGCCAGGTTGTTATCGGCGCACCACTTCACGAGATGCTGGACCTCCTCCCTGTAGGCTGACTCATCGTTGTTGGTGATCTGGCCTACTACCGTGGTGTCATCCGCAAACTTGATGATGGTGTTGGAACCATTAACAGCCACACAGTCGTGGGTGAAGAGGGAGTAGAGGAGGGGGCTCAGCACACATCCTTGCGGGGCCCCTGTGTTCAGGGTCAGGGGGGGGAGGTGTGGTTACCTAATTTGACAGACTGGGGTCTGTTTGTTAGGAAGTCCAGGGTCCAGTTGCAGAGGGAAGTGTTCAGGCCAAGAACGATAGTTTTGAATGCTGAGCTGTAGTCTATGAACAGCATTCTGATGTAGGTCTCCTTACCATCTAAGTGATTCAGTGCCGAGTGTAGAGCAGTTGTGATTGCATCCTCCGTTGATCTGTTTGCACGATAGGCAAACTGGTGTTGGTCGAGAGGCAGGAACACTGGCTTTGATGTGGGCTAAGACCAGTCTCTCTCAACACTTCATTATGATGGGTGTGAGTGCGACAGCTTTTCTTTTGGAAATTAATTTTCTCAAATGCTGTAGCATTTTGAACATTTGATGTTTCTGATAATTTAACTAAAACTAGAAGTGTTTGAATGGGTGGAAAACTCCCTATTCAGCATCATTTCATGTCGCTTTCACCATAATTGACAAATGTGTGATTGTACATCTGTATGTGAAATTGTTAAATTGATTGATAGAGGAAGTTACAGGATTGCAAACTAATGTATGTATGCAAAAAAAAAATAGGAACTTTAGATATGAGATTAGTGAGCTCTCCCCATATGACACACACAAGTTGTTTTCCTTTCATTTAAAAGAGCAACTCCATATACTGCACAATTATAATTGTTTCAGTCTCCATCCGAGGAGCATGCCATATTATTTTCTCCCTTTTTTCTCTTTACATTTGCATGGTAACCAACTTACAAATGGTAAATGAGCCCTGAATTAATATTCTGTTGGAGAGGAAGATCAACATCTTGAATTATTGGTGTGTATACAAGGTTTTTGTTTTTGTTTGATGAATGAAGCTTATAAAATGGATGGGACTCTTGAGATTGATTTATGTGGTAGAGTTGGAGTTGTGCCTTAGGGAAGTTAGCTTTATCTCGTTTTACATCTAATGTTAAAGGAAAAAATGTTTAAATTTGTACAATGCATATACATTGTTGAAAAATTGTTGCTGTAAATGAACTATGATCCAATTTATATAATCAGATAATTCCGATGTTCCAAAAAAAACTATCATTAGCACAATCCTATAATATTGAGGCTATAACACATTAACTAATAGTTCTCAAATCCCTTTCATAAAACTGTTATAGTAAATGGTGAGCTGTCCCTTTTAAACGATTCTTAGTTTAGCTATACTATATATAGCAAAACCGCAAATTGTGTATACAATATAAATTTGTACAATTTTTTAATACTCAGCATTTTGATAAAATTAGATTTTCATGTAAAGGTGCTATTGAATAACATGAAATGGTCAACTTATCTCATTATTGGATTTAATTATATTTCTTTGAAAACAATATTCACATTTTCTAAATTAAAGTTTTTAATTTTTGTACAATTTTTTTAAAATTTCCCCTAAATAAAAGCCCAGTGTTACCTGTAGGATCTTTTTAAACTAGAAATAATGCGACAATGTAGGAAGAAAGCCAAGAACGTTTCTGCAGCATTCAGTCAGATGTATGACACTTGTGCTTTCAACAACTTGGTAGTTAACAGACGGGTATGAAGATATCTTTAAGCTCTGGGTGTAGAAAACAATTATTTTATGTACAGCCTTTTGATTTCATTTATAATTTTTAAAAAATTATAAAATTCTACCTGAGCCTTGTATTCTGGCAATACCAGTACAGGCCATATGTTGTTGACCATTATTCTCCACCAGCATTAAGTTGAGTAGGCCATATAAAGCTATGCATTTAAAACCTATAAAAATGTCAATGGCATCATTTTTTGGTAACTGCAAAACAAGAAAAAATTAAATATCTACTCTATCTCAGGCTGATGCAATTAATACTTGATAATGTCACAGTGCAATTCTATGAACAGGCTTTAAAACTTCTAGTAGATAACGCTTTGTAAGGGGCATTCTAAAATTATTACAGAATAATAAATGCAAGGGTAAGTTTTTGTTTGAACTCTCTTGGTTTCATAGTGATGTGGAAATATTTGGTAGCTTGTTACTCCAGTGCGAGCATGGTTAACCCTAGGGCCCATGAATTACCTCTGCTAGAACTGATGCAAACTTGATAAAACTAATTTTCTAACACATTTGATGAGAACAGACTGATGCAGTATTTTGTGTGTAATCTGGAGCATATTACAAAAGTTGGTAGAACAGAATTGGCAGAATGTGATATAACCATGTGTAAATTGCCATTGACCTCTACCAGTAACAGTGCCTTGTCATTCTGCAAGTTTTTAAATTTGGCATACATTCTGTAGTTGTGGTAATACACTACCATTTGTATATAAAATTTTGCTACTGCAACAGTTTGCATATTTGTAAATGCTGTTTTTTTTTGCTGTAGAGTGGTTCCATGTTTTTAAACTTCACTTTAATCATGTAATTCTATGCTTTTTCACCTGAGGCTAATTCTAGTTACATTATGTATATGAAGGATTATTATCCTTCATGTCTGGGCTATAAACCTTGATCAGATATGTATACAATGTAATTTATGAAACCGGGTGCATAGAATTCAAAGGCTTCACAGTATTTAAACCTGGATGATAAATTTTAATCATGTACTGAATTTTAAGGTTTTAATATGGTTTTTATTTGTTTTTACCTCCATTTATTACTTGAAAATTTTAAGTTGTAAAATAGTCTGGGATGTTTCCTTGCTGCAATAGACATAGACTTATGCTTATTTTTATTTTATTTTGGAAAGAAGTTTCCTGTATAAGTGGTGAAACTGCAAGGTTAAATTGTACTGTACTTTTATGTAACCATAAACGTAAGTTCATTAAACTTGTGTTCTTTCTAATGGAATAGGATTTAAGTCAAAGCTGGCAGTTGTATATTTTAAAATCTCACAACTCATCTTGTATTTCCTGTGTTTCCTCCTTAAGGAACTGTATACATTGAAATGCTTGGAATGTGTTCCTCAGAATTTGTAACTGTACACAGGAACAGACTGAATTCTGTAATCAGACATTGGTCAACAACTGAAATTTTATACTTGTTTTCTAAATCTTGACAGTTTGAAATAAATCTTCTTAAAATATTCTGCTTTAATGTCACATGCTGTTTTAGGGGTTTCTTTTTATTTTCTTATTTGGGGCGGTGGGTAGTAGTACTCCATCACTGTTTATCTAAAAAATTATCAGATTTTATGTTAAACTTGATAAATTATCCTTTTAGGCACTGAACTCTCTTTGTAAATAAATGTTCAGGAATTCCCTGATGGCTGAGTTTTTCCAGTGAGAAGCTGAGTCTCAGACTAGGAAAGTCCCAAGTCTGATCCCTAGTCTGTGCTGTATCACACTACAAACAGATATTGCACCCTAACACTGATGCTATGAAGTAACAAACTCTGATGGCTGATCAGAAGTTAGATCCGATCCACTGCACGATTTTGTTAAATGGTTATATTTTAGTACGACATTCATGCATGTACACAAATATACATATAAAATATATATATGCATACATGTGTGTATAGACACTCAACCAGTTTCCAATGTGATGATGCACATGCAACAATAGAGGAACTGTGCACTACTTTCACTGGTGTATCTCTAATCTAGCTTTTGTCATAAAGGCGCACGCCATTTTTAATCTAAATCTGACTACTCTCAAATGAAAAGACATGGAAAGGTGCCAGTAAGGTTTCTAAGGGTATACAGTCTGCCTTGCATTTAAATGATGTCACGTCAAAATTGGCATATTTGAATTGTGTTGAAATGTGCATTTCACTATAAAGAGGGCTCTGATAGGATCCCATAACTCTGCATTAGTAGACAAGAGTCTTATTCACTCATGGCTTCAGTATTGGTGCAAGAGATTAATTTACAGTGGAGTCTTGTTTAGATAACTTCTGTGAATGTGGGTTTGTTGCAAATAAAAATACTACAAGTTGATAAGATTGAACTTGTATTGCAAAATTCATGAAAGCTAAGGTGTATATAGTCAACACATACTTTGTAACTTCAAAGTAAAAATGCCCACCACCTGATTGCAAAGCAAACTGGTTATACTGCAGCTAATATAAATAGCTTGAGTCTAGTCTGAGCAAGTAGCTTCAAAAACATTTATGCTAAATCCAGATTCACCAACTTTAGAGTATAAAAGCCCATGTAGAAAACCGAAATCGGTGTACATGATGCAGGGTATAAATTTCCCTTGGTTTCAATCATCTTCTAGATAAAGGTGAGTATAGAATAATATAGTGGCTTTTAATGCTTATTAAAACTTGTATTAATTTCTTTCTTCGACTTGCATAAGTTCAACTGCAAATATTGTAAAGCAATAGATTAAATAAGGGTTGATCCAATGGCAAACCAGTGCAACAACATTGTGCTATGGTGTAGAATGCAAGTTAATGCCTGCAATTCTCCACAAGGATAAGCTGAAAATCATAGAATAATTAATGAATAAGGTACTTAATTTTCAGATTTTATGTGAAAATCAGAGCAGAAAACTACCTTTTGTGTATCCTGGAGGAAAATGGAGCAGAAGTTAAATGTTACCAAAAAAAAAATCATTGATTTTTTTTTTTGCAATGTAATTAGACAAAAGGTATATGTCCATTATCAAGGACACCAAGGGCTGGTATCTGACGTGGGACTGACCGTGTAGCTGCTCTGAATGCTACACATAGTGTATCACTGAGCCAAAAATCAGATCATCCTGGGTCTGATCTGGGATCTGTCTGCGGATCACTTCTCTGGCAAGAGTTGGGGCATTTCATTTCACATCAATGGGCTTGTGCTGTGAGATGTTGACATCTGCTGAAAAGTGTCCTGAGATTTGGATCTTGCCAAAACTTGCTTTTCAGGCTTGTACGATGACAGGATATGTGCTGAGGCACAGAAGGGCTGCTAGTACATAAGAACATAAGAAATAGGAGCAGGAGTAGGCCAATCGGCCCCTCGAGCCTGCTCCGCCATTCAATAAGATCATGGCTGATCTGATCCTAACCGCCAATCCACTGTCACAGAACCATCTCCTGAATCTAACAGAATTAGACACACGAAATAGGAGCAGGATCAGGCTACACGGCCCCTGGGCCCGCTCCGCTACCCACAGGGCCATAACCGATCCGAACCTAGACTCATGTCCAAATTCCTGCCCGCTCCCTGTAACCCTTAATTCCCTTTACTTCTAGGAAACTCTCTATTTCTGTTTTAAATTTATGTAATGATGTAGCTTCTACAGCTTTTTGGGGCAGCATATTCCATGGACCTACCACCCTCTCTGAGTGAAGTAGTTCCTCCTCATCTCAGTTTTGAAAGAGCAGCCCCTTATTCTAAGACTATGCCCCCTAGTTCTAGTTTCACCCATCATCGGGAACATCTTCCCCGCATCCACCCGATCCAACCCCTTCACAATCTTATATGTTTCAATAAGATCGCCTCTCATTCTTCTGAACTCCAATGAGTAGAGTCCCAATCTACTCAACCTCTCCTCATATGTCCATCCCCTCATCCCTGGGATTAACCGAGTGAACCACCTTTGTACTGACTCGAGAGCAAGTATGTCCTTTCTTAAGTATGGACACCAAAACTGTACGCAGTATTCCAGTACCGGGGAAAGACGGTGCCTTCAGAAGTGGCAGGGCAGGGGGGGGGAGGGAGGCGTGATTGAGTGTGGAAGTAACCAATGTGTTTTGATCTATTCTGCCAGTTTTATCCCTGTGCTGGGAGTTCCTGATGCTGAGACTGCACATGAAGCATGTTGGTGTTTGACAAGTTGAGCAACAATACATTTTTAAAATTGAATGTTGGAACATATTGGCCCTGATTTTCTGGCAGCCGTTGGGTGGCTTTTCACGTGGCCGGGGGCCGAAAATCGCCGAAAAAGCGGGTCGCGACACTTACCCCCCCCCCCCCCCCGCCCCGTCCGACTTTCGGACCGCCGTTTCTCTCCGACCCGCTTCAGTCCTGCCCGCCGCTGGCGGGACTGGCCGTCGGAACAGTAATGATCAATTATCACCTTGTTTAAGCCGATTTTAGGGTGCCCTTGCGACTTTCAGGGGTTCCCCACACTAAACACGCCTGCGGGGAACCCTGCTGATGAAACCTGGTGTGAAGCTTGCTAGCTGTCAGCTGCAGGTCAGGGAAAGCTGCGATTTAAAGGGACAGCATTTGTATGTTGAAGGACCTTGTTGCAGGTTTGGGGCTACTTCTTCAAGGCTTGGGCACAGCTGTGGAAGGTTGGAGCCTCACACGCTTCTCCAATGCGATCTCCTGGGAAGCCCCTCGCCACCCTCACTCAGCGCTTCCTCAGCGGAGGCATCTACAAGAAGCATGGGACGCCTTTTTTTCCTTCCCTTCTTGCCATTAAAGGATCTCCAGCAGCAGAGGCGGCAGCAGCAGAACCAGGAACAGCAGGATGAGCACCAGGCTGCTGCTCACTCACCTGAAGCTGCACAGGCCAGAAGGGGCCAGCGCTTGGAAGTGGCTTGAGAGCACCTTGCTGCACTTCAGGGGGCCATGGGGACCCGTTTCTGCACTGGCAGTCCTACTCAGAAGGACTTCCATGAAGGCCTGGTTTCTCTGTTCAATAGATGGCCAACGCTGCTCAAGAGATGTCATTCTCTTATGAGCACTCGCCATGTTTTCCGTACCCTGGTGAGTTATCTCCTCCATGGAGGTTGCCAACCTTTCCATGGTGATGCGTTCATGCGTCAGTGACTCCACAAAGGCTCTGCTCATGGCCGCTATGGACTCCTCCATTTGCTCCACACTCGCAGCGACCCTGGAGACAAAACCTGCCAGAGACTCCTGCACCTGTGCATGGAGATCCATCACCTCTTCTCTTGCGGATGGACCCAGAGGCAGAGGGTCGACATGCTGAGCTGGCAGAGTCCTGCGCCCTCCAACGAGGACTCTTCACTGCTGTCCCTGTCTCCAGAATCTGCTGAGGCTCACTTGTGAGCTGTGAAGCACCAGGTGACAACACTACTCTATGTCCCGAAGGTCCCCCCGAGGTGCGAGTGTCTGCGCTGGTGCTGGGTGCGCTTACTTCTGCTGACGCTGTGCCCTCAGAGGTTGGAGCTTCCTCTGAGGAGTCTGGCTGCACAGCCTCTTCCTTCTCCACAGTGGGGACGGGGGCTCTGGATGGTCCTGTGGGGAGTAGAGGAAGGAGTTAGAGATGTGATGCCAAGGTTACATGCACATTCGAGTTAACATCTGCTGACACCTGCATCCATGCAGCCTTGGTCTCAGTGGGAGGCCTCTTCCTGCGTGACCTAGGGAAGAGGACCTCCCTGTGGGCCCTAACCCCATCCAATAATGCCTGCAGTGAAGCTTCGTCGAATTTGGAGGCAGCTCGGGGTCTGGCACTGGCCACAGCTGCTGCAGGCTCTTCTCCCATCCTGTATGGTTCATTTGGAAGCCTTCAGAGGATGCAGTGCTTGCTATGGACCTTGAAAGCACCACAAATGATGACATCATTCTGTGGGGCTTTCTGACACGAATTGGACAATTAGCAAGGCTGCCCACATGCTGGGAATTAATTGGCCACTTGAGGGAAAATTGCGCGGAGCTGGCTGACACTTTTTTGTGTGTCAGAAACCCCACATTCTGGGAAACCCGACCATTTCCCCCACAAGCCGAAATTCGGGGCCATTGACTTTATATTCTACATCTGACCAGAGATCCTTTGATATCTGGGTCACAATCTCCCGGAAACCCCCATGATGCTAAAATCTGTTGCAGATTGCCTGGCTGTTGGAGAGAGGTGTTTTAGTTTTGGCTTCTGTTTACCCTTCTGTAGAGGTGAACGATGCATTCAGAAACGGACTCGTGATCCCAAGGTACAAACAGGGATACAAGTCACGCTGACAAGAGGGAGACGATGGGGTTGATGGAGTTCTGATTCCCTAAGACTTGTCCCACTGTGTTCCTTAATCCTAACTTGACATCACCAGTCACCGTGGCCTCTTCCCTGAAATAAAGGTGTCCAGTTAATGCTAGGATCAGGTTGAGGTTGGTTAAGAAGAACAATATTAGTTTGAAAAATTGATTGTTCCAGGCATCACAAGTCAGTAGAGCGAGAACTTTAGGCACATCAAATTGTTGTACCATTATAGGCCACCTGAGGGCAGCTGTGAATGCAGACCATATTAGCAGCTCATAGTTAATTTGCCACTTGGTGAGTCTTCCTAGTGGAAGACACATCTGGCTCATCCTTCTACAACAATATACAAAGGCCCCCTGCCTCTTCATTACATCATTTAACTGACCACTGGGTAACTGCAGAGTTTTAGATTCCATGACCCAACCCAGAAATCCACTCCGGGTAGTGATGTTTCTGCTGTGAAATGCTTCCTGAAATCTATTCTAAACCTTTTGTATTAATTTCTAACTCCTTTCTTCAAGTTTCTACCCTTTTAAATTTTGTTTTATTTATTCATTCATGGGATGTGGGCGTCGTTGGCAAGGCCAGCATTTATTGCCCACCCCTAGTTGCCTTGATAAACTGGTGGTGCGCTGCCTTTTTGAACCGTTGCAGTCAGTGTGGTGAAGATGCTCCCATAATGCTGTTTGGTACGGAGTTCTTGGCTTTTGACCCAGCAATGATGAAGGAATGGCGATATACTTCTAAGTCAGGATGGTGTTGTCATGCTCCTGCTGCCCTTATCCTTCTAGGTGGTAGAAGTCGCAGGTTTGGGAGGTGCTGTCGAAGAAGCATTGGCAAGTTGCTGCGGTGCATCTTGTAGATGGTACACACTGCAGCTCTGGTGTGCCGGTGGTGGAGGGAATGAATGTTTAAGGTGGTGGATGAGGTGCCAATCAAGCAGACTACTTTATCTTGGATGGCATCGAGCTTCTTGAGTATACTGCTGGAGCTGCACTCATCCAGTCAAGTGGAGAGTATTCCATCACACTCCTGACTTGTGACTTTTAGATGGTGGAAAGGCTTTGGGGAGTCAGGAAGTGAGTCGTTTGCCACAGAATACCCAACCTCTGACCTGCTCTTGTAGCCACAGTATTTATGTGACTGGTCCAGTTAAGTTTCTGACCCCCAGGATGTTGATGGGGGGGATTCGACACTGGTAATGCCATTGAATGTCAAGGAGGTGACTAAACTCTCCCTTGCTGGAGATGGTCATTGCCTGGCACTTGTGTGGTGTGAATATTATTTGATACTTATCAGCCTTGATGTTGTCCGGGTCATCCTGTATACGGGCATGGACTGCTTTATTATCTGAGAAACTGAATGGAACTGAGCACTGCAATCATCAGTGAACATCCCCACTTCTGACCTTATGATGGAGAGAAGGTCGTTGATGAAGCAGCTGAAGATGGTTGGGCCTAGGACACTGCCCTGAGGAACTCCTGCAGTGAAGTCCTGGGGCTGAGCTGATTGGCCTTCAACGACCACAGCCATCTTCCTTTGTGCTAGGCATAACTCCAGCTAGTGAAGAATTCCCATTGACTTCAATTTTACTAGGGCTCCTTGGTGCCATACTCTATCCAATGCTGCCTTGATGTCAAGGGCAGTCATTCTCCCCTCTGGAATTCAGCTGTTTTGTCCATGTTTGGACCGAGGCTGTAATGTGGTCTGGAACTGAGTGGTCCTGGTGGAACCCATACCTGAGCATCAGTGAGCAGGTTATTGGTGAGTGAGTGCCGCTTGATAGCACTGCCGACGACACCTTCCATCACTTTGCTAATGATTGAGAGTAGGCTGATTGGGCAGTAATTGGCCGGATTGGATTGTCCTGCTTTTTGTATCAGAACATACCTGGGCAATTTTCCAAGGACATTAAGTAGATCAGGAAACAGATACGAAGTCAACGATTCTTGGGACACACTCTGGCATAATATCTTGTCAGCCAGTGGAGGCGAGCATTTGCAGTGCAATGTATCGTATTCGGGGTTTGTCTCTGCCCCACTGGGGATCTGGGGTGGACAGTGTTACACATTGTGACCTGAATGAGACAATCTTTCATAACTACATTCATTGTGTAGGGGGTGGTGTGTGTGTGTGTGGTCAGCTTTGCCTCTGACTTGTGAACGGTTCGAATCGCTCCCACTCCCTTGGTTCTAGACCTTGGACTTATTTGGGGGTTGTAATGAAATTGCAGCAAACAACTGAGTTGGTGAAAGAACTTGGATTTTATTTGAGACAAGAAAATATACACAACGCAACAATCTTATCACTCTAAAAGGGGGAACACTTTGGAATATACGAGGGAGAATAACAATAGACAGAATACTTCACCCCTCCCACTACACTAAGTTGGACTCCAGAGGACTAGGGATAATGCTCACTAAACGACTTCTTTTGACAGTCGTAGAGGTTCGCGATTTCGGGGTTCTCCAGATGTGGCGGTTGGGGCCTGCCATACCCTGGATGCGGTAGAAGACTTCACCTGCGTTGCTGTTTCAGTCTCCGCGTGTCCGCTGATGCGGTCGGGTGCATATTGGATCTATCGGGTAAGTACCCAATTTCTTTTGGTCAGAAATGGGGTTTAGAGTCCATCAAATCTTACCCAGGGGCAAGTCAGAATAGTTTGTAGAGTGGAAACAAACTTGCGAATCTTTGGTTTCTTGTCGGTCACGGTAGCCCAATATTACCTAGTTGCTGGTAATATTTTTGGTTGTTTGTTTCTTGGGGCCTTTGTTTGCCGCGAGGCGTTCAATGATGTCTTCTCCTGGCTCGGACTCCTGATACTTTTGTGACTTGACGTGGCTTTTGAAGTCGTCGTCTTCTCTTCTACACAAGCTGTGCTGTATCGAACGGACTGAAACCGAACTGCTCTCTTCTTCCGGACTGTACTGAACCGAACTCCTTGACCGAACGAACCAACTCACTAACCAACTGAAAAAGCAGGCCCCAATTATACCGTTTGAGGCCTTGCTTATCTGCCCGCCAAACCTTCTCGGTCCCATTGTCATTTTTGGCGGGCTTGTTAACATTAATAGTTTTTGAATTCTTTAACGGGTTTCGAGCTGGTCCCATCTTAATTGGTTTAAGTTGGTGTGAATTAGTTTCGGGATGGTCCATTGAAACCTAAATTGGCTTTGATTGACTGTTTAATCTCTGGTTTGATTAGTAAGATTTGTCTTTTCCTGCTGGGGTCAGGGTCCCTTTTGTTGGTCAGTGGCATGTTCTGCATTATGCATACTTTGGATGGCTCTGTAGTTTTTGGCGGGAATGGCTCTTCCGCTGGTCTTTTATCATTATGTAAAACGACTGAGACAGTCCAGAACATTCCCAGACAGTTTGGCTTATGCCCATATCCAAACTGCTCGTTTTACAGAAGCCCATCCCAATCCCTTTGTCGCAGCCTTTTCACAGGCTTGAACATGCCTTTTAAAATAACCAAAATCCTGGGGTTTTGACTTTAAGCCCCTTTTAGGCCCAATATTCTTATACCATTCTGACATGGTTTATTAACAGTCCAAAAATCCCTTCTTTAGGGTAATCTTCTTGGTTTTGGGGGATCTGCTGAATTTTGAGAATCTTACAATTGCCAGAGATTTGCTGCCCTCTTCCAATATTGGAAGGGGCTGCTCCTCAGCTTCTAGTTACAGTTCAGCCCCACCCTATTCATCTTTGGTCATTCAGTGCACAGACGGGTGAGCAGATCGGAGGACCTCCTAGTGGGTTGTTCCTGGGCTTTGCTAAAGCCACCACAGGCCCAGGATGTGTAGGTTCTGCAGCGACTCTGACTGCTTGACTCTTGTTCCAAACCTTGTGTGCTCCAGGGTGAACTTAGAAAAGCATGACACGGTGTCCGCCAGTACATTTGAGGCCTTCCGTGACCAGTGGGCACCGCAGGATATCGTCTGTATCATATATCTGTATATTTAGGTCATAGTATAGCACTATTTTAGTTTGAATAGATCATTGGTATTAATTGTGCTCTCCTTTTAGAGAGGATACCTGTAGAGTGTGTGAAATTGTGTTAAATCATTTGAGTTAGTGTTGCCCTCCTCTTGGGGAGGGCTCTTGTATAGTGTGTTTCTTGTTGGTCTATTTTAAAAGGGAAAATGTTCAATTGCCCACTGCAGCAGTACAATAAGATCGGAGACCTTTGGGCAGCTCCTAACAGTTGCTCAGTGTCAGAAGGCTAACTGCATATTGTGCTTTTGAGGATTAATTTGTCTAATGATGTAATTTACCTTGATGTCATTTAATTGTGGAATGTACAGAGGAGGAATTTTAGTTGAGTTTGTCTTTCTAGTGAGAAGGTCTACTTTCTTTGGAAGTTGAAAGCTACTCTATCCTTCCTGAAACCCTTTTTGGAGGTGGATTTCCGTTGCAACCCTTTAGTTTGCAAGTTAGTGGCAGTCAAAAAAATCTACAGACCATAGTCCAAGGAAGAAGGGAAATAATAGATGTGTGTGTGTGTGTGTGTGTGTGGTCTGATTTGTTAGTGTTGAAAAAGGAAATGAAGAAGGAAGTTCCAGGAGGTGGGTGAACTAAATTTTGGAGTTTTGGGACTCTTGGCTTTTACATCTCAGAGTTCTTTGAATAATGCTATATTAGCTGTGTTACCTGAACAGGCAAGTGGGGCTTCAGTTGAACATTTCCTCTGCAGGACCGTACTGGAGTGGGACTTGAACCCACAACCTTGCGTTACTGCCTACTGTTGGTAGATGGAGGGGGTGGGGAGGGATTGATTTTGGAAAGATTTGCTTCATTTTCAGTGGCGAATCTTTGCTATTGTAGGAGTCTGTGCACTCCTAACAAAAACACTGTGAACTAAACTGGTAGTTAACAAACTTAGTTTAATGCACTGAAAGTATTACAAAACAAAAACACAGGAGAAACTCCAAACAGGTCTGTACGCTAGCTCACTCCACGAGGACTAACTGGAAACGCCCTCCAACCCTGACGTCATCACGTTTCCCGCCGTTGGGAACGTCACGTGATGACGTCATCGCGTCCGATCGCGATTTTATCGACCCCCGCACTGTTTAAACAGGGCAAACATTAAAAGGTAACAATAATGATTACAGACAATTGTACAAGTTACTGTGAGAGTCTCTTTGGTGGCTTTGCCACATACGCACCCCCAGAATTGTCTTTAATGAGGAAAGTCAATCGCCGAGGAGGTCGGACAAGCCTGTTTGACCGACTCCTAAATTCCCGGAGAGGAAAACGCTGAGCAGGTGGCGAGCTGGCAGGTGGTGCGGTTAGGCGTAGTGGCGGCCGGCCCTGGCGTGGAGGTTGCGCCAGTTCGACCGGCTGTTCGAGGTCCAGGTGCGCAGGTTTGAGGCGATCGACAGAGATGTGATCAGGCTTGCCCCCGACGTCGGTCACAAAACTCTTGTCCCCGGTCTGTAGAACCTGGAACGGACCTGCATAAGGAGGTGCGAGTGGGGTACGGTGGCCGTCTTGGCGCACAAAGACGAACTTGGCCTTTGACAGCTCCCCAGGGATGTTGGAAGAAGGCAAACCGTGCTGCGAGGTCAGAACTAGGTGTAAACACTGAGCCGCGTCCCGATGGGCCTCTCTCTGACTGGCTGCAGACCACGGCCGCGTAGGGGACGGCAGGAACTCGCCCGGAACTCCAAGTGGCTGACCGTAAAACATTTCCGCGGCTGACGACTGTAGATCCTCCTTCGGCACCGTGCGCAGTCCTAGCATCACCCACGGCAGTTTATCGACCCACGCATCCAGAAGGCTGGCCCTGAGCGACGCCTTCAATGAACGGTGGAACCGCTCGCACAAGCCGTTCGCTTGCGGGTGATAAGCCGTAGTGCGGTGTAGTTTAGTGCCCAATAGTGAGGCCAGCTCATTCCATAGTTCCGACGAGAATTGCGGCCTGCGATCCGACGAAATATCCGCAGGGACACCAAACCGGGCTACCCATGATGAAATGAAGGCTCTAGCGACATCCGCAGAGGTGGTGGCCGTCAGGGGAACCGCCTCCGGCCACCTAGTGGTGCGAGCCACCATTGTCAGAAGATGCGTAAAACCATAGGACGGTGGAAGTGGGCCCACTAGGTCAACGTGAATGTGGTCGAAACGCCGCTCCGGTACCTCGAAGGTGGCCAGAGGGGCCCTGACGTGCTGTTGCACCTTGGCCCGTTGACAAACCACACAAGTGTTCGCCCAGTCGCGGATGTCTTTGCGTATTCATCTCCATACGAATTTGTAGACTAACAGCTTCTGCGACGCACGCACTCCAGGATACGACAGCCCGTGTATGGTGTTGAAAACGCCTCGGCGCCAGGTGGACGGCACAATCGGATGGGGTGCATCCAACGAAACGTCGCAGAGTAGAGTGGTACCTGCCGCATGGAATGGTACATCTCTCGGCTGGAGGCTGGCGGGGACGGAACGAAAGGCCCGAGTCTCCGGGTCGGCAGCCTGGTCGGCTGCCATTCTTGCGAAGTCAATGCCTAATTGGACGGCGGTGCGGGAGAGGCAATCAGCAACGATGTTGTCCTTGCCGGCCACGTGCCTGACGTCGGTGGTGAACTCGGAGATGTAAGTCAGCTGCCGTTGTTGCCGAGCCGACCACGGTTCAGCTGTCTTGGCCATCGCGAACGTCAATGGTTTGTGGTCAACAAACACAGTGAAGTGGCGCCCTTCGAGGAAGAATCGGAAGTGGCGGATGGCCAAAAACAAAGCTAACTGTCGAAAGTACTGTATCGACGATCATGCCGTTGCAGCTGGCGGCTAAAAAATGCCAGAGGCTGACATGCGCCGTCGACCCATTGCTCCTGGACGGCCCCCACAGCGTAATCCGACGCGTCTGTCGTGAGGGCGATGATAGCTCCTGGCAGGGGATGTGCCAACATCGTCGCGTTCGTGAGCGCGGTCTTCGTATCCTCGAAGGCGCGACCCATTTCTTGCGACCAAACCATGGGCTCCTTTCCCGTCTTGCCCCTGAGGGCCTCGTAGAGCAGCCGCATGAGCTGTGCGGCCCTGGGGATGAACCGGTGGTAAAAATTAGCCATCCCCAGGAACTCCTGTAAGGCGTTCACGGATTGCGGCTTTGGGAATGCTGTGATCGCCTCCACCTTAGCTCGAAGCGGCGTTGCCCCTGCGGAAGTTATGCGGTGGCCGAGAAAATCGAGCTGCGCCAGGCCGAAACGGCATTTGTCCGGGTTCATAGTGAGGCCGTGCTGCTGAAGCCATCAAAAAAGCACACGGAGATGCTTGAGGTGTTCAGCCTTTGTGGTGCTAGCAATCAGAATGTCATCCAAGTAGACGAACAAAAAATCGAGGTCCCGCAGAACCGAGTCCATAAGGCGCTGGAACGCCTGCGCCGCATTTTTAAGCCCAAAAGGCATGCGGAGGAATTCAGAAAGTCCAAAAGGGGTGATGACCGCCATCTTTTGGACATCCTGGGGGTGCCCACGGACGAGGTCGACCTTTGAGAATATTGACTTCCCCGCCAAATGCGCAGAGAAATCTTGTATGTGGGGGATGGGGTAACGGTCGGGCGTCGTTATCTCATTGAGGCGACGATAGTCGCCACAGGGCCGCCATCCCCCGCCGGGCTTTGGGACGATGTGGAGCAGTGAAGACGAGGGACTACTGGACCGGCGAATAATCCCCAGCTTCTCCATCGCGGTGAACTCCACCTTCGCCGCCGCGAGCTTGCCGCGCCCTGGCATAGACGGGAGCGCCGGTTGTCAAAATATGATGCTCCACCCAATGCTTGGCGGTCGAAGCTGAAAAGGTGGGCGTTGTCAGCTCGGGGAAGTCCCCGAGAAGGCGGGAGAAGTCGTCAGGAGGTGGCCGCGCGCAGGAGACAGAGTGTGGTGCAGCCATGCTGCGCGCACCTGAAATACCGTCGAGCGTGGCGGCGTGAACGAGGCGTCGATTTTTCACATCCACCAACAGGCCGTTGGCGCCTAAAAAGTCGGCGCCCAAAAGGGCCTGCGAAATTTGAGCGGTGACTAAATCCCAGGTAAACCGCTGGCCACCGAAACAGACTTGCACCCGTCGTTTCCCGCAAGTGCGGATCATACCCCCGTTGGCAGCTTGGAGGGGGGACCCCGTCCGCCGGACCGAAGGTCGAGGACCGAGGCGGGAAGTATGCTGCACTGTGCCCCCGTGTCACACAAAACGACAGCCCGAGATGGAGTCTGTTAAATACATGAGATTCCCGGAGTCGCCAATCGCCATCGTGGCCGCAGGGGACGCACCAGACCCGGTGTTCTTGACTTGCGGCGGTCTGTTCGACGGTCTGGGCACGAAACCACACAGTGGTCGGCAGCAGTGGGCCTTCGGGCCGAAACGAGTGTGGTAGTAACAGTAACCGGCTGTCGGAGGCGCCGGGGCCGGGCCCCGCGGGGCGGGGCGTTGCGCGATGGCGCAGTATTGCTGCCGGACCGCGTAAATTTTATCCGCCTCTTCGGCGAGCGCGATGCAGTCCCCGGTGTCCGATTTGGCGAGGGCTGCCTGGACGTGTTCGGGCAGCTGCGTAAGGAACAGCTCGCGGAACAGGAAACATGGGGGTTCGGACCCCAGGAGCGTTAGCATGTGGCTCATTAGTTCCGAGGGTTTGGAGTCACCTAACCCTGGTAGTGTCAGTAAGCGGCGAGCGCGCTCCGCCTTGGTAAGGCCAAATACCTGCAGCAGCCGAGTCTTGATGGCTACATACTTGTCAGCATTCGGGGGGTTCTCCAGAAGGCTGATGATCCTCGACGCCGTCGAGCTATCGAGGGCGGACACCACGTACAAATATCAGGTCTGGTCCTGTGCGATGTTGCGGAGTTCAAATTGCGCCTCGGCCTGCACAAACCAGGAGGCCGCCTGTTGTTCCCAGAATTGGGGGAGCTTCAAGGCCACAGCGTTGGCATCCATCACTGGCCTGCGTTCTGTGTCCACCGCGAAAAACGATCGCGAGGATTCGGGGTCACCAATGTAGGAGTCTGTGCACTTCTAACAAAAACAGTGAACTAAACTGGTAGTTAACAAACTTAGCTTAATGCACTGAAAGTATTACAAAACAAAAACGCAGGAGAAACTCCAAACAGGTCTGTACACTAGCTCACTCCACGAGGATTAACTGGAAACGCCCTCCAACCCTGACGTCATGACGTCATCACGTTTCCCGCCGTTGGGAACATCACGTGACCCACGTGATGACGTCATCGCGTCAGATCGTGGTTTTATCGACCCCCGCACTGTTTAAACAAGGCAAACATTAAAAGGTAACAATAATGATTAAAGACAATTGTACAAGTTACTGTGAGAGTCTCTTTGGTGGCTTTGCCACACTATCTGATTTCAAATGGTAAATGTAATGTCTTTAGATTATTTTATTTGCGTTTAGGTTATTTATTGAAGCCTGAGGTAAAATATGAATCATCATTCTCATCAAAACCAACAAATTAAAATATAATTCCTATCTAGATTTTTCATTTGTCACCAGTCTGATTGTGTTTATTTAAATATGGCCTCTATTTCTATGTCTTGCTGTTTCTCTTGAAGGCATTGACTTGTGTTTGTCTCACAGGCATTAAAAGCTCTCTTGGACCTTCGCCCAGTTGCCAATCTTCATTTTGGTTGCAGAGCTGCTGAATGGCTTTTGTAAAATGTCAACTGCTGTCTTCTACTATCCTTCTTTCCATTGCTCTGCTACCATGATAGTACAGTTTGTGGTTTTCCTGAAGACTTGTTTTGAGTGAACTGCAAAGAAGGCGTTTTGAAACCTGCTCCTTTGTACATGCTGTGTGGGTTAGTGCTCCAGGATTACCATGGGGTCCTTCGTTACTGTATGTTGATAACTGGGATATACTTTCACTCTCTAGATGGTTAAACCCACCTTAAGCCATTGTTTCCAAGTCCACCTTTTTCTCTTTGGAACTTTGCTTGTGTTCACTTTTACTGAAACCCTACTAACTGCAGCCCCGTTGCTGCCGTATTGTACATTTTGTATTATGGAAACTGCTGTTAACGCTCAATCAGCTTGAAAGTTCTTGCCTACTCAAAGTTGGCTGGATGTGTGTTCACCTGGTAAGTTCAAGGAATCTCAACACATAATAGCTTTAGGTATAACCTTATTAGTCCAAAGTGCACATAAGCTACAGCACAGTAATCTTAAAGCCATACAACCTACGCTTAGCAGATCATATTATGACAGAAGAGGTCTAACGCAAAGCTGTTATCATTAAATGGCCTTTCCCCAAAACTATGAACTTGGTTCTTTGATTTGTTCTTAAAGCTCTTTGCTGTAGTTGTTGCCTCCCACTTGGATACTTCAATCCCCATTAATTCAGTTGTTTCCCAAAGAAATGTCCCCTCTCTCTTCCTTACTCATTGCTTGCCATCTCCTCTTGCTCCTCACCCAATGCTTTTTGTACATGGACTTCCTTTAGATTGTATGAAACTCTCTCTCATCTCTTCCTGCACTGCTAAAGCTGTTTCCTCTTCAGTACAGAATGCAGCTTTTCCTGTCAAGAATGGATTGATTTCACCTTTGTAAGAAGTTATCAGAGTTGAATACAGTGTGCGATATTTATGCAGGCTTTTCTGGTACTCTGGGACATGATCGAAATAGATCTGATAGATGGACCTGTCTGATTTCCAGGTTCCAAAACAACCACTTTTTTTTAATTGATATCTGATCTCATCTGAACTATCCTGTTCTAAACTCCACAATATCTGCTGTCTGTACTGTTCCCCAACTTTTGCTGCTCCCTGCATCCTTGCTGTGTTGAAATGTACCATTATCCCATCGTCGCTCTTTTTTCTTTTGCCTAGGACCTCAACCATTGAGTGCAGTCCTTTTGTAATCTTCAGGCTTTTGAAAGTGGTGAGTGGTGTCACTCACTTCCAATATCCTGATTTTTCTCACCTTTTCTCTTTTGCTGTTTTGAACTATGGGCTTTTCCCTTGAACCTTCATTGCTGAAGTTAAAAAAAATCTTAGTATGTATTGGGTCATTGAATCAGAAGAGGGCGTCACAGTTGAGCCCAGTCTTCTATCACCTGACCTTTCCAGCCGCATGCCCTATCTAGCAGTTGGTAGCAGGCTTCCCCTTCCTCCTTACCCCTTGTGGTAACAAACAAACTGTATTAAACCCAAGACCAGATAACTTGGCTCTGATGTTAACATGGAACTGGGATCAGAGTGGGTGTGGGAGCGGGGCAATAGTGGGCGACAAACGTGGAAGATCGTGGGAAGCATAGGAATCTCCGATTTCAACAAGGCTGCCTCATTATAATTTTACTTCTAGGTTTCGCATCTCCAATGTACATGAACAGGTGTGATGTGGACCCACGTGACGCGATTTCACCGTGACTATTTAAAAAACAAAAGTGGCAGTCAGAGAAATCAATGGTTTAAATCCAACGTTGCCACAGTAAATAATAATTCTGATAGGTCTAAGAGCGTTAAAAAAACAAGCCTGAAGGCTTTGTGTCTTAATGCGAGGAGCATTCGTAATAAGGTGGATGAATTAGCTGCGCAAATAGAGGTAAACGAATATGATTTGATTGGGTTTACAGAAACATGGCTCCAGGGTGGCCAAGGCTGGGAACTCAACATCCAGGGGTATTCAATATTCAGGAAAGATAGGCAAAAAGGAAAGGGAGGTGGGGTAGCATTGCTGGTTAAAGAAGGGATTAACACAATTGTAAGGAAGGATATTAGCTCTGATGATGTGGAATCTGTATGGGTAGAACTGAGAAATACCAAGGGGCAGAAAACGTTAGTGGGAGTGGTATATAGACCTCCAAACAGTAATGCGGAGGTTGGGGATGGCATTAAAAGGGAAATTAGAGAAGCGTGTAATAAGGGCACAGCAGTCATCATCGGTGACTTTAATCTACATATAGATTGGGCTAACCAAATTAGTAACAATATTGTGGAGGAGGAATTCCTGTAGTGTTTACAGAATGGTTTCCTGGACCAATATGTCGAGGAACCAACCAGAGATCAGGCCATCTTAGACTGGGTATTATGTAACGAAAAAGGATTAATTAGCAATCTTGTTGTATGAGGCCCCTTGGGTTGGAGCGATCATAATATGATAGAATTCTTAATTAAGATGGAGAATGAAGTCGTTGACTCAGAGACTAGGGTCCTGAATTTAAATAAAGGAAACTACGATGGTCTGAGATGCGAGTTGGGTAGGATTGATTGGGGAATGTCACTCAAAGGGTTGACGGTGGATAGGCAATGGCAAACATTCAAAGACCGCATGGATGAACTACAGAATTTGTTCATCCCAGTTTGGCGTAAATATAAAACAAAAAAGGTGACTCAACCGTGGCTAACAAGGGAAATTAGGGATAGCATAAGATCCAAGGAGAGGACATATAAATTGGCCAGAAAAAGCAGTAAACCTGAGGATTGGGAGCAGTTTAGGATTCAACAAAGGAGGACAAAGGGATTAATTAAGAAAGGGAAAATAGAATATGAGAGTAAGCTTGCAGGGAACATAAAAACTGACTGTAAAAGCTTTTATAGATATGTGAAGAGAAAAAGATTGGTGAAGTCAAGCATAGGTCCCTTGCAGTCAGAATCAGGGGAATTTATAATGGGGAACAAAGAAATGGCTGACCAATTAAATACATATTTTGGTTCTGTCTTCACAAAGGAGGACACAAATAACCTCCCAGAGATGTCGGGGAACATAGGGTCTAATGAAAGGGAGGAACTGAAAGAAATCAGTATTTTTAGGGAAATGGTGTTGGGGAAATTGATGGGATTGAAGGCCAATAAATCCCCAGGGCCTGATACTCTACATGCTAGGGTACTTAAGGAAGTGGCCCTAGAAATAGTAGATGCATTGCTGATCATCTTCCAACATTCGATGGAATCTGGAACAGTACCCATGGATTAGAGGGTAGCTAATGTTACCCCACTAGTCAAAAAAGGTGGTAGAGAGAAAACGGGGAATGACAGACCAGTAAGCCTGACATCGGTAGTGGGGAAAATGCTAGAGTCCATTATAAAAGATGTAATAGCAGAGCACTTGGAAAACAGTGACAGGATCGGACAAAGTCAACATGGATTTACAAAAGGTAAATCGTGCTTGACTAATCTATTGGAATTTTTTGACGATGTAACTGGTAAAATAGATAAGGGCGAACCAGTGGATGTGGTGTATTTGGACTTTCAGAAGGCTTTCGATAAGGTCCCGCATAAAAGATTAGCGTGTAAAGTTAGATTAGCGTGTAAAATTAGATTAGCGTGTAAAGTTAAGGCACATGGGATTGGGGGCAAGGTATTGACTTGGATAGAGAACTGGTTGGCAGACAGAAAGCAAAGAGTTGGAATAAACAGGTCTTTTTCCGAGTGGCAGGCAGTGACCAGTGGGGTACCGCAGGGATTGGTCCATGGACCCCAGCTATTCACAATATATATTAATGAACTAGACAAGGGAACTAGATGCAATATCTCCAAATTTGCAGATGACACAAAGCTGGGTGGGCGTGTGTGCTGTGAGGAGGATGCCGAGAAACTCCAGGATGATTTGGATAGGTTGGGTGATTGGGCAGAAGCATGACAGATGCAATATAATGTGGATAAATGTGAGGTTATCCACTTTGGTGGCAAAAACAGGAAAGCAGATTATTATCTGAATGGCAATAGATTGGGAGAAGGGGATGTGCAACGAGACCTGGGTGTCCTTGTGCACCAGTCGCTGAAGGTAAGCATGCAGGTGCAGCAGGCAGTTAAGAAGGCAAATGGTATTTTGGCCTTCGTAGCGAGAGGGTTTGAGTACAGGAACAAGGATGTCTTGCTGCAGTTGTACAGGGCCTTGGTAAGACCACACCTTGAGTATTCTGTGCAGTTTTGGTTGCCTTATCTGAGGAAGGATGTTCTTGCCATGGAAGGAGTTCAGCAAAGATTCACCAGGCTGATACCTGGGATGGCAGGAATGATGTATGAGGAGAGATTGGGTCGATTGGGCTTGTACTCGCTGGAGTTTAGAAGAATGAGGGGGGATCTCATTGAAACTTTTAAAATTCTGACAGGACTGGACAGACTAGATGCAGGAAGGATGTTCCCGATGGTCAGGGAGTCCAGAACCAGGGGTCACAGTCTAAGGATAAGGGGTAGGCCATTTAGGACAGAAATGAGGAGGAATTTCTTCACCCAGAGAGTGTTGAACCTGTGGAATTCTCTACCACAGAAGACAGTAGAGGCCAATACATTAAATATATTCAAGAAGGAGTTGGATATATTTCTTAAGGCTAAAGGGATCAAGGGGTATGGGGAGAAAGCAGGGACTGGGTACTGAATTTGGATGATCAGCCATGATCGCATTGAATGGCGGAGCAGGCTCGAGGGGCCGAATGGCCTACTCCTGCTCCTATCTTCTATGTTTCTATAATGCTGGTCTTTCATCATCGCGAGATCACTATTCTTAAATTCCCTTTAACACCATTGTGGGAGCACCATCACCACAAGAACTGTAGTAGTTCAAGGAGAAAGCCCACCACCACCATCTCTGGGTAACCAGGGATGGCCAATAAATGCCAGTGTTTCCTACATCTCGAGAACAAATAATAATAAAGATTTGGCTGGGACCTGGTTACGTTGGGTCCCAACTTAGTGTCAAGATTTTAAGAATGACCTTATGAGAGCAGAGTGCTTGCCAGCCCCCTACAAAAGCATCACTATAAGGGGAAGTGGAGCCAAGGGTGGATACTTTGAATGTTAGAATTCTTGTGCCCCGAGCATACTTGGGGACCTGGTCAGCTCTTGGTCAGATCAAGAATACCAGCTGAATAACTAGTGGAAGTGGAGCCCAACTGGAGGACCAGGCTAAGGTTGTATAGAAATAGAATCATAGAAATTTATGACACAGAAGGAGGCCATCTAGCCCATCATGTTTGTGTCGGCTGAGAAAGAGCTATCCAGCCTAATACCACATTCTAGCTCTTGGTCCGTAACATTGTAGGTTACGGCACGTCAAGTGCATATCCAAGTACTTTTTAAATGTGATGAGGGTTTCTGCCTCTACCACCCGATCAGGCAGTGTGTTCCAGACCCCCACCACCCTCTGGTGGAAAACGTTCTCCTCAACTCCCCTCTAATCCTTCTATCAATTACTTTAAATCTATGCCCCTGGTTATTAATCTCTCTGCTAAGGGAAATAGGTCCTTCCTATCCACTCTATCTAGGCCCCACATAATTTTATACACCTCAATTAGGTCTCCCCTCAGCCTTCTCTGTTCCAAAGAAAACAACCCCAGCCTATCCAATCTTTCCTCATAGCTAAAATTCTCCAGTCCTGGCAACATCCTCGTAAATCTCCTCTGTACCCTCTCTAGTGCACTCACATCTTCCCTGTAATGTGGTGACCAGAACTGTGCACAGTACTCTAGCTGTGGCCTAACTAGTGTTTTATGCAGTTCAAGCATAACCTCCCTGCTCTTATATTCTATGCCTCAGCTAATAAAGTTCCTTTTCTCTCCAGTTTTGAAGAAGGGTCAAACCCGAAACGTCAACTCAAATTTCTCTCCACGGATGTTGCCTGACTTGCTGAGTTTTTCCAGCATTTTCTGTTGTTATAAAGGAAAGTATGCCTTCTTAACCACCTTATCTACCTGTCCTGCTACCTTCCGGAATCTGTGGACATGCACTCCAAGGTCCCTCTGATCTTCTGCACTTCTCAGTATTCTACCATTTATTGTGTATTCCCTTGCCTTGTTAGCCCTCCCCAAATGCATTACCTCACATTTCTCCAGATTGAATTCCATTTGCCACTTTTCTGCCCACCTGAGCGGTCCATTAATATTTTCCTGCAGTCTACAGCTTTCTTCCTCACTATCAACCACACGGCCAATTTTTGTATCATCTGCAAACTTCTTAATCATTCCCCCTACATTGAAATCTAAATCATTGATATATACCACAAAAAGCAAGGGACCTAGTACTGAGCCCTGCAGAACCCCACTGGAAACAACCTTCCAGTCACAAAAATACCTGTCAACCATTACCCTTTGCTTCCTGCCACTGTGCCAATTTTGGATCCAACTTGCCATTTTCCCTTGGATCCCATGGGGTTTTACTTTTCTGACCAGTCCGCGCTGTGGGACCTTGTTAAACGCCTTGCTAAGATCCATGTAGACTACACCAAACGTGCTACCCTCATCGACCCTCGTCGTTACCTCATTGGGTAGGGAACCCGCTGTCAACCCACCACCACGCTAGTTTCCCAGATGTCGGGTCTGTCAGCGCTGAACAGATCTGACACCAAGCGGCAGGGAAGGGAATTTAGGTGATTAAGAGCTTGTTAACAGCCACTTAAACTATTTTGAGCTCACCTTTAAATTTTAAGACTTCGCCCATGGGTCCCACACTGCTCGGGGATCATGTCAGGTAAGCAGGTTGGTAATTGTGTTGCCATGAAATCATCTCTTTACTTGACAGTTGCAAATGTGCTATAAATGCTCCCATCTCACAGCTGTTCACTTTCCAAGGTCAAAAGCTGTTGCTTACTGCATTTAGAAGACAGATTGAGCTTTATGCAGGTTGCAAGTGTTTGGAGTAAACTCTATCCAGTGTCACCTCATTGGAACAACCTCTCCCACCATTGACAGATCGCTTCTGTCAGCTCAACTTCACCTGCCATCTATTCTATCAGCATCGGTGCCCTTGAAACTATTTCACCTTAGTCCTCAGAATCCCACCACGATCAGCCCCAACACCAACACCAACAGCACCAGGCACACAAGCAGCACCAACATCCACAATAACCACCTCTGCAATCAACTGATGCTGAACAGGACAGAGGGCATCAGCACCCAACTACATTGCTGGCCGGGAGGCCAGGGATGGCCTCACCAAAGCCAGATTTACTTCACTTGACGCTGTACACCCTGGCTGCCACATGATGTGCCAGGTTGGCACCACCCCACACCAACACCATAAAGCACCCCTACAATGCCCAAGCCATTCCTTCCACACTCATCGCCATTGCGGGGGGTACCATTATGTTTCACCATTCACTGCAACTCACTTCCAAAGGTGCACACAAATCTGTCCAAGAACGGAAAGTGTTGAAAATAAAGATTTCAACGTTTGACAGCACATTAACTGAAACTTCACGTGAACATTGGTTAAAACACCCAAGTATCTACCCTTGTGTGTTGTTAGTTGGTATGATTGGACTAGGATGAGGGTGAGTGTGAGGACTGGCTAGTGAGATAATGTAGATAGAGAGGGATGGGTGGAAGTGCAAGGTAAGTTGGCGTAAGGATGTGCAGGAGTAGAGTAGGGAAGGCAGAGTGATAGATGTGATAAGTGGCACAGCAGGATGAGGTTGAGTGTGGCTTTGTACTAACGTTTCGTGATCTACTGAGATCATTGAAAGGTTTACGCCACTGCAGCCAGGTACTCCTGATGACATCCCTGCTTTTGCCCTCTTGTGCAATGTGCAACCAGGTTGTGTTGATCTCCTGGGGAAGTCTCCTCCACCCATGGGAAGGGAAAAGAACCTCCCTGCGTGCTGTGACTCCCTCCATAAGCATATGGAGGCTGTCATGGGAGAGTCTGGTTGCAACCATGCACCTCTGTGCAGTGCTTGTCAGTGTTTGCAGCACCTCAATGCTGTGGAACACGGACAACACAACTGTCAAAATTAATTTGTGCATGGTCCCTTTAAGGAAACCGGCTGATGATGTGTCCTCAAGTGGCATCATCAGACCCACTTCCTTCAATTGGCAGGGAAACACGCTTGGCGGGCTTGACATCAATGTAAGATAACTTTGGACAGCGGGCTGGAGCCAGCATCGGGGTCGCAACCCGCCACCAACCCCAGCCACACTGGACCTGCCAAGGTAGGGGAAATCATAGCCTCAATCTCCAGTTTCACCACACCTGAGATCTCTTTATAGTACTGCTTTACTCAAGAACCTCCTCCAGTCCTTTTGAATCTAGCCCCCATAACTGCCGCTGAACCTCTCCTCATTACTGCTAAACTCAACATGTTGCCTGCCATCTTTCTGTCTATCCTGAGCTTTAAAAAAGGTAAGGTAAAAATTAAATTAAATCCATATCTAAAGCATCATATAAAAGTAATCCAGGCCACTCATTTACAGTTTTCATGAAAAATTTGAACAAAATCACAGAATTCGATCCCCAAAACAGCAGTAAAAATCTTAAAAGACCATATAATGAATTGTGTGTTACATACTATTACATGTCTACTTTAAAACAGCATATCCACTAACTGACTGTGTGCACCACTAGAGGAGACCTGCTAGTAGATGTACATATGAACTCATTACCTCAAAATAAAACACATATCACTGGGTCAGTGGTTCCAAATGATCTTAATGTTATTTAGCTCTGGAAATTTTTTGTTGGGTGAGGAAGAGGGTGAATATGTCCCCTTTTTAAAAAAAAAAAAGGCCCCTTTTAACCTTGCTATTCCATGGGAGGTCATTTCCTTGTCCATTCTCAGATCCAGTTCTATTCCACAAAATTGGAGCATTTACATAGTAGCTTATCACCACGTGCAGTGACTGTTGTTATGTAGACAGCTCATCTTGCAGACAAGATCCCGCAGACAAGATCCCACAAACAACAATAAAATGAATGGTCAGTTAATCTATTCTTGAGGGAGGAAAGTTGTCGAGTGGGAGAACTCCTTACCCTTCTATGAATAGTCTCATGGGATCATTTACATCCATAGAAGCTATTGCAACAGGCCTCAATTATTAACATATAATTTAGCCAATGGGATTTAGGAGAGATTAAAGTTATATTGACGGTATTCCACTAATGTGCCACTTTAGATAACATACTTAAGCCCAGGGGATAGATTTTCATCTTCATTGCCTGGGCAGTAATCTGGTAGAGCAGATCGCCTACCCTTTATAGAATCCATCTGGTTTTCATTCCATTGATTCAGTGGAATGAAAATCAGGTAGTTTCTATAAAGGGCCAACGATCTACTCTGCCAGATTACTGCCCAGGCGATGAAGAGGAAAATCTACCCCTGGAGCCCTGCTTGAACACACAATCTTCTGATTAAACAGCAAAAGTATTACCAATCCAACCACGCTGATACATGAATGTAAATATGCATAAGAAATATTTAAATCGTTCATAATTATTAATTTTGTAGTGTAAGCTAGTGCATCTTACCACCAAATGAAATCGATCTCTGCACAGCATGTGGAATTTTGCCATGTCAGTGCTGTACAGATATAAATAACACACATAAAATTTAGCCTATGAAGTATAAATAAAATATAAACTATGATCACAACTGAGCATAAGGAAAAATGAGGTATTAAGTGTATTGTTCCTCACGATATGACTTCTGTATATCATAACTTGAATGTAACCACTTTTAAAGGGGAACTGAGAGAAGCAGAAGAGTTGCACATAATTTTTGTCACAATGATGCTATGCTCAAGTATATAAGAACACTGTCATGGCAGAATAGTGTGGTTTAATGTAATGTATAGTACTATATCATTTACTTAATGTGCAACCAAAAACAAGTTTGACAAACATTTCTGATTGACGACGATATGCCTTTAAAGACGGTAAATTTATGCTGGCTGTTGGAACGGTCACCATGCATTTTATTTTTCTTGACATTCTAACTATTAAAGCTGGCTTGGGGGAAGGTAAGAAATTCTACTACCTCTTCCTAGCACAGTATATGTTGGGTTTGAGTAATGAGCATAACTCATTTTTATTTTTAGTTTAATGTGGTTGAACACTCCATTCTCCTCCAATGCTTCTCCAGCATCGTCCAGCTGGGTGGGTCTGCACTCGCCTGATTCCATTCTTATCTGTCTAATCGGAGCCAGAAAAGCACCTGCAATGGCTTCTCTTCCTGCTCCCACATTGTTACCTCTGGTGTCCCCCAAGGATCTATCCTTGGCCCCCTCCTATTTCTGATCTACATGTTGCCCCTTAGTGACATCATCCGAAAACATGCCGTCAGTTTCACATGTATGCTGATGACACCCAGCTCTACCTCGCCAGCACGTCTCTCGACTGCTTGTCCGACATCCAGTACTGGATGAGCAAAGATTTTCTCCAATTAAATATTTGGAAGACCAAAGACATGGGGCTGGATTTTCATTGAGGAGGCGGGTAGGAGGCGGGACTACAACATTTGGGGTTGTAGTCCCGCCTCCATCGAGTTCTAGCCAACCCACGCGATTTAGACTTGATTGACCTTGTTGAGCCCGCTCAGCAGGCCAATTAAGGGCCACCCAGCAACAAGTCATAGAGTTATACAGCACGGATAGAGGCCCTTCGGCCCATCGTGTCTGCGCCGGCCATCAAGCCCTGTCTAATCTAATCCCATATTCCAGCATTTGGTCCGTAGCCTTGTATGCTATGGCATTTCAAGTGCTCATCCAAATGCTTCTTAAATGTTGTGAGGGTTTCTGCCTCCACAACCCTTTCAGGCAGTGAGTTCCAGACTCCAACCACCCTCTGGGTGAAAAAGTTCTTTCTCAAATCCCCTCTAAACCTCCCGCCCTTTACCTTGAATCTATGCCCCCTAGTTATTGACCCTTCTACTAAGGGAAAAAGCTCCTCAGTATCCATCCTATCTATGCCCCTCATAATTTTGTACACCTCAATCATGTCCCCCCTCAGCGTCCTCTGCTCCAAGGAAAACAAACCCAATCTGCCCAGTCTCTCTTCATAGCTGAAGCGCTCCAGCCCTGGTAACATCCTGGTGAACCTCCTCTGCACCCTCTCCAACGCGATCACATCCTTCCTGTAGTGTGGCGACCAGAACTGCACACAGTACTCCAGCTGTGGCCTCACCAGCGTTTTGTACAGCTCCATCATAACCTCCTTGCTCTTATATTCTATGCCTCGGCTAATGAAGGCAAGTATCCCATATGCCTTTTTTACCACCTTATCCACCTGTTCCGCCGCCTTCAGGGATCTGTGTACTTGCACACCCAGATCCCTCTGACCCTCCGTCTTGCCTAGGGTCTTACCATTCATTGTGTATTCCCTTGCCTTGTTAGTCCCCCCAAAGTGCATCACCTCGCACTTTTCCGGGTTAAGTTCCATTTGCCACCGTTCCGCCCATCTGACCAACCCATCTATATCGTCCTGCAGACTGAGGCTACCCTCCTCGCTATTTACCACCCTACCAATTTTTGTATCATCCGCGAACTTACTGATCATACCTTTTACATTCATATCCAAGTCATTGATGTAGACCACAAACAGCAAGGGACCCAGCACCGATCCCTGTGGTACCCCACTGGCCACAGGCTTCCAGTCACAAAAACAACCTTCGACCATCACCCTCTGCCTTCTGCCACTAAGCCAGTTTTGTATCCAATGTGCCAAGGCACCCTGGATTCCATGGGCTCTTACCTTCTTGACCAGTCTCCTGTGCGGGACCTTATCGAAGGCCTTACTGAAATCCATGTATACCACATCCACTGGGTTACCCTCATCCACACACCTAGTCACCCCCTCAAAAAATTCAATCAAATTAGTCAGACATGATCTTCCCTTGACAAAGCCATGTTGACTATCCCTGATTAATCCTTGCCTCTCCAAGTGGAGACAAATTTTGTCCCTCAGAATTTTTTCCAATAATTTTCCTACCACTGATGTTAGGCTCACTGGCCTGTAGTTCCCCGGTTTTTCCCTACTTCCCTTCTTAAATAATGGTACTACATTAGCGGTTCTCCAGTCCTCTGACACATCCCCTGTGGCCAGAGAGGTCCTGAATATATGTGTTAGAGCCCCCACAATCTCTTCCTTTGCCTCACACAGCAGCCTGGGATACATTTTGTCCGGGCCTGGGGATTTATCCATTTTTAGGCCTGCTAACACCGCCAATACCTCCTCCCTCTCGATGTTAATATGTTCGAGCATATCACAGTCCCCCCGCCCTATTTCTATGTCTACATCGTCCTTCTCCATAGTGAAAACAGATGCAAAAAATTCATTTAGAACCCTTCCTACATCTTCCGGCTCCACACACACATTGCCACTTTTGTCCCTAATGGGCCCTATTTTTTCCCTAGTTATCCTCTTACCCTTAATATACTTATAAAACATCTTAGGATTTTCCTTTATTTTGCTCGCCAGTGTTATTTCATGGCCCCTCCTTGATCTCCTAATTTCTTTTTTAAGTATCCCCCTGCACTTTTTGTACTCCTCTAGGGCTTCCTCCGTCTTTAGCCTTTTGTATCTACCAAAAGCCCTCTTTTTCCTAATCCATTCTCGTATATCCCCTGACATCCAAGGTTCCCTGTGGTTTTTGGAACCACCCTTGACCTTTACGGGAACATGTTGCCATTGTATGATCTCAATCTCCCTTCTGAAAGCCTCCCATTGCCCCGATGCGGATTTTCCTACAAGTAGCTGATCCCAGTCCATTTTGGCCAGATCCTGCCTTATCCTATTAAAATCGGCCTTCCCCCAATTTAGAACCTTTATTTCCGGCCCATCCCTGTCCTTTTCCATGACCACCTTAAATCTCACCATATTATGGTCACTGTCACCAAAGTGCTCACCTACTAGCACTTTTTCCACTTGGCCGGCCACATTCCCTAGAATTAGGTCCAGTAACGCCCCCTCTCTTGTAGGACTTTCTACATGCTGGCTCAAAAAGCTCTCCTGGATGCACTTTAAGAATTCTACACCCTCTGAGCCTTTCACACTCTGACTATCCCAGTTAATATTGGGGAAGTTGAAATCCCCCATTATTATTACCCTATTATTTGCACATTTCTCTGAGATTTGCCTACATATCTGTTCCTCTATCTCCCCCTGACTGTTTGGAGGCCTATAGTACACTCCCAGCAAAGTGCTTGCCCCCTTTTTGTTTTTAAGCTCCACCCATATGGCCTCATTAGAGGAACCTGCTAATATATCATCCCTCCTTACTGCAGTAATTGACTCCTTAATTAATATTGCGACACCTGCTCCTCTTATACCGCCCCCTCTGTCTCGCCTGAAGATTCTGTACCCCGGAATATTGAGCTGCCAGTCTTGCCCCTCCCTCAACCATGTCTCCGTGATAGCAACAATATCATACTCCCATGTGTTTATCAACACCTTCAGTTCATCCACCTTATTTGCAAGACTCCTTGCATTAAAATAGATGCCATCCAGCCTTGCCCTTATATATTTGCCCTGTCTACCAAGCTGACTTGTTTTTTTCTCTATAATTGGCAGCACATCACCCCCTATTTCAGCTCCCCTCTGTATCCCATCTCCCTGCCAAGTTAGTTTAAACCCCCCCCAACAGTGCTAGCAAACCTCCCCGCAAGGATATTTGTCCCGCTCTGGTTCAGGTGCAACCCGTCCGACTTGTACAAGTCCCACCTTTCCCAGAAGCAGGCCCAGTGATCCAGGAAAGTAAAACCCTCCCCCCTACACCAACTCTTTAGCCACGCATTCATCTGCTCTATCCTTCTATTCCTATACTCACTAGCACGTGGCACTGGGAGTAATCCAGAGATTACAACCTTTGAGGTCCTGCTCTTTAATCTGTTACCTAGCTCCCTAAATTCTTGATGCAGGACCTCATCCCCCTTCCTACCTATGTCGTTGGTCCCAATGTGGACCACGACCTCTGCCTGCTCACCCTCCCCCTTAAGAATGCCCTGTAGCCGCTCAGTGACATCCATGACCCTGGCCCCAGGGAGGCAACAAACCATCCTGGAGTCACGTTTGCGGCCACAGAAATGCCTATCTGTTCCCCTTACGATAGAATCCCCTACCACTATTGCTCTCCCACTCTTTTTCCTCCCTTTCTGAGCAGCAGAAGCGTCCCTGGTGCCAGGAAGCTGGCTGCTGCTGCCTTCCCCTGGTAAGTCATCCCCCTCAACAGTATCCAATTTGGTATACCTGTTTGAAAGGGGGATGTCCGCAGGGTTCCCTGCACTTCCTGCCTGCCTCTATTGCTCCGCCTGATGGTCACCCAATTTCTTTCTGCCTGTGCAGCCCTACTCTGTGGCATGAACAACTCGCTAAATGTGCTATCCACGACCCTCTCAGCATCGCGCATGCTCCAAAACTCATCCACCCGCAGCTCGAGCGCCGTAATGCGGTCTACAAGTAGCTGCAACTGGATGCATTTCCCGCACACATGGTCGTCAGGGACACTGGCAGCATCCCTGACTTCCCACATGGAGCAAGAGGAGCAGAACACGGATGTTCACAGATTGAAATTTCATCTGTCAAGACCTTTTGACAGATGAAATATCAGCGTTTCACAGCTGTTTGAAGCTGTCAAACACTGACGATCTGTACTCCAGGTTAATTCCTTCCTCTCAGGATGATTTAGAGATCTCCCCAGAACAGAAAGCAGAGGCTGCAGATTTTGACAGCTGGCGGCCATTCTGCTTTCAGCGCCGGTGAGATGAGGGACTCCTGAGACCCAAAGGAAGGAAGGCTGTAAAGATAAGTAAAGGTTAGTAGAACTTCTTTAAACACTTTACACAGACCAAAGACACTTACCTTTGCACTCATGCACCCATCACCCACCTGAACACCGGACATCTCGACCCCTCCAAGCCCTTCATCCCGACGGCCCGCCTCGCTAACTTGGCATGGTTTGGAGCTGTCAGGAATCCCACATTTCAACAATGAAAATAGGGATTAGGCTAAAAACTGCCTGTTAACTACCTGTTAACAGGCAGTTAATTGGCACTAATCCCCTTCCTGCCTCGGGGAGGCGGGTCCCAGTGCAGGGCGGGTACCCGCCTCCTTTGAAACTGGCGTGGAGGTGGGTTGGGGGCGGGATGGGGCCGGGACCCCCGATTTCGGGATTTTAAATCCCCACACGCCTCCAATCCTGACTCCACGGCCCAATGAAAATCCAGCTCATTGTCTTCGGTCCCCGCCACAAACTCCATTCCCTAACCACTGACTCCATCCCTCTCCCTAGCACCTGTCTGAGGCTGAACCAGACTGTTCGCAACCTTGGTGTCATATTTGACCCTGAAATGAGCTTCCGACCACATATCCGCAGCATATCTAAGACCGCCTATTTCCACCTCCGTAACATTGCCCGTCTCCGCCCCGCCTAATATTCATTTGTTGCTGAAACCATCATCCATACTTTTGTTACCTCTAGACATGACTGTTCCAATGCACTCCTGGCTGGCCTCCCACATTATCCCCTACGTAAACTTGAGGTCATCCAAAACTCAGCTGCCCGTGTCCAAACTTGCACCAAGTCCCGTTCACCCATCACCCTTGTGCTCGCTGACCTACATTGGCACCCGGTTAAGCAACGCTTCAATTTCAAATTTCTCATCCTTGTTTTCAAATCCCTCCATGGCCTCATCCCTCCCTATCTCTGTAATCTCCTTCAGCCCCACAAACCCCCACCACCCGCACCCCCCCCACCCCCGAGATATCTGCTCCTCAAATTCTGCCCTCTTGAGCATCCCTGATTATAATCGCTCAACCATTGGTGGCTGTACCTTCAGCTTCCTAGGCCCTAAGCGATAGAACTCCCTCTCTAAGCCTCTCCGCCTTTCTTTCCTCCTTTAAGATCCTCTTTAAAACCTACCTCTTTGACCAAGCTTTTGGTCATCTGCTCTAATTTCTTCTTATGTTGCTTGGTGTCAAATTTTTATTTTATAATACTGTGAAGCACCTTGGGTCTTTTTGCTATGTTAATGGCGCTATATAAATACAACTTATTGTATTTTATTTTGCATCAAAAAGATAAGTTAACAAGTCCCAGCAATTACACTTTGATTTTATTTATTCTTGATGAGAGAACTGCTAAATTGGTGATTTCTACCATTTAATAGTAAGAAATGTACAGGAATGCTTCTTCAATCTGGTTCTATTATATAAAATAGGATCTACTTGATAGCAATGAACAGGAAAGGGTTTGGTATCCTGACAGTGTAAGATAATAAACACATTAGAATATAACCCATACATTATTCAGTTTTGCTAAACAACTTCTAATACCAATTTTACACTTTGATTCACTTTTAAGTTCATATATATTTGCTGCATGAATGAATTCACTTTGTGATTTCACTGTTGTTGTTAATGTGATTTATCCGATGTTTCAGTTGGCAGCTGCAGTGTAATTCCAGTGCTAGAGTAGAACAACCCACTCTGTTTATCCATCTGGCTCTTTGGAGCTCGATGCCAGGTCATTCTGTGCTCTTATTGCTGGGAAGGATAAAAACATATTTTGTTCTGAGATCTTGCTTACTAATTATTACCAGGTGTGGAATAACAGCTTCCTGCTGTACATTTTACTCCCAATGGTTCGTGTGGTTGAATTGGCAATTATTATGTTCTGATGGAATGTGAAACAAATTCTGCTCTGTGATGTAATTAAATAATTTTGACCAAACAAACTACAAGCTTAGCGTACACTTAGTGTAAGCTAGGCCGGTAACATGTAATGTTTCTAATGGGTCAATGCTTAAATTATACCTTATTTTGTATGAGTCATACTCCAACTAGGGTTTCCTTGCAAACATACTATTTAAGAGTAATTCTAGAAGTGATGTATATGTTTTCCCCCTCTTCCTCATCTGACTTTCCCCTCCCATGTTCTCTTTACTCCCTCCTGCAGTTGATGTTTGGTTACAATTGCTTGAGTAGCAGTAGACATTTATCTCTCACCCAAGTAGCCTTTCTTCATGTGTGAAACTTGCCCGTGGGTGTTGGCAGTCTATGCAACTATTCAAAGCATTATAGCCAAGTTTAATCCTTTCACACCTGATATGCAGGCTGGGCTGATGGATAATGATCAGGAGCAGAAAAACTAAGGGCACTGAGATCAATTCTGATGTTCCCCCATACCAACCCAGCCAGGTTTATCCAATTCAGCACAGGCTAAGAATCGAGCCTGGGCTTTCCTGGTCTGTTTGGCCCAATACCCTGCCATTAGATGCAATTTGCTATTGAACCAATAGGAGGGATTTGCAATGTAGACTGATATTTATAATCAATAAGTAAGTAAATAAAGCATTATATGCCTTTAAAAACTCTTTAGATTTGTTTTCTTTGTGATTTTTTTCTGAAATAGTTTTATTTTATATTTAAGATTTCAGTAGAAGGGAGCAGGAGTAGGCCATTTGGCTCTTCGAGCCTCCTCCACCATTTAATAATATCATGGTTGATCTTCTACCTCATCTCCACTTTCATGCATGATCCCCATATCCCTTGATTCCCATAATATTCAAAACTCTCTCGGTCTCGGTCTTGAATATACTCAACAATTGAGCCTACACAGCCCTCTGGGGTAGAGAATTACAAAGATTCACCACCCTCTGAGTGAAGAAATTTCTCCTCATCTCAGTCCTAAATGGCCGACCCCTTATTCTGAGACTGTGACCCCAGGTTCTAGACTCCCCAGCCAGGAGAAACATCCTCCCTGTATCTACCCTGTCAAGTCCTGTAAGAATGTTATATGTTTCAATGAGAGCACCTCTCATTCTTCTAAACTCTAGAGAATATAGGCCCAGTCTACTCAATCTCTCCTCATAGGACAATCCCCCCCATCCCAGGAACCATTCTGGTGAATCTTTGTTGCACTCCCTCTATGGCAAGTATATCCTTCCTTAGGTAAGGAGACCAAAACTGTACACAGTACTCCAGGTGTGGTCTCACCAGGGCTTTATATAATTGCAGTAAGACGTCTTTACTCTTATACTCAAATCCTCTTGAAATAAAGGCTAACATAACATTTGCTTTCCTAATTGCTTGCTGTACCTGCATGTTAACTTTCAGTAATTCGTGTACAAGGACACCCAGGTCCCTCTGAACACCAACATTTCCCAATCTTTCCCCATTTAAAAAATACTCTGCTTTTCTATTTTTCCTACCAACATGGATAACTTCACATTTCTCCATGTTATATTCCATTTGCCATGTTCTTGCCCACTCACTTAGCCTGTCTATATCCCCTTGAAGCTTCCTTGCATCCTCCTCATGATTTACATTCCCACCCAGCTTTGTACCATCAGCAAACTTGGATATATTACATTTGGTCCCCTCATCCAAATCATTGATGCAGATTGTGAATAGCTGAGGCCCAAGCACTGATCCTTGCGATAGCCCACTAGTTACAGCCTGCCAACCCGAAAATGACCCGTTTATTCCTACTCTCTGTTTTCTGTCTGTTAACCAATCCTCAATCCATGCTAGTATATTACCCCCAATCCCATGAGTCCTAATTTTGTTTGATAACCTCTTGTGTGGCACCTTATCGAATGCCTTCTGAAAATCCAAATACACCACATCCACTGGTTCCCCCTTATCTATTCTGCTAGCTACTATCTCAACAAACTCTAACATAGAGTCATAGAGAGTCATAATGACACAGAAGGAGGCCATTCGGCCCATTGAGTCCGTGCCAGCTCTTTGCAGAGCAATCCAGTCAGTCCCATTTCCCTCAAAGGCCTATCCAGTCTCCCCTTGAAAGCAATACTCCAGTTGTGGCCTAACCAGCACTTTCTAAAGGTTCAGCATAACTTCTCTACTTTTGTACTCAATACCTCTATTTATGAAGCCCAAGATCCAATATGCTTTGCTAACCACTCTCTCAATATGTCCTGCCACCTTCAGGGACCTATGCACATTAACTCCCAGGTCCCTCTGTCCCTGCACACTCTTTAAAACTGTGCCATTAAGTGTATATTGCCTCTCCCTGTTCCTTCTGCCAAAATGCATCACCTCACACTTCTCTGTATTAAATTCCATCTGCCACTTGTCTGCCCATTCTGCTAGCCTTTCTATGTCCTGTTGTAGTTGAATGGTATCATCCTCACTGTTTGCCACACCCCCAAGTTTGGTGTCATCGACAAATTTAGAAATTCTACTCTGTATTCCAATATCCAGGTCATTTATATACAGTAATATCAAAAAAAACAGTGGCCCCAGCACTGACCCTTGGGGAACACCACTGTCTACCATCCTCCAGTCTGAAAAACAGCCATTTACCACAACTTGCTGTTTTCTGTCCTTAAGCCAATTCCTTATCCAAACTGCCACTGACCCACCTATTCCATGAGCCTCAATTTTGTTAACCAGCCTTCTATGTGGTACTTTGTCAAACGCCTTTCTAAAATCCATGTAGACAACATCCATTGCATTCCCTTCATCAATCCTCCCTGTTACTTCATCAAAAAATTCAATTCGATTAGTCAAACATGATCTGCCTTTTACAAAATCCGTGTTGGCTCTCCTTAATTAGCTTAAACCTCTCCAAGTGCCCATTATTTTTTTCCTTGATTATTGTTTCTAAAACTTTACCCACCACTGATGTTACACTGACCAGCCTGTAATTACTAGGATTGTCCTTACACCCTTTCTTGAACAATGGTGTCACATTTGCCACTTTCCAATCCTCCCCCGCATCTAGGGAAGATTGGAAAATTATGGCAAGCCCTTCCGCTATCTCCTCCCTCAATTCCCTTAGCAACCTGGGATGCAAGCCATCTGGACCAGGCGACTTATCCACTCTAAACATACCCAATCTTTCTAGTACATCCTGGCTATCAATTTTCACCCCTTCCATTGCTTCTACCTTTTCCGCTTCTACTGATATTTTGTCAGCATCCACCTCCTTAGTAAACACCGATACAAAGTACTCTGAATATTCTAGCCTTGCCCTGTGCCTCTAAGCATATATCACCTTCTTTGTCCCTAATAGGCCCGCCCCGCCTCTTACTACCTGCTTACTGTTTACATGCCGGTAGAAGATTTTTGGTTCCCTTTTATGTTAACCGCCATTCTACTCTCATATTCTCTCTTTGCCAATCTTATTTTCATCTTCACTTCCCCTCTCAAATTATTGTATTTGGTCTGGTTCTCCCTTGAAGAATTCACTTGACATTCATCATACACCCTCTTTTTTTCTTTCATCAACTTCTCTATCTCCCTCGTCATCTAAGGAGCCCTAGCTTTGGTTCCCTTACCCTTCCCTCTTGTTGGAATGTACCTAGCCTGTACTTGGAACATCTCTTCCTTAAAGATCACCCATTGTTCCATTACAGTTTTTCCTGTCAGTCTTGGGTTCCATTTTACCCTGGCTAGATCCTTTCGCATCCCATTGAAGTTAGCCCTATTCCAGTTTAGAAGTTCCACTCTAGATTGTTCTTTGCTCCTCTCCATTGCTAATCTATTGTTCCTCTCCATTGCTAACAGATTTGTCAAACATGATTTCCCTTTCATAAATCCGTGTTGACTCTGCCCAATCCTATTATTTTTTTAAGCGCCCTGTTAACACGTCCTTAATAATAGATTCTAGCATTTTCCCTGTTACTGATGTCAGGCTAACTGGTCTATAGTTCCCCATTTTTTCTCTCCCTCCTTTCTTAAATAGTAGGGTTACATTTGCCACCTTCAATCTGCAGGAACCATTCTAGAATCTATGGAATTTTGAAAAATGACAACCAATGCATCCACTATCTCTATAGCCACCTCTTTCAAAACCCTAGAATATAGGCCATCAGGTATATGGGATTTATCGGTTTTCAGTCCCATTAATTTCTCCATTACTATTTTTTTTACTACTGTAATACTTATTTCTTTCAGTTCATCATTCTTGCTAGAGCCTTGGTTCTTCCCTATTTCCAGGAAGTTTTTTGCATCTTCTTTCATGAAGACAGACACAAAGGGCAGGATTTTCATTCAGGGGCGGGTTGGTGTCGTGAAATCCGCATTTCGTGTTATCCACACGAATATAAATCGATGTGGGAGATTGATGCTATTTTAACTTAATTGTCCAATTGAGTTCCAGCGTGTGGGAACCCTTGGCAAATGAGTTTTTCCAGTCAGAAAGTCGCATCTTATGACATCATCATTGTTGCTGCATTTAAGGTCTGCAACAAGCCGCCTTCTCCTTTTGGCATTTACTGTTAGAGGAACCTGGCGTCACAATGGCCAGCGACAGACCTAGGGCTGCTCCCAGGTTTGACGACGTTGCCCTGCAGGCTCTGGTTGAGGGAGTTAGATCTCATGAGGAAGAAGCCTTCCCAACAGACCAAGGCTGTGTGGCTGCAAGTGGCAGAGGAGGTCAACTCCTTAATGGTTACCCGCAGAACCTGGATACAATGCAGGAAGAGATTTCATGACATTGTGCATACTGGAAAAGTGAGTATGCATTTCCCATCACCCTCAATCTGATCCCCATTGCCTTTCCTCACCAGCACTCAGCTTTAGCAATCTCTTCCTCCACATCCCATTTGACACTGACATCCATGCACCCTTACCCATTCTCTTTCTCTCTATGCTCACATTCACCTAACTATTTGACTATGCAGCCCTCACACTCCCTATCACTGTAATGCTATGAAAACAACTGACAACACACAGGGAGGGCCCTCGGTCTGGCCACCTCACGCCATCTTTGTCTCCTTCTAAGTATCAATGCTATGGATTTTCTACACTCACTCCTTCATTCTCACTCAAACTCCACTTGTCTCATTGCAGGAAAAGAGAGCTCACAATAAAAGGGAAAGAGCCAGGACAGGAGGAGGGCCACCCTCAGTAGCCCAGCTCACCCCCTGGGAGGAGGCGGTCCTGGAAATCGTCAGAGTGGAAGATGATGCGCAAGTGGGGGACGGACAGATGGGTGCATCACAGCAAGCTGGTGACAGAATAGTTTTACATTTCTCTCATTGACATTGCATGAGTCGCTGATAATGATTCTGAAGCTCTAACAGATGGACTTATGATCATCTGCAATGTGCATGTAACCTCAACCTCACATCTCTAACTCTTTCCTTTACTCCCCCACAGGACCATCGAGAGCCCCCGTCCCCACTGTCCAGGAGGAAGAGCCTGAGCTTCCAGACTCCTCAGAGAAAGCTGCAACCTTTGAGGGCGCAGCGTCAGCAGAATTCAGCGCACCCAGCACCAGCGCAGACACTCACACTTCGGTGGGTCCTTCGGGACATAGAGTAGTGTTGTCACCTGGTGTATCACAGCTCACAAGTGAGCATCAGCAGATGATGGAGACAGGGACAGCAGTGGAGAGTCCTCGTCGGAGGGCAAAGGACTCTGCCAGCTCGGCTCAGCTGCATGTCGACCCTTTGCCTCTGGGTCGATCCACAAGATCAACGGTGCTGGAACTTCAGGAACAGATGCAGGAGTTTCTGGCAGGTTTTGTCTCCAGGGTCGCTGCGAGTGTGGAGCGAATGGAGGAGTCCATAGCAAACATGAGCAGAGCCTTTGTGGAGTCATTGGCGCATGAACGCATCACCATGGAAAGGATGGCAACCTCCATGGAGGTGATAAGTCGCCAGAGTGCAGAAAACATGGTGAGTGCTCAGAATACAATGACATCTCTGGAGGAGTGATGGGCATCTATTGAGCAGAGAAACCAGACCTTCATGGAAGTCCTTCTGAGTAGGACTGCCAGTGCAGATATGGGTCCCCATGGCCCCCCTAATGTGCAGCAAGGTGCTCTCAAGCCACTTGCAAGCGCTGAGGGGGACCTGACCCATGAGAGGGAAGTTGGTGGCAGACATCAAGGAAGTGGGGGCTCCTCTCCAAGCGCTCAGACGTCCATGCCACTGCAGAGCCCTCGGTCAGAGCCCCACCAGAGTCCACACCCAGCTGAGATCGGCGTCTCAGCCCCTGCACAGCTGCAGGAGCAGCAGACTGTTGACGAGCCATCACAGGTTCGCAACCCCAGAGGACGCCCGCCAAAGGTGTCGAGACAGGAGCAGCAGGAGCAAGGGGCCTCCACATCTGCTGAAGCCACAGGGGAAGCACCAGGTAGGAACATGCGCAAGAGAAAGATACTGCACAAATAGTCACAAGGGTAGTCACTTGGGTGAAATTTGATGTTTTATGTGAAAAAGCCATCAGATCAATAATGTTAATAAAAAATCTGATGACTACTGCTGTAGTTGTGGCATGCGTCATTTCGCGAATGGGACTTTCACATTGAGGGCTTAGGATTACTTGGAATTGTCATTATTGTGGTCAAATTGCTAGGAGTCAGCTGGTTCTTCGCCATTGTCGATACTCAGGTAAGAAGATGCGAGGCAAAAGTCCTTGAGTGGCTAGGCTAAGCAAATCTGACAAAGATGAGTGCATTCCTTGCATCCCGGGCAGCTATATTCTCGCGTACTGCTGCCGCTGGTTGATGGGCCTCTGCAAGATGTTTGTTTTCGCTCTCCTCCTCCTCCTCCTCATCTGTGGAGGATAAGTGAGGAGCCACTTGGTCCTCAGGAATCTGCAAGCCACGACGCTGTGCCATGTTGTGAAGTGCACAGCAAACCACGACGATTCTGGAGACCCTGGCTGCTGAGTACTGCAGGGCTCCACCTGATCTATCCAGGCATCTGAAGCGCATTTTCAGCAAACTGATGGTTTGCTCGATAATGGATCTGGTGGACATGTGGCTGGAGTTGTAGCGCTCCTCAGCTTCGTTGGCTGGCCTCCTCAATGGCGTCATTAGCCACGTCCTCGGGATAGCGCTTGTCTCCAAGTAGCCATCCGTTAAGTTGGTCTGGTGGGCTGAATAGCGGAGGCACACTAGACTGGCGCAGTATGAAGGCATCATGGCAACTGCCAGGGTACTTGGCTCAAACATGCAAAGTTTCCTTCTTGTGGTCACACACCAGCTGAACGTTAAGGGAATGGAAGCCCTTGCGGTTGACAAAAATACCTGGATTGCGATGGGGTGCCTTAAGGGCCACGTGTGCAGTCAACGATGCCCTGCACCCTTGGAAAGCCTGCCAGATTAACAAATCCAACCGCACGTGCTGTGACACTTGCTTGATCCTTGGTGAAATGGATGTGATTGTGCGCGATGGCAAAGAGGGCATCGGTTACCTGTGTGATACAAGTGTGTGCGGCCGCCTGGGGGATGCCGCTGATGTTTGCTGCTGATCCCTGGAATGAGCCTGAGGCAAAAAAGTTGAGTGCGGTGGTGACTTTGACAGCCACTGGTAATGGTTGTCCACCTGGTCCTCTGGGTTGCAGGTCTTGTTGCAGCATTGCACAGATGTCACCCACTACCTCTTGCGAAAGTTGGAGCCGCCTTTGGCACTGCTGCTCAGACATGTTGATGTAGCTGACCCTGTGCCTATAGACCCTGTTTGGGGGGTATCTCCTGCGCCGACAGGATTCCATGTGCTGGCCCCTTCTGGCCTGTGCAGCTTCAGGTGGGTGACCAGCAGCTTGGCGGTGCTGCTGGTGTTTCTGGTTCTGCTGGTGCCGCAGCTGGACTTCTTCCTCATTTAATGCCCAGAAGGGAAGGAAATAAATGGCTCCCATGCTTCTGGTATATGCCTCAGTTGAGGAAGCGCTGAGTGAAGGTGGCGAGAGGGGTTTCCCAGGAAGTCACACTGGAGATTGGTGTCAGGTTCCAAACTTCCACAGCTGTGGTTATGCCTTCTAAAAGATCCCCAGACCTGAGACAACTAAGTCCTGTCACCTGCAAATGATGGCTGATCAAATCTCCTCTTTAATGTTTGAGCTGCAGCTGATAGTCAGCAATCCACTTGTGCTCCCGCCAGGTTTCACCGTCGTGTTTCAGAACAGGCGTGTTTCACGTGGGAAAAGTGTTAAACTCACAAAGGCCTTTTAAAATGGCATTATAGAGCCAATTTAGTGGTTGTTAAGGGCCTTAACGGCCTATCCTGCCTCTTGGAGGCGAGACAGAGACGGGACCACTAGACACAAATGATTTAAAATTGCTTGGAGGCAGGATGGAGGCGGGCTTGGGCCCACCCACCCACCAGTTTATGCAATTTTAACCCCACACACGCCTCCAATCCCGCCTCCACGGTCCAATGAAAATCCTGCCCAAAATATTTGTTTAATTTCTCTGCCATTTCCTTATTCCCCATTATAATTTCTCTTGTCTCAGCCTGCAAGGGACCCACATTTACTTTCGCTAATCTTTTCCTTTTTACATACGTATAGAAGGTTTTACAGCCTGTTTTTATGTCTCTCGCTAGTTTACTCTCGTATTCTATTTTCCCTTTCTTTATCAATTTCTTGGTCCTCCTTTGTTGAATTCTAAAATCCTCCCAATCCTCAGACTTACTGTTCTTTTTGGCAACATCATAAGCCTCTTCCTTTGATCTAATACTATCTTTAACTTCTCTTGTTAACCATGGTTGGACCACTTTTCCTGTGGGGTTTTTGTGCTTTAAGGAATGTATATTTGTTGTAATTTATGTATTCTTTAAATGCTAACCATTGCTTATCTACTGTCATACCTTTTAATGTAGTTTCTGAATCTACCTTAGCCAACTCGCCCCTCATACCTACGTAATTTGCTTTGTTTAGATTTAAGACCCTAGTTTTGGATTTAACTAAATCACTTTCAAACTCAATAAAAAATTCTATCATATTATGGTCACTCTTCCCTAAAGGCCCCCTTACTACAAGGTTATTAATTAACCCTTTCTCATTGCATAATACCAAATCTAAAATAGCCGGTTCCCTCGTTGGTTCCTCAACATACTGATCCAGAAAACTATCTTGTATACATACATTCCATGAATTCATCCTTCACACTATTACTGCAAATTTGGTTTGCCCAGTCTATATGTAGATTAAAGTCCCCCATGATTACTATATTACCCTTGTTACATGCGCCTCTAATTTCCTGATTTATACGCTGCCCTACATTACAACTACTGTTTGGTGGCCTATAAACAACTCCCACCAATGTTTTCTGCCCCTTGCTGTTTCTTAGCTCCACCCAAACTGATTCTAAATCTTGATTTTTAGAGCTAAGATCCTTTCTCTCTACTGTCTTTATCCCATCCTTTATTATCAGGGCTACCTCTCCTCCTTTTCCATTTTGCCTATCTCTTCTAAAAATTAAGTATCTTGGAACATCTAGTTCCCAACCTTGGCCACTTTGCAACCATGTCTCCGGTATGGTTATTAGATCAAACCTGTTAATTTCTATCTGCACTATTAATTCATCTATTTTTTTGCAAATGCTTCACGCATTCAGATATTTTAGCTTTGACTTTTTTCTATTTTTCCCTGATGTCACCTTAGTCACTGATGCCCTATTACCTTTGTTACTCTCTCTGTCCCTTCCTGACCCACTCTGCTTATTTTTACCCAAAACTCTACTCTGGCCTAGAGCCGTGACATTTCTCTCACTGCTTTTAAAAGAAGTTCTGGGCATTCACGATTTCTGTCTATTCTCAATGGGGAGATCTTGTGTAATATGTGTTAGAATTGCTACTTTTCTTTGGTCGTGTGTATTCTGCAAAATAAACCAGCTTCTTGATTTGTCATCAATGTTGTCTTACTTCTGTTAATTAGTTCCGCCTATTGAAAGATTAGAGAAGTCTACCTGAGGGTATGGTATCCAGTTCATATGTCAAGGGGGACATATTGTTAAAGCCCCTGGGCTACGCTATCACAGATACAGATATTGAGTAGTGCGACTCAACTCCAGAATGTGAGGTGATGTGGGATCGTTTATGGGAGTGACTGACTAAAGCAGCCCCTGAATTTGTAAAAAGGACCTTTTCAAAATTGAAAGAGATCACTTTCAAGCTCTTCTAGTCCCATAGTAAGATCAAAGTCGAGCTCAGTTCCAAGTTTATATTTTACCACTAGATAAAAAATAAATGTGATTGACACAGACAAGCGAAAGCATGTTTGTGTTTCATCCATAACGTAGTTCTGCACTTACCTCCAGATCTCAATGAAGATTAAAGAAATAAAAAGGAAAATATACAGATTGTTGCTCCCATTGTTTGTTTTTTGAAAAAATGTTAGTATCTCAGCATGCAGCGTGTGAAATGTTAAATCTATTTAACTACCACCAGGAATCAATTTCGTGTCAGACTAAATTCATTTCCAGTTTGCAGGCAGTCCTAATTTTCAAAGTGGCTCACTCGGAATTCTTTGTAAATTCCTTTTGCTCTGCTACCAAATTGCTCTTGCACCCCTTGTCTCACCCCTACACCAAAAACTTCTTTGTTTTGCATCGTAGCAACTTCTACACATTACTAGCAAAGGTTAACTGTTGAGGTAGGATTCTCAGGTAATGCAAAGAGAAAACTTTCAATTTTGTGTGCGACTCTTCAATATACAGTAACAACAAGATGAATATGTGGTAGGGATGAATGGTAGATGTTCTTTTATCTCTCCAGATGAGCAGCTGTCATTGTTGTTGTGTATGTACCTTTAAGAGAAGAACTGATTCTATACTGCAGTACCGGCAGTGACCACCCCTGTATATAAAGCCATAGCAGGCTTCTGTATTTCAGTCTTAAGTTACCCTCTGTTCAGTAAATACCTGTTATTATTGTTCTCCTGCAGTCCGTGTATTATTTATACTCGGGCACTACATTGGCGACGAACAGGTTCGAACTCACCTGCAGTACTGCATCACCTCATGGGGATCTTTCCCTGAGAAGAAGCTTTTGGAGGTCGAAGTCAGAACAACAGGCGTCAACCGCGGGCAACCGCCCAAGGATCCATCGGAGTTCGGAGAGTTGCAGGAGAGGCTGTGGAGAGCTGGGCTTGGCTCCCCAGTCAAGGTGTTCCAGCAAATCGTGCTGGTAGCAGGTAGTGCGCTGACCCTTCTGGACTGCGGCGGGCTCGAGCTCGATCGAGCGGCTCTGCAAAGGGGCAGTGCAGCGTCGTCGGGAGGAAAAGAGAGAGAGAGGGTGGAGCGCACAGGGTGCGGTCGGTGCTCAAGAACCGGGCAGCGTAGCGAAAATAAAACAAGGGAAAGCAAAAGTGAGACGCGCCGAAGCCGCGGGTCGCCGCCATTACCCTGCAGAACGCTAGGAGCAGCGTGGCAGCAAGGGGAAGAAGGAAAAGCGCGGGAGGCGCCATTTTATTCCACTGGGGAAGAAGGAAAAGCGCGGGGGGTGCCATTTTAATCCATTGGTGAAGAAGGAAAAGCGCGGGAGGCGCCATTTTAAATCGCCCAAGATGCCGAAAAGTGGCAGTATCACTGCTTTCGACAACGAGGTAGAAGACTGGACCACGTATGTGGAAAGAATTGAAGTGTACTGCAAGGCAAATGAGGTGGCCGAAGGAAAGAAGGCATCGGTATTATTAAATTTGATGGGCGCGAGAACGTACGGCCTATTGCGGAATTGAATTACCCCAGCTAAAACAATGGAGAAAAGTTTTGAAGAAATTGTTAATATCTTACAGGAACACCTAAACCCTACACCGCTGCTGATAGCAGAAAGATTCAAGTTCCATAAAAGAAACCAGCACAAAGATGAGAGCAATGCTGACTATCTTACGGAACTACGCAAGTTATCGAAGCACTGCCAGTTCGGAGCAGGACTGGCAGACACCTTACAGGATAAGTTTGTCTGTGGGCTCCAGAGTGAAGGAACCCAGAAACGACTACTTTCGGAAAAGGACCTGACGCTAGAACAGGCTTTCAGCGTGGCAGTATCCTACGAAGCAGCAGCACGGGGAGCTGCGGAAATACAACAGAAACCACAAGAATACAGCGCTAACGAAATGGCATATGGAGCAGAAAAATGCTATCGCTGCGGCAGAACAACCCATGATCAGAAGGACTGCTGGTTTAAGGACAAAGTATGCAGGCAATGTGGGAAAATGGGACACATAGCAAGAGTCTGCAGGTCGTGAAAGAAAACCAACACTACAAGAACTACTAAGGAAAAATACAAGAAAGTAAAGAAATTGACAGACAGTAGTTCGGAAGATCAGGAGAGTGATAAGGACTCCGGGAGCAGGAGGCTAAGTTGTCTAAAGTTACACAACGTGATTGCAAAGGAGGATCACCGAACCATTTGGGTCACCCTCATGATAGCAGGGTCCCCAGTAAAGATGGAATTGGACACAGGATCAGCCCTAACTGTCATGAATCGACGAGACTATGAGCGGCTATTCCCACACATATCCTTGAAGGACACGTCCATTGTATTGAAGACATACACGGGGCAAAAAGTCTACCCCAGAGGAAAAATAAGGGTGCCAGTTGAATATAACGGCAAGGAAACACAGAAACTGTATCTATATATACTACCAGATGGAGGACCACCATTATTGGGACGTGAATGGATCCAAAAAATACAATTGGATTGGCATTCCATTCAGGCGCTAACTGTGACTGATAAAAAGGATGATGACGTCACACCTGGACGACTGTCAAAAATTCTAACTGACGCAAAAGAGGTGTTCCAACAAGGACTTGGGACTCTAAAAGGAGTAACGGCACCGATAAAAATCGAAGATAACGCAAACCCAAAATTTTTTAAGGCCAGACCGGTACCTTACGCAATCCGCCCAGCCGTTGAAGCAGAGCTGGAGAGTCTGGAGCGTTCGGGTGTGCTGTCCAAGGTGGACTGGAGCGAGTGGGCCACACCCATCATTCCTGTAATGAAGAAATCATTGAGCAGCACGCCTGGGGAACCGAAGAAGGTTCACATCTGTGGGGACTTCAAGGTAACTGTGAACCCAGTCCTGCACACAGTACAATATCCACTTCCACGGATAGAAGATATTTTCGCATCACTATCTGGAGGGAAACGCTTTACAAAGATTGATCTGGCCCAAGCGTATCTACAAATGGAGGTGGAAGAAGCATCAAGGAAATACCTCACGATAAACACTCACAAAGGCCTTTACCAGTACAATCGACTGGTATTCGGGGTAGCATCAGCCCCGGCTATTTGGCAGAGGGCGATGGAACAAGTCCTGCAAGGGATCCCGGGGACCCAGTGTTATTTGGACGACATCCTGGTTACGGGCGAAAATGACAGCGAACACCTTGCCAACCTGGAGCAGGTGCTCACGAGATTACAGGAATATAGGCTACGAGCCAACTGCCCCAAATGCGAGTTCTTAAGGAGACAAATCTCGTATTGTGGCCACATGATTGATGAGGAAGGGTTGCATAAGTCGCCGGACAAGATTGAGGCTGTAGTCAAGGCTCCAGCACCGGAAAATGTGTCGCAACTGAGGTCGTTCCTCGGGTTGGTGAACTACTACCATAAGTTCTTGCCGAATTTATCTACAATTCTGCACCCACTGAACGCCCTGCTGCAAACTGGAGTAACATGGAAATGGAGTGATGAGTGTAAGCGTGCCTTTCAGAAATGTAAATGCCTAATCACTTCAAAAGAAGTATTGGCCCACTACAATCCAACACTACTGATTCGGTTAGCATGTGATGCGTCTCCCTATGGCATCGGAGCAGTGCTGTCACACAAATTCCTTGATGGTTCAGAGAGGCCAATAGCCTTTGCGTCGCGCCCGTTAACCTCAGCCGAGCGTAACTACGCCCAGATTGACAGGGAGGCCCTCAGCCTGGTGTGGGGGTGAAGAAGTTCAATCACTATCTGCACGGGCAGAAATTCACCCTACTGACTGATCATCAGCCCCTGGTCTCCATTTTTAACCCAAAGAAGGGCGTTCCGGTGATGACGGCGCAACGGCTGCAAAGATGGTCACTTTTTCTAGGGGCACATCAGTACGACATAGAGCACAAGGGTACGAAACAGCATGGAAACGCTGATGGGCTGTCGCGCCTACCATTGCCTACGGTAGAGGAAGCACCTGCAGTGGACCCTGTTGAGATATTTCATGCGACCATAGTCGAATGTCTACCTGTTACAAACTCAAGTATAGAGAAGGAAACCCGAAATGACCCGACACACTCTCGGGTCTATGATTTGACGGTGAAGGGATGGCCAGCACATGGCGACTCACTGTTGCCAGCATTCTCGCTAAGGAGAGAACAGCTGTCAGTGTGCCGGGGGACCTTGATGTGTGGATCCCGAGTGGTAATTCCACCCAAGTTGAGAGAGAGAGTGTTCAATGAGCTTCATGAGGGTCATCTGGGAGGGGTAAAAATGAAGAGCCTAGCCAGGGCATTTGTGTGGTGGCCGGGAATCGATAAAGAAATCGAGGATATGACCAAGAGATGCACAGGATGCCAGAAGGTCCAAAATGCTCCACCACAGGCCCCGCTACATCCATGGGAGTGGCCCTCATCTCCATGGCAACGGGTACACATTGATTTTGCTGGTCCATTTATGGACTCAATGTTCCTAATCGCTGTGGACACCCATTCGAAATGGCCAGAGGTCATCAAAATGTCCTCCACCACCACGGAGAAAACTATTGCAGTCCTACGGACCATCTTCGCCAGGAATGGCTTGCCAGAACAGATTTGCTCCGACAATGGGCCACAGTTTGTGTCAGAGGATTTCCGGAGGTTTCTGAGGAATAATGGGGTGAAGCATTACACATCTGCCCCATATCATCCAGCCACAAATGGATTGGCTGAGAGGTTTGTTCAGACCTTTAGAAAGGCCATAAAAGCAATGCATAATGACGACATACCACTACAAAGGTGGATAATTTCTTGTTTGCTTACCGGAATGCGACACATGCAGTCACCAACCAAGCTCCAGCCATAATGTTCTTCAACCGAAGGCTAAGATGTCGCCTGGATTTGTTCAAACCAAACATAAGACGAGATGTTGAGGATAAGCAATTCCAGCACATAAATGAGAAGCCAACCAGGAGCTTCAAGATAGGGCAACCAGTCTTGGCCCGCGACTACCGAACAGAAAAATGGCAGCCAGGAACGATATGCACACAGCAGGGACCACGAATGTACACAGTGGACGTTGGAGAGAGCATCGTGAGACGCCATGCTGACCAGATTCTAGTCACAGGAACAAGCCAAACCCATACCACGAGCAGGTGCACCTGGTAATCAACCCGAAGTACAGATTGCGTCTACCTCAGAAGCAGTGGTATTGGAAGCTGACGAACCAACCAATGACAATGAGCCAGAATCAACTCCGCCGCAAGAACAGGATACTCGAGAAAGGCGCTATCCAGTCAGGATCAGGAAGCCTCCTCAAAGACTGAACTTATAAATGATTATTTCAGTTGATGTATATAGTACAGAGAAAATTGTAATTGTAATTAGTTATTATTTAGTTGTTAAATGAATGTTATGTACTGTTTATCTAAAAGGGGAGGAATTGTTGTGTATGTGCCTTTAAGAGAAGAACTGATTCTATACTGCAGTACCGGCAGCGACCACCCCTGTATATAAAGCCATAGCAGGCTTCTGTATATCAGTCTTAAGTGACCCTCTGTTCAGTAAACACAGCATTGCTGGCTGTGCAGCTGCAAGCACGAGCAGAGGGAGCAGCCAGATTTGAAGAGTGGTCTAAAGTGGTGGTCCCCTGACCAGGCAGAGGAGGAGAACGCTGGACCACCACCACCTCCACCTCCACCTCCACCATCATCATATCAACTGAGGTGCCTGGAGGGAGAAGACAGAGGAGGAGAAGGAGAAGGGAGGCCAGCAACAACACCAACCAGGGGAGAGGCCTTTCCCATTACTGCCTCCCCAAATTGGCCTCCACTTCAGGAGGAGAGAGGGGAGAGAAACCAGTATCAACCAACACCAACTGTTCGGAAGGAGGGTGGAATATCACCTTTCAAAATATCTACGGGTGGGTGTTATTTGGGGCACTCTCCCAAAGACTTTGTATTTTAGGTGGGGGGAGAAAAGAAAAAAACAAGGCCGGAACATCAAGGGGTGGCTGTGTGTGTGTGTGGTTCTTGTTAAAAACTAGGCCACACACACCAATAATTAAGCAGCCCTTCTATTGCCTGACCTGGGCCAGCTGGAGCTGCCTAGGTTAAGTGGTTAATTCCATTAATTACATCATTAAGACCTGGTGCAGGACTGAGCCTGGGCATCTCCAGCTTTCCCAGGTGAAGACATCTTCTCCCCCTGCCAGAAGACCACCACCATCAAAGACTTTAAAATCCCATCGGAGAGTGCACCCCTGCCAACACCCACCCACCATCCTGAGTGGCAACACTGTCCTTGCCACCTCCCTCCTTCCCACCCCCCCCTCTCTCTCTCTCTCTCTCTTTGTCTTTCTCTGCCTTTCTCTCTGAGGCACCTCATTTCATCTTTTAATTGCCTATTGAGCAGAGGGGAGAAGGCCCCTCTCCCAATTTCAACCAATAAGGGGAGAGGTGTGTCTTCATTTTAAACAGCTCCCTCTGCTCATAGAGGACCAAAAAATACCTGAGGCCATTAACACCTTCAGGCCTGTGACTTGGGGTGAGTGTAGCCCTTATAAAATCACCCCATAATGGCGACTGCATCTTCGCCGGTGGCGGGGCCAGCTAGGACTTATGCGGGAGTGGCAGCCACAGCTGCTCCCGCTGCTTCTGCTGCCCCGTAACCCTTTAAACTTATAACAAAAAAGCTTGGGGTGAAGAGCTACACTCACCCCACTATGACCATTGAGGCCTGCGTTAAAGCCATGGCTGGGGTTGTCGGCCGCTCAGCCATCGTCGTGGCCTCAAAAATGTACGGGAAGGCTGTGTTCTTCCTGGGGTCGGAGCGGGCGGTGTCCCTGGCCATCGCCAAGGGGCTCACCGTGGGCGGGACCTTCCTGCCGGTGGATCCTCTCGAGGCCACCGCGCAGAGGATCGTCCTTTCCAACGTCCCGCCCTATGTTCCTGGTGAGCTCCTCCTTCCCCATTTACGTCAACTTGGGGAGGTGAGGTCAGGGATTACACCCATCCCGCTCGGCTTCCAGGAAGCCAGCCTTCGCCACGTCTTCTCCTTCCGGCGCCAGCTGTTTATCCAGCTGGCGAGGGAGGAGGACACCGACGGGGCTTTCGTCGTCCTCCACGAGGGGACCGCCTATCGCGTCTTCTGGACGTCGGACGGTGTGCGGTGCCACGCCTGCAAGGGGTTGGGGCACATCAGAAAAAACTGCCCCGCCTCCAAGGCTGCCAGATCGTCTGGCGTGGCCGAGGCTGACGCCGCCACCGCTCCTCCCCCCGGTTCCGTCCACGCGTCGGGAGCCGATGCCATCAGGGGAAGGGAGCGCGTCCGGGCGGAAAGAAGGCGCGGCGAAAATCAAAACACCTCGGGGCGGGTCCCCCCGTGGATGGCAAGCCCCTAAACTTAGAGCCCCTGACACCCGCGCTCCTCGCGGAGTTGGTCGGGGCAGATGCGAGCGGGAGGGGCCTCGTGCCCGAGCCTGTGGCCGCAACCGCCGTGGCGGAAACGCCATTGCCTGCGGCCGGGCTCGGGCCCGAGGAGCCCGACAAACCTGCTCCACCGGAGGGAGCTGAGGAGGAGGCCTTTGCAGACATGGAGGTCTCCCTCGCTCCCTCCGTGCTAAAAAGAAGGCGCGACCCCCTGGAAGAGGAGGAGGACCGGGAGGAGGAAGGTCCCTCCGAGCAGGGGGAGTCGTCGCCCGCCGCGGGTCCTGCGCCCCCCCTCCCCCCCGCTGTCACCATCACCAGCGATCGGCAGGGGTCACCTGTCCCTCGGGAGGCTGAGGCAGACGTGTCTGTCCAGCACGTGCCTCCCGGGGACGGAGACGAGACCCTGCCCGTGGGGGGGGGTCGCGGAACAACCCGCGGCAGAAATAGATGTTCTATCGGTGCTGTTACCCCTCGCCGGGTCGGGCGGCCTGGGGTCTGGGTCGGGCGAGCTCGTGGATAATGAGCTCGCCCAATGCGACCCGGACATCTCCCAGGGGCTGCTCGACCTGGTAGAGGTTTTTATTCAAAACACCCCATCTGCTGGGTCGGAGGTTGGTGGCGGGGAGGGGGATGGCCCCCTGGCTGCGTCTCTGGTACCGGACGTACTGGAGGAGCTGGGAATTGTTCTTTCTCCGGTCGTTCCGGCGTCTGGGGCGGAGGGGGGCTCTGAACCGCCGCTGTCGTCTTGCCCAGCACCCCTGGAGGAGCCCAGGGAGAAATCCTCTGCCGTCGATCCTGGGGGTGGGATCCGGGCGGAGGCGGGGCTGGCTGGAGTGGCCGAGCCGTTCGCTTCGCACTGCGCGGCGGACAGCTCGGCCGCTGGTGACGACCCCCTGGAGGAGGATGGGGACTCGGTGATGGGCACGGAGGACGATTCGGATTCCAGCGCCGACGAGGCAATGGATGACCACGTGCCCCTTGCCGAGTCTCCCCTCATTCCCGTAAGGGAACTCCGGGATTTTATGGCTACGTGCATGGGTCAGCGCAATAAGGTCCGGCTGGCCCTCGACAGGTGGTCGGAGCTGGCGCTGCTCATCCTATCTGTCCGCGCCGCCATTAAGATCATGGGCGCGGACGAGGGTGTGAACCCGTTTGAGCTGCGTCGGTTCAGAACGTTTCTTACTGGGCTGCTGAGGAAGTGGCGGCTGACTAGCGGCTGCGCTTCCTCCCGCCGTTAGGTGTAGGTAGAGGTTGCACTATGCTTCTGACATGAAGATAACCATAGCCAGCCTCAATATCAACGGCAGCAGGGAGGCGCGCCGCAGATTCAATAACTTCTCGGTCCTTCGGGACGGGAAGTATGCAGTGTGCTTCCTGCAAGAAACCGTCACCATTCCGGGAGACGAAGCCACGTGGCTCCTGGAGTGGCAAGGAGGGGTCAGCATGAGTCACCTCTCCAACAATTCCAGTGGGGTGGCTATCTTGCTGGCCCCACATTTTCAGCTGGAGATCTTGGGGGTCAAGGAGCACGTGCCGGGCCGCTTGCTCCAGGTCACTGTTCGCCTGGGGGGCGTGCCGCTCCATCTAGTGAATGTGTACGCCCCTCAGACCGCTGCGCAGCAAGTGCGCTTCGAAGAAGTGTCCGCTCTTTTGGGCTCCGTCGACGTGGGCGAGTGCGTCATCCTCGGGGGGGATTTTAACTGCACCCTCGAGGCGAGGGACCGTTCAGGTCCCCCGTGAAGCCCGGCGGCGATGGAGAAGTTGAGGGACCTGGTTGGGTCCTTCGACTTGGTGGACGTCTGGCGAAATCTCCACCCCGACTCCAGCGCCTTCACTAGCGTGAGGTCTGGGGGAGGAAGGTCCAGAATTGACCGCCTTTACATTTCCCGGGCGTACGTCTCCTGCGTTCCGGCGGCTTCCATGCGGCCGGTGCCGTGCACGGACCACCACCTGGTATGGGCGGAGCTCGCTCCGCTGCGCGCGCGGTGGGGGGGGTCCGCGTACTGGCATTTCAACAACCTGCTGCTGGAGGATGCACAGTTCCGGGATTCGTTTCGGCGATTCTGGGCCGACTGGAGAAGGAAGCAGGGGGGCTTCCCCTCCTTGAGGCTATGGTGGGATGTGGGCAAGGCTCACATCCGTCTCTTCTGTCAGGTGTATGCGAAGGGGTCGACCAAGAGGCGGGAGGCCCAGGTCGGGTGGTTGGAGAAGGAGGTGCTCGACCTGGAGTCCCGTTTCGGTCAGGTCGTCGAGGACCCGGCCCTGCGGAAGGTGTACGAAGAGAAGAGGGGCGCGCTGAAGGACCTGCAGCTCGTCGGGTCCCGAGGCGCGTACGTGAGGTCGCGGATCCAGCTCCTGCGGGACCTGGACCGCGGCTCCCCCTTCTTCTACTCGCTGGAAAAAAGACGGGGGGTCCGTAAGCAGCTCTTGGGGCTGCTGGCCGCCGACGGATCTCTGGTCTCGGATCCGGAGGGAATCAGCGCGGAGACCCGCGCCTACTATGGGGCTCTGTTCTCTCTGGATCCGCCCAGCGAGGATGCACACAGAGCTTTGTGGGAGGACCTGCCGAAGGTCAGCCCAGAGGGCGCCGAAAAATTGGGCGCTCCGCTAAGCCTGGCGGAGATGACCGGCGCCCTTCGCCAGCTTTCTAGGGGAAAGTCCCCGGGGCAGGACGGGCTGACCGTGGAGTTCCACAGGACGTTCTGGGACGTCTTGGGGGGCGACTACGCGCGGGTCCTGGGGGAAAGTTTGGCGACCGGGGAGATGCCCCTCTCTTGGCGCAGGGCGGTCATTGTCCTGCTGCGTAAGAAGGGCGATCTCCACCTCCTTAAGTACTGGCGCCCGGTCTCCCTTCTCAGCACGGACTATAAAATCTTTGCCAGGGCCATGTCTGCTCGCCTTGACACCGTGCTGGCCCACATGATCCACCCCGACCAGTCCTACACGGTCCCGGGCCGGACCGTCCACGATAACATCCATCTGGTCCGGGACCTGGTCCACCACTCCCAGAGGGCTGGTCTGTCGGTTGCCTTCCTTTCCCTGGGTCAGGAGAAGGCGTTCGACAGGGTGGATCACGAGTATCTCTTCGGGACTCTGCGCGCATTCGGGTTCGGGACGCATTTCGTCGCCCGGATCCGACTTCTGTACACCGCCGTGGAGTGTCTGATTAAAGTTAATGGGTCCTTGACGGCGCCCCTTCGCTTCGGGAGGGGGGTGCGTCAGGGATGCCCCATGTCCGGTCAGTTATACGCCGTTTGCGTGGAGCCATTCCTGCGCCTCTTGCGGAAGAGGTTGACGGGACTGGCTCTGCAAGGGCCAGGCGTGGAGTGGTCCTCTCGGCTTACGCCAATGACGTGCTCCTCACGGTCACGGATCCCGCTGACTTGCGGAGGATGCGGGAATGCCAGCAGATTTACTCGGACGCATCCTCCGCCAAGATCAACTGGGAGAAATGTTCCGGACTCCTGGTGGGTCAGTGGCGGGTGGACTCCCTGCCGGAGGAGTTCAGGCCTTTCGCCTGGAGCACCACGCACCCCCTCTATTTGGGAGTCTACCTTAGCCCTGCCGAGGACGCCTGGCCGGCGAACTGGCAAGAGCTGGAGGCCAAAGTCACCGCTCGCCTAGGACGCTGGACAGGACTGCTCCGAGTGTTGTCCTACAGGGGTCGAGCGCTGGTCATAAACCAGCTGGTGGCCGCCATGTTGTGGTACCGGTTGGTCACTTTGATCCCTCCCCCTGCATTTGTCGCCAAGATGCAGAAGGAGCTCATCGACTTCTTCTGGGACAAAAGGAAGCACTGGGTCTCTGCTGCGGTTCTGTGTCTCCCGCTTAGGGAGGGCGGTCAGGCGCTGGTGTGCCTTCGCACCCAGGCTGCGACTTTCCGTCTTCAGATGCTGCAGAGATACCTATACGTCGAGAATCCTCCGAGATGGTGTGCGCTGGTGACGTTTTTCTTCCGCCAGCTGCGCGGCCTCAATTACGACACGCAGCTCCTGTTCGCGAAAGTGGGCTGCAGGCGTGCCGGCCTGCGGAAGCTGCCTGTCTTCTACCAGGAACTACTATGGGTTTGGAACTACGTCGCTTCCAGGCGGAGCTCTCCCCCGTCAGGAGCGGCGGCTCTCCTTCGGGAGCCGCTGCTCAGGAATCCGCACCTCCACGAACGCGGGTTCGGGCGGCTGGCGGAGGGTAGGGCTGTGACTGGCAAGGTGACCAGAGTCGGGGACCTGCTCGATGGTGGAGGAGCGGGCTGGATGGCGCCGGAGGAGCTGGCGCGGCGCCTGTCCTGGGCCAACGTCCGGCTCGCGGTCGAAGCCATCGAATCGGTGAAAGCGGCACTGGGCCCCGACTCCGCTAGGTGTATCGAGGCGGCTCAAGCATGTGGGGTGATCCCGTCCGAGCTTACCCCCGTTCGGACGGAATTCCTCATCGGTGCCCGGCCCCGAAACTCCCCTCGGGAACCGGCGCCTCACAACTTGAGCCGTCTCGAGGAAATACCCTCCGTGCCTTTTCATTCCGCGCGGAGGGGTTTCCTGTACGGGCTGCTCCTGCACACTCTCCACTTTTCCATCTTCGTCTACCGTCCGGACACGCCTTGGCGTGGCGTCTTGCAGACTGGCGGTGGCGGAGGTCCCCAATGGAGGGCTCTCTATGCGGGAGTCCTCCCTTGTTCCATCGGGGACTTGGCCTGGAGGGTGTTGCACGGAGCAGTCCCGCGCAATAAGGTTTTAAGTAGGTTCACGGACTCCCAGGCCGCCTGCATTTTTTACGGCCTGGAGGAGTCCGTGTTTCACATTTATATGGAGTGTGAGAGGTTGCAGCCCCTCTTTCACTACTTGAAGGGGCTGCTCCTCGATTTTTGGTTGCACTCCAGTCCCACGCTCTTGATCTACAGTCACCCGGTGCGGAGGGGAGCGGACAGGTTGGAGGACCTCCTTGTGGGCCTGCTCCTGGGCCTGGCTAAAAGAGCCATCAATTGGTCCAGGCAGCGGGCGGTCGAGGAGGTCGTCCAGCCGGATTGCCTGCCTCTCTTCTGCGGCAATGTTCGCGCCCGGGTGGCCCTGGAGATGGAGCACACGGTGTCCACCGGTGCGCTTGAGTATTTCCGCGACCGGTGGGCGCCGGGGGGGACTGGAGTGCATCATCAACACGGAAACCCAAATTTTAATTTGATTTGTTAAGTTTTAGTTGAACTTTTGTTTACAGTCAATTTGTTTTTTTGTTTTTTTTGGTACGAACAAAAAGAGTACCCTCTGTTCCAGCATTTCCTGCCTGTGCAGCTGCCTCAGTCAGCAGGAGGAGAAGGAGCAGACAAACCAGGAGAGTGGAGAGTATAAAGTGGTGGTCTCCTGACCAGGAAGAGGAGGATATCGTTAGACCACCTCCACCTCCACCTCCACCATCATCACAGCAACTGAGGTGCCTGGAGAGAGAGGACAGAGGAGGAGGAGGAGAAGGGAGGCCAGCAACAACACCAACCAGGGGAGAGGCCTTTCCCATTACTGCCTCCCCAAATTGGCCTCCATTCCAGGAGAGAGGGGAGAGAAACAACCAACAATTACCAACTGTTTGGAAGGAGTGAAGAACAACAGCATCTTTCATGTGGGTGTTATTTGGTGCACTCTCCCAAAGACTTTGTATTTTAGGTGGGGGGAGAAAAGAAGAAAAAAGGGCCGGATCATCAAGGGGTGTGTGTGGCTCTTGTAAAACACTAGGCCACACACACCATTAATTAAGCACCCCTTCCTATTGCCTGGCCTGGGTTAGCTGGAGCTGCCTAGGTGATCAGCCCAATTGTACATCGTTGAGACCTGGCGTGGGACTGAGCCTGGGGCGTCTCCAACTTTCCCTATCAATTCGTCCAATAAAAAGCGACGAGTTAGGAACGTAACTAAAGGTTTTTATTGACTAAATAACAGAGCCCACCCTCGTGGGTGATCGGGTCCAACAAGGAGGAATACCAGACAGTCGACTACCTTTATACCTGGGCAGGTAGGTGGAGCCATGGGCGGAGTCTGAGGTGGTCAGCCCAGGTATAACAGCGCGACAAGAGGCGACCTCATATAGTGATACAACAGTGAGAACAGTGATAACAATACAACAGTGATAACTATAGTGTAACGATAGTGAACGATAAAAGTGGTTTACCACATTCACCCCTTGTTTAGATTTGAGTCCAGCGGGGTGAAGTGTACTACCAGTTCTGGTATGTCAGTCTGTCCGGAGGCCTCGTAAGCCTCTCCGATCGTCGCAGCGGCGGTGCTGCATTATCCGGTGTTAATGCTGGTGTCTGCGTGGTCGGCGAAGGCTCGTGGGGTTCCGGCATGCCGTCTACCTGGGCTGGAATTGGGGGGGTGGTGGGGGGGGGTAAAGGTGGTGTCTCCGGAGTGCCCGAGGGTGCGAGGTCTCGTAAGGAGACAGTGTCCTCCCGCCCGTCTGGGTAAGCCACGTAGGCGTACTGGGGGTTGGCGTGCAGGAGGTTCACCCTCTCGACCAGGGGGTCCGTTTTATGGGCCCTCACGTGCTTTCGCAGCAAGACGGGCCCCGGAGAGGTCAGCCAGGTTGGTAGAGTGGTTCCCGTAGTCGACTTCCTGGGGAAGACAAACATTCGTTCATGGGGGGTGGCGTTAACGGCAGTGCAAAGTAGTGACCGGATGGAGTGCAGCGCTGTCGGGAGGACTTCCTGCCAGCGGGAGGTTGGGAGGCCCTTAGACTTTAAGGCTAAGAGGACGGCCTTCCATACCGTCGCGTTCTCTCTTTCCACCTGGCCGTTCCCTCGGGGGTTGTAGCTGGTGGTCCTACTTGCTGCAATACCTCTCGCTAGTAGGAACTGACAGAGTTCCTCGCTCATGAAGGAGGAGCCCCGGTCACTATGTATATAGTTCGGGAACCCGAACAAGGCGAAGAGGTCATTCAGGCACTTGATGACCGTGGTACTGGTCATGTCTGGGCAGGGGAAGGCAAAAGGGAAACGGGAGTACTCATCAACGATGTTGAGGAAGTACACATTGCGGTCAGATGACGGTAGAGGCCCCTTAAAGTCGATGCTCAGGCGCTCGAAGGGGCGGGTGGCCTTGATCAGGCTTGCTCTGTCCGGCCTATAGAAGTGCGGTTTGCACTCGGCGCAGGTCTGGCAGTTCCTGGTCATGGTCCTGACCTCCTCGATGGAGTAGGTCAGGTTGCGGGCCTTAATGAAATGGTAAAGTCTGGTGACCCCGGGGTGGCAGAGGTCGTTATGGAGGGTCTGAAGTCTATCAATATGCGCGCTGGCGCATGTAATTCGTGAAAGAGCATCAGGGGGTTCGTTCAGCTTACCTGGCCGGTACAAGATATCATAATCGTAGGTGGATAGCTCGATTCTCCACCTCAAGATCTTGTCATTCTTGATTTTGCCCCTCAGCTTGTTATTAAACATGAAAGCAACCGAACGTTGGTCGGTGAGGAGGGTAAATCGTTTGCCTGCCAGGTAATGCCTCCAGCGCCGTACCGCCTCCACAATTGCCTGGGCTTCCTTCTCGACCGACGAGTGTCGGATCTCGGGGCCCTGTAGGGTCCTTGAGAAGAAGGCCACCGGCCTCCCCTCCTGGTTAAGGGTAGCGGCTAGGGCGAAGTCGGATGCATCGCTCTCCACTTGGAAGGGGATGGACTCATCCACTGCGTGCATTGTGGCCTTGGCTATGTCTCCCTTGATGAGGGAGTAGGCCGCGCACGCTTCCTCCGTGAGGGGGAAGGATGTGGACTTCATGAGGGGTCTAGCTTTGTCCGCATAATTGGGCACCCATTGGGCATAGTAGGCGAAGAGCCCCAGGGTTCTCTTAAGTGCCTTAGGGCAGTGGGGGAGGGGTAGCTCCATGAGGGGGCGCATTCTTTCGGGGTCGGGGCTGATGAGTCCGTTCTCTACTACACAGCCAAGGATGGCAAGGCGCGAGGTGTTAAACACACATTTCTCCCTATTGTAGGTGAGGTTCAGCCGTTGGGCCGTACGGAGGAATTTCTCCAGATTCACGTCATGGTCCTGCCGGTCGCGGCCGCAGATGGTGACGTTATCTAGATAGGGGAATGTGGCCTGCAGTCCGTTCTGGTCAACCATCCGGTCCATCTCCCTTTGGAAGACCGTTGGTGACACCGAAGGGGACCCTAAGGAAGTGGTATAGGCGCCCATTCGCCTCGAAGGCGGTGTACTGGCGGTCCTCGGGGTGGATAGGGAGTTGGTGGTAGGCCGACTTAAGGTCGATGGTCGAGAATACGCGGTATTGTGCAATCTGATTGACCATGTCAGATATGCGGGGAAGGGGGTATGCGTCCAGCTGGGTGTATCTGTTTATGGTCTGGCTGTAGTCGATGATCAGGCGATTTTTATCGCCGGTCTTAACGACCACGACCTGGGCACGCCAGGGGCTGTTGCTCCCCTCGATAATGCCCTCTTTCAGGAGGCGCCGCACCTCAGAGCTAATGAAGGCTCTGTCCCCAGCGCTGTACCGCCTGCTCTTGGTAGCGACGGGTTTGCAGTCGGGGGTGAGGTTAGCGAACAGGGAAGGTGGCGGCACCTTGAGGGTGGATAGGCTGCAGGTGTTACGCGGTGGGCGGTTTAACATTCGCTGGTTGTCGACTGTGAGTGGGGGAGGGGTCCACCGTATGCTAGGGTTACACTTTGGAGGTGGGATTGGAAGTCCAGCCCTAGTAGGACGGCAGCGCAGAGCTGGGGGAGGACGAGGAGTTTAAAATTTTTATGCTCCGTACCCTTAACCGACAAGGTCACAACACAGTAGCCGCTAATGTCCGTGGCGTGGGACCTCGATGCCATCGAGATTCGGTTGCGCGTTGGCAGGACAGGGAGGGAGTAGTGGCTCACCGTGTCTGGGTGGATGAAGCTCTCCGTGCTTCCGCTGTCGAACAGGCAGGTCGTGGCGTGGCCGTTTACTTTGATGTCCATCATCGACTTGGACAGGTGGTGTGGGTGGGCTTGATCCAGAGTGACGGAGGCTAGTCTGTAGGTAAGCGAGTCGTTGTCGTCTGCGGGCGAGGCGGTCGTCGGGTCCGGGGGCCCGGTGGCAGTCGGGCGTGGTGGGTAAAATGGCGTCTCCCACGAGGTAGGACAAAATGGCGGAGAAGATGGCTGCCCCCATAACTCACATGAGGCACTATTGGGGTCGGTTGCCTTGATCAAAGATGGCCGCCCCCATGACTCACGTGTGGGGATGCTGGCCTCAGTTGCCTTGAAAGAAGATGGCCGCCTCCACAGTTCGCATGAGGCACTGCTGGCCTCTGAAGATCCGCTCCTGCAGGCCTTAGAGAAGTGGCCTTTCTTCCTGCAGGTTGAGCAGGTAGAGTTCCTGGCTGGGCAGCGCGACCTCGGGTGCTTCTCCTGGCCGCAAAAGAAGCAGCCGGCGGCCCGATCGCGGGTGCCCGATGTCGGAGCCGGTACCGCGGGTGGCGGTCCCGGTCGGGTCCGGGACGCCGACGCTGAGGTAGGTCCCGGGGGCGGCGTTGCGAAGGGTATTGCGGTAGGGGTCGGGCCCGAGTCCCAGGGTCGCGAGCAGTACCTGGAAAATGCCTCCTGGTCCTGATGGGCCACCTCTAGGGAGAGAGCGAGGGCTTCAGCTTTGTCCAGGTCGAGGTCTTTAGCTTCAAGCAGTCTTTGCCGTGAGTAGTCGGACCGTCGGCCTTTCACAAAGGCATCGCGGATATTATCTTCTGTATTTTCAACAGCCGTCACCGCTTTAAAGTCACAGTTCCTGCCGAGTGCTCTTAGTGCCCGTAAAAATTCAGCTACAGACTCTCCTGGCTGTTGCGGGCGGGATCTTAGGAGGTGCCTGGTGTACGTGTAATTTACCGGGCTCCGGTACTGCTGTTTCAGTAGGTTGATAGCGGCCTCGTATGTAGTCGTGTCCTGGATGAGTGCGTATACTCTCGGGCTCGCTTGGGCGTTCAGAACTCTTAGTTTGGATCTCTGAGGGACGCCGGATTCTTCCAGGTAGGATTCGAAGCAGTCCAGCCAGTGTTTGAAGTTGAGGGCTGAGTTTGCTGCCTGTGGGTTTAGATCCAGGTACGGTGGTTTGAGGGCTTGCAGCCAAGCCGGCTGGTGTGGCTGGTGTAGCCCGGTGTCTGAAAGCTGCTGTGGCTGTGCTTCTGGGAGGGCTTCTGGCTGGCCAGTAGTAGACATCTTTAAAATTTAGTCAATAAAATTGATATACCTATCAATTCGTCCAATAAAAAGCGACGAGTTAGGAACGTAACTAAAGGTTTTTATTGACTAAATAACAGAGCCCACCCTCGTGGGTGATCGGGTCCAACAAGGAGGAATACCAGCCAGTCGACTACCTTTACACCTGGGCAGGTAGGTGGAGCCATGGGCGGAGTCGGAGGTGGTCAGCCCAGGTATAACAGCACGACAAGAGGCGACCTCGTATAGTGATACAACAGTGAGAACAGTGATAACAATACAACAGTGATAACTATAGTGTAATGATAGTGAACGATAAAAGTGGTTTACCACAAAGACCACCTTCAAAGACATTAATTTTTCATCGGAGAGTGCACCCCTGCCGACACCCACCCACCCACCATCCTGAGTGGCGACCCTGCCTTTGCGGCCTCCCTCCTTCCCCCCCCCTCTCTCTCTTTGTCTTTCTCTGCCTTTCTCTCTGAAGCACCTCATTTCATCTTTAATTATTAATTGCCTATTGAGCAGAGGGGAGAAGGCCCCTCTCCCAATTTCAATCAATAAGGGGGAGAGGTGTGCCTTCAATTTAAACAGCTCCCTCTGCTCAATTGAGGACCAAAAAATACCTGAGGCCACATTAACACCTTCAGGCCTGTGACTTGGGGTGAGTGTAGCCCTTTTTTACAAAACACCCCAGAATGGCGACTGCATCTTCGCCAGTGACGGGGCCAGCCAAGACGTATGCGGGAGTGGCAGCCACAGCCACAGCTGCTCCCACTGCTTCTGCTGCCCCATCACCATTCAGACTCATAACAAAAAAGCTTGGGGTGAAGAGCTACACTCACCCCACTATGACCATTGAGGCCTGCGTTAAAGCCATGGCTGGGGTTGTCGGCCCCTCAGCCATCGTCGCGGCCTCAAAAATGTATGGGAAGGCTGTGTTCTTCCTGGGGTCGGAGCGGGCGGTGTCCCTGGCTGTCACCAAGGTGCTCACCGTGGGCGGGACCTTCCTGCTGGTGGACCCCCTCGAGGCCACCGCGCAGAGGGTGGTTATTTCGAACATCCCGCCCTATGTTCCTGGTGAGCTCCTCCTTCCCCATCTACGTCAACTTGGGGAGGTGAGGTCGGGGATCACACCCATCCCGCTCGGCTTCCGGGAGGCCAGCCTTCGCCACGTCTTCTCCTTCCGGCGCCAGCTGTTCATGCAGCTGGCGCGGGAGGAGGACACTGATGGGCATTCATCGTCCACCACGAGGGGACCGCCTATCGCGTCTTCTGGACGTTGGACAGTGTGCGGTGCCACGTCTGCAAGGAGGTGGGGCACATCCGGAAAAACTGCCCCGCCTCCAAGGCCGCCGGATCATCTCGTGCGGCCGAGGCTGGCGCCGCCGACGCTCCTCCCCCCGGATCTGCCTGCGCGTCGGGAACGTCTGATGCGTGGTCGACGTCGGGGGCCGATGCCACCAAGGCCTCCGGCGGGGGGGAGGGAGCGTGTCCGGCCGGAAAGAAGGCGCGGCGGAAAAATAAACACCATAGGGCGGGTCGCCCCGTGGATGGCCAGCCCTTGCCCCTTGAGCCCCTTACACCCGCGCTCCTCGCGGAGTTAATCGGGGCAGACGCGAGCGGGAGGGGCCTCGTGCCCGAGCCTGTGGCCGCAACTGCCGTAGCGGAAACACCATTACCTGCGGCCGGGCTCGGGCCCGAGGAGCCCAACAAACCTGCTCCGCTGGTGGGAGCTGAGGAGGAGGCCTCTGCAGTCATGGAGGTCTCCCTCGCTCCCTCCGTGCTAAAAAGAAGGCGCGACCCCCTGGAAGAGGAGGAGGACCGGGAGGAGGAAGGTCCCTCCGAGCAGGGGGAGTCGTCGACCGCCGCGGGTACTGCGCCCCCCCCCCCCCCGCTGTCGTCATCACCAGCGATCGGCAGGGGTCGCCTGTCCCTCGGGAGGCTGAGGCAGATGTGTCTGTCCGACGCGTGCCTCCCGGGGATGTGGACGAGACCCTGCCCATGGGGGGGGGGTCACGGAACAACCCGCGGTGGTAATTGAAATTGACCTATCGGTGCCGTTACCCCTCGCCGGGTCGGGCGGCCTGGGGTCTGGGTCGGGCGAGCTCGAGGATAATGAGCTCGCCCAATGCGACCCGGACATCTCCCAGGGGCTGCTTCTCCTGGTAGAGCTTTTAATTCAAAACCCCCCATCCGCTGGGTTGGAGGTTGGTGGCGGGGAGGAGGATGGCCCCCTGGCTGCGTCTCTGGTGCCAGGCGTACTGGAGGAGCTGGGAATTGTTCTCTCCCCGGTTTCTCTGATCGTTCCGGCATCTGAGGCGGAGGGGAGCTCTGAACCGCCGCCGTCTTCTGGCCCAGCACCCCTAGAGGAGCCCAGGGAGAAATCCTCTGTCGCCGATCCTGGGGGTGGGATCCGGGCGGAGGCGGGGCTGGCTGGCGCGGCCGAGCCGTTCGCTTCGCACTGCGTGGCGGACGGGTCGGCCGCTGGTGACGACCCCCTGGAGGAGGATGGGGACTCGGTGATGGGCACGGAGGACGATTCAGACTCCATCGCCGACGAGGCGATGGATGACCTCGTGCCCCTTGCCGAGTCTCCCCTCATTCCCGTAAGGGAACTCCGGGATTTTATGGCCACGTGCCTGGGTCGGCGCAATAAGGTCCGGCTGGCCCTCGACAGGTGGTCGGAGCTGGCGCTGCTGATCGTATCCGTCCGCGCCGCCGTTAAGACCATGGGCGCGGACGAGGGTGTGAACCCGCTCGAACTGCGTCGGCTCACAACGTTTCTCACTGGGCTGCTGAGGAAGTGGTGGCTGACCAGCGGCTGCACTTCCTCCCCCCGTTAGGTGTAGGTAGAGGTTGCACTATGCTTCTGACATGAAGATAACCATAGCCAGCCTCAACATCAACGGCAGCAGGGAGGCGCGCCGCAGATTCAATAACTTCTCGGTCCGTCGGGACGGGAAGTATGCGGTGTGCTTCCTGCAAGAAACCCACACCGTTCCGGGAGACGAAGCCACGTGGCTACTGGAGTGGCAAGGAGGGGTCAGCATAAGTCACCTCTCCAACAATTCCAGCGGGGTGGCTATCTTGCTGGCCCCGCATTTTCAGCCGGAGATCTTGGGGGTCAAGGAGCACGTGCCGGGCCGCTTGCTCCAGGTCACTGTTCGCCTGGGGGGCGTGCCGCTCCATCTAGTGAACGTGTACGCCCCTCAGACCAGTGCGCAGCAAGTGCGCTTCTTCGAAGAAGTGTCCGCTCTGTTGGGCTCCGTCGACGTGGGCGAGTGCGTCATCCTCGGGGGGGGATTTTAACTGCACCCTCGAGGCGAGGGAACGTTCGGGTCCCCCGCGAAGCCCGGCGGCGATGGAGAAGTTGAGGGACCTGGTTGGGTCCTTCGAATTGGTGGACGTCTGGCGAAATCTCCACCCCGACTCCAGCGCCTTCACTAGCGTGAGGTCTGGGGGAGGAAGGTCCAGAATCGACTGCCTTTACATTTCCCGGGCGTACGTCTCCTGCGTTCCGGCGGCTTCCATGCGGCCGGTGCTGTGCACGGACCACCACCTGGTGTGGGCGGAGCTCGCTCCGCTGCGCGCGCGGGGGGGGGGGGGGGTCCGCGTACTGGCATTTTAACAACCTGCTGCTGGAGGACGCACGGTTCCGGGATTCGTTCCGTCTGTTCTGGGCCGACTGGAGAAGGAAGCGGGGGGGCTTCCTCTCCTTGAGGCTATGGTGGGATTTGGGCAAGGCTCACATCCATCTCTTCTGTCAGGAGTACGCGAAGGGGTCGACCAAGAGGCGGGAGGCCCGGGTCGGGCGGTTGGAGAAGGAGGTGCTCGACCTGGAGTCCCGTCTCGGTCAGGTCGTCGAGACCCGGCCCTGCGGAAGGTGTACGAAGAGAAGAAGGGCGCGCTGAAGGACCTGCAGCTCATCGGGTCCCGAGGCACGTACGTGAGGTCGCGGATCCAGCTCCTGCGGGACCTGGAACGCGGCTCCCCCTTCTTCTACTCGCTGGAAAAAAGATGGAGGGTCCGTAAGCAGCTCTTGGGGCTGCTGGCCGACGACGGATCTCTGGTCTCGGATCCGGAGGGAATCAGTGCGGAGACCCGCGCCTACTACGGGGCTCTGTTCTCTCCGGATCCGTCCAGCGATGATGCGCGCAGAATTTTGTGGGACGACCTGCCGAAGGTCAGCCCGGAGGGCGCCGAAAAATTGAACGCTCCGGTAAGCCTGGCGGAGCTGACCGGCGCCCTCCGCCAGCTCTCTAGGGGAAAGTCCCCGGAGCTGGACGGGCTGACCGTGGAGTTCCACAGGGCGTTCTGGGGCGTCTTGCGGGGGGCGACTACGCACGGGTCCTGGGGGAATGTTTGGCGACCGGGGAGATGCCCCTCTCTTGGCGCAGGGCGGTCATTGTCCTGCTGCCTAAGAAGGGCGATCTCCGCCTCCTTAAGAACTGGCGCCCAGTCTCCCTCCTCAGCACGGACTATAAAATCTTTGCCAGGGCCATGTCTGCTCGCCTTGGCACTGTGCTGGCCCACATGATCCATCCGACCAGTCCTACACGGTCCCGGGCCGGACCATCCACGATAACATCCATCTGGTCCGGGACCTGGTCCACCACTCCCAGAGGGCTGGTCTGTCGGTCGCCTTCCTTTCCCTGGATCAGGAGAAGGCGTTCGACAGGTTGGATCACGAGTATCTCTTCGGGACTCTGCACGCATTCGGGTTCGGGACGCATTTCGTCGCCCGGATCCGACTTGTGTACGCCGCCGCGGATTGTCTGATTAAAGTTAATGGGTCCTTGACAGCGCCCCTTTGCTTCGGGAGGGGGGTGCGTCAGGGATGCCCCATGTCCGGTCAGTTATACGCCGTTTGCGTGGAGCCATTCCTGCGCCTCTTGCGGAAGAGGTTGACGGGACTGGCTCTGCAAGGGCCGGGCGTGGAGGTGGTCCTCTCGGCTTACGCTGATGACGTGCTCCTCACGGTCACGGATCCCGCTGACTTGCAGAGGATGCGGGAATGCCAGCAGATTTACTCGGACGCATCCTCCGCCAAGATCAACTGGGAGAAATGTTCCGGACTCCTGGTGGGTCAGTGGCGGGTGGACTCCCTGCCGGAGGAGTTCAGGTCTTTCGCCTGGAGCACCACGCACCTCCTCTATTTGGGAGTCTACCTTAGCCCTGCCGAGGACGCCTGGCCGGCGAACTGGCAAGAGCTGGAGGCCAAAGTCACCGCTCGCCTAGGACGCTGGACAGGACTGCTCCGAGTGTTGTCCTACAGGGGTCGAGCGCTGGTCATAAACCAGCTGGTGGCCGCCATGTTGTGTTACCGGTTGGTCACTTTGATCCCTCCCCCTGCGTTTGTCGCCAAGATGCAGAAGAAGCTCATCGAGTTCTTCTGGGACAAAAGGAAGCACTGGGTCTCTGCCGCGGTTCTGTGTCTCCCGCTTAGGGAGGGCGGTCAGGCGCTGGTGTGCCTTCACACCCAGGCTGCGACTTTCCGTCTTCAGACGCTGCAGAGATACCTGTACGTCGAGAATCCCCCGAGATGGTGTGCGCTGGTGACGTTTTTCTTCCGCCAGCTGCACGGCCTCAATTACGACACGCAGCTCCTGTTCGCGAAAGTGGGCTGCAGGCGTGCCGGCCTGCAGGAGCTGCCTGTCTTCTACCAGGAACTACTATGGGTTTGGAACTACGTCGCTTCCAGGCGGAGCTCTCCCCCGTCAGGAGCGGCGGCTCTCCTTCGGGAGCCGCTGCTCAGGAATCCGCACCTCCACGAACGCGGTTTCGGGCGGCTGATGGAGGGCAGGGCTGTGCCTGGCAAGGTGACCAGAGTCGGGGACCTGCTCGATGGCAGAGGAGCGGGCTGGATGGCGCCGGAGGAGCTGGCGTGGTGCCTGTCCTGGGCCAACGTCCGGCTCGCGGTCGAAGCCATCGAATCGGTGAAAGCGGCACTGGGCCCCGACTCCACTAGGTGTATCGAGGCGGCTCAAGCATGTGGGGCGATCCCGTCCGAGCTTACCCCCGTTCGGACGGAATTCCTCATCGGCGCCCGGCCCCGAAACTCCCCTCAGGAACTGGCGCCTCACAACTTGAGCCATCGCGAGGAAATACCCTCCGTGCCTTTTCATTCCGCGCGGAGGGGTTTCATGTACGGGCTGCTCCTGCACACTCTCCACTTTTCCATCTTCGTCTACCGTCTGGACACGCCTTGGCGTGGCGTCTTGCCGACTGGCGGTGGTGGAGGGCTCTCTACGCGAGAGTCCTCCCTTGTTCCATCGGGGACTTGGCCTGGAGGGTGTTGCATGGAGCGGTCCCGTGCAATAAGGTTTTAAGTAGGTTCACGGACTCCCAGGCCGCCTGCATTTTTTGCGGCCTGGAGGAGTCTGTGTTTCATGTTTATATGGAGTGTGAGAGGTTGCAGCCCCTCTTTCACTACTTGAAGGGGCTGCTCCTCGATTTTTGGTTGCACTTCAGTCCCACGCTCTTGATCTATGGTCACCCGGTGCGGAGGGGAGCGGACAGGTTGGAGGACCTCCTTGTGGGCCTGCTCCTGGGCCTGGCTAAAAGAGCCATCAATTGGTCCAGGCAGCGGGCGGTCGAGGGGGTCGTCCAGCCGGATTGCCTGCCTCTCTTCCGCGGCCATGTTCGCGCCCGGGTGGCCCTGGAGATGGAGCACGCGGTGTCCGCCGGTGTGCTTGAGTATTTCCACGATCGGTGGGCGCCACGGGGACTGGAGTGCATCATCAACCCGGATAACCAAATTTTAATATGATTTGTTAAGTTTTAGTTGAACTTTTGTTTACAGTCAATTTGGTATTTTTTTGGTACGAACAAAAAGAGTACCCTCTGTTCAGTAAATACCTGTTATTATTGTTCTCCTGCAGTCCGTGTATTATTTATACTCAGAGCATCGGACCTGTGAGGGGGCAGTGACCAGCGGCAGAGCTTAAATACTGGCAGTTTGAAAGCGGCGGCAGTTGCGAGGTGAGGCCCGATCAGAGCATCGGACCTGTGAGGGGGCAGTGACCAGCGGCAGAGCTTAAATACCGGCAGTTTGAAAGCGGCGGCAGTTGCAAGGTGAGGCCCGATCAGAGCATCGGACCTGTGAGGGGGCAGTGACCAGCGGCAGAGCTTAAATACCGGCAGTTTGAAAGCGGCAGCAGTTGCGAGGTGAGGCCTGATCAGAGCATCGGACCTGTGAGGGGGCAGTGACCAGCGGCAGAGCTTAAAAGCGGCGACAGTTGCGAGGTGAGGCCCGATCAGAGCATCGGACCTGTGAGGGGGCAGTGACCAGCGGCAGAGCTTAAAAGCGGCGGCAGTTGCGAGGTGAGGCCCGATCAGAGCATCGGACCTGTGAGGGGGCAGTGACCAGCGGCAGAGCTTAAAAGCGGCGGCAGTTGCGAGGTGAGGCCCGATCAGAGCATCGGACCTGTGAGGGGGCAGTGACCAGCGGCAGAGCTTAAAAGCGGCGGCAGTTGCGAGGTGAGGCCTGATCAGAGCATCGGACCTGTGAGGGGGCAGTGACCAGCGGCAGAGCTTAAAAGCGGCGGCAGTTGCGAGGTGAGGCCTGATCAGAGCATCGGACCTGTGAGGGGGCAGTGACCAGCGGCAGAGCTTAAAAGCGGCGGCAGTTGCGAGGTGAGGCCTGATCAGAGCATCGGACCTGTGAGGGGGCAGTGACCAGCGGCAGAGCTTAAAAGCGGCGGCAGTTGCGAGGTGAGGCCTGATCAGAGCATTGGACCTGTGAGGGGGCAGTGACCAGCAGCAGAGCTTTAAAGCGGCGGCAGTTGCGAGGTGAGGCCTGATCAGAGCATTGGACCTGTGAGGGGGCAGTGACCAGCAGCAGAGCTTTAAAGCGGCGGCAGTTGCGAGGTGAGGCGAGACCAATTCAACAGCAGAGGAGAGGTAAAAAGTAATCCAAGTGTGACATCACCAGGAAGCAGGTAAGTGATTGGTTGGTGAGTATTTCTTTTATTACAAGCTTAAATTCTGTGTTTTATATTTTCTTGGGTCTCTGTGGTGTAGTGGGGACAATTGGTAAATAAGTGCCCTAGGGTATATCTTTAACTGGTGGTATTGAATTAATTTAAATTAATTAAACGGGTAAGTCATGCCAGGAGAGCCCAGCCCTGTGTTATGCTCCTCTTGCTCTATGTGGGAATTCAGGGACGCTGCCAGTGTCCCTGATGACCACGTGTGCCAGAAATGCATCCAGCTGCAGCTACTAACGGGCCGTATTGAGGCGCTGGAGCTGCGGATGGATGGGTTGTGGAGCATTCACGATGCTGAGAGGGTCGTGGATTACACGTTTGATGAGTTGGTCACGCCGCAGGGTAGGGCTGCACAGGCAGGAGGGAAATGGGTGACCACCAGGCGGAGCAGTAGAAGCAGGCAGGTAGTGCAGGAGACCCCTGTGGCCACCCCCCAAACAGGTATACCAATTTGGATACTGTTGAGGGGGATGACTCACCAGAGGAAGGCAGCAGCAGCCAACTTCCTGGCGCCGGGGGTGTTGCTGCTGCTCAGGAAGGGAGGAAAAAGAGTGGGAGAGCAATAGTGGTAGGGGATTCTATCGTAAGGGGAACAGATAGACGGTTCTGTGGCCGTAGACGTGACTCCAGGATGGTTTGTTGCCTCCCTGGTGCCAGGGTCAAGGATGTCACTGAACGGCTGCAGGGCATTCTGAAGGGGGAGGGGGAACAGGCAGAGGTCGTGGTTCACATTGGGACCAACGACATAGGTAGGAAGAGGGATGAGGTCCTGCAACAAGAATTTAGGGAGCTAGGTAGCAGATTAAAGAGCAGGACCTCAAAGGTTGTAATCTCTGGATTACTCCCGGTGCCACATGCTAGTGAGTATAGGAATAGGAGGATAGAGCAGATGAATGCGTGGCTAAAGAGTTGGTGCAGGAGGGAGGGCTTTAGTTTCCTGGATCACTGGGCCTGCTTCTGGGAAAGGTGGGACTTGTACAAGTCGGACGGGTTGCACCTGAACCAGAGCGGGATAAATATCCTTGCGGGGATGTTTGCTAGCACTGTTCGGGGGGGTTTAAACTAAAATGGCAGGGGGCTGGGAACCTGAGCAGGGAGACAGAGGAAAGGAAAACAGGGATAAAAGCAAAAGATAGGAAGGAGAAAAACAAAAGTGGCAGTCAGAGAAATCAACGGTTTAAATCAAACGTGGCCACATTAAATAATAATTCTAATAGGTCTAAGAGCGTTAAAAAAACAAGCCTGAAGGCTTTGTGTTTTAATGCGAGGAGCATTTGTAATAAGGTGGATGAATTGGCTGCGCAAATAGAGGTAAACAAATACGATTTGGTTGGGATTACAGAAACGTGGCTCAAGGATGGCCAAGACTGGGAACTCAACATCCAGAGGTATTCGATATTCAGGAAAGATAGGCAAAAAGGAAAGGGAGGTGGGGTAGCATTACTGGTTAAAGAAGGGATTAATACAATTGTAATGAAGGATATTAGCTCTGATGATGTGGAATCTGTATGGGTAGAATTGAGAAATACTAAGGGGAAAAAAACATTAGTGGGAGTGGTATATAGACCTCCAAACAGTAAGGTGGAGGTTGGGGATGGCATTAAAAGGGAAATTAAAGAAGCGTGCAATAAGGGCACAGCAGTCATCATGGGTGACTTTAACCTACATATAGATTGGACCAACCAAATTAGTAACAATACTGTGGAGGAGGAATTCCTGGAGTGTTTACGGGATGGTTTCCTGGACCAATATGTTGAGGAACCAACCAGAGATCAGGCCATCTTAGACTGGGTATTATGCAACGAGAAAGGGTTAATTAGCAATCTTGTTGTACGAGGCCCCTTGGGTCGGAGCGATCATAATATGATCGAATTCTTCATTAAGATGGAGAATGAAGTAGTTGACTCAGAGACAAGGGTCCTCAATTTAAATAAAGGAAACTACGATGGTCTGAGGAGCGAGTTGGGCAGGATTGAGTGGGGGGGAATGGCGCTCAAAGGGTTGACAGTGGATAGGCAATGGCAAACATTCAAAGACCGAATGGATGAGCTACAGAATTTGTTCATCCCAGTTTGGCGTAAAAATAAAACAAAAAAGGTGACTCAACCATGGCTAACAAGGGAAATTAGGGATAGCATAAGATCCAAGGAGAGGACATATAAATTGGCTAGAAAAAGCAATAATCCTGAGGATTGGGAGCAGCTCAGGAGTCAACAAAGGAGGACAAAGGGATTAATTAAGAAAGGGAAAATAGAATATGAGAGTAAGCTTGCAGGGAACATAAAAACTGACTGTAAAAGCTTTTATAGATATGTGAAGAGAAAAAGATTAGTGAAGTCAAGCGTAGGTCCCTTGCAGTCAGAATTGGGGGAATTTATAATGGGAAACAAGGAAATGGCAGACCAACTAAATGCATACTTTGGTTCTGTCTTCACAAAGGAGGACACAAATAACCTCCCAGAGATGTCGGGGAACATAGGGTCTGATGAAAGCAAGGAATTGAAAGAAATCAGTATTTGTAGGAAAATGGTGTTAGGAAAATTGATGAGACTGAAGGCCGATAAATCCCCAGGGCCTGATGGTCTACATCCCAGGGTACTTAAGGAAGTGGCCCTAGAGATAGTAGATGCACTACTGATCATCTTCCAGAACTCGATAGACTCTGCAACGGTACCCATGGATTGGAGGGTAGCTAATGTTACCCCACTATTCAAAAAAGGTGGTAGAGAAAAAGCGGGGAATTATAGACCGGTAAGCCTGACATCGGTAGTGGGGAAAATGCTAGAGTCTATTATAAAAGATGTAATAGCAGAGCACTTGGAAAGCAGTGACAGGATCGGACAAAGTCAACATGGATTTACAAAAGGTAAATCATGCTTGACTAATCTACTGGAATTTTTTGAGGATGTAACTGGTAAAATAGATAAGGGAGAACCAGTGGATGTGGTGTATTTGAACTTTCAGAAGGCTTTCGATAAGGTCCCACACAAGAGATTAGCGTGCAAAATTAAGGCACATGGGATTGGGGGCAAGGTATTGACTTGGATAGAGAACTGGTTGGCGGACAGAAAGCAAAGAGTTGGAATAAACGGGTCGTTTTCCGAGTGGCAGGCAGTGACTAGTGGGGTACCGCAAGGATCGGTCCTAGGACCCCAGCTGTTCACAATATATATTAATGATCTGGATGAGGGAATTGGATGTAATATCTCCAAATTTGCAGACGACACAAAGCTGGGCGGGAGGGTAAGCTGCGAGGAGGATGTCGGGAAACTCCAGTATAATTTAGGCAGGTTGGGTGATTGGGCAGAAACATGGCAAATGCACTATAATGTGGATAAATGTGAGGTTATCCACTTTGGTGGCAAAAACAGGAAGGCAGATTATTATTTGAATGGCAATAGATTGGGAGAAGGGGAAGTGCAAAGAGACCTGGGTGTCCTTGTGCACCAGTCGCTGAAGGTAAGCATGCAGGTGCAGCAGGCGGTTAAGAAGGCAAATGGTATGTTGGCCTTCGTAGCAAGAGGGTTCGAGTACAGGAACAAGGATGTCTTGCTACAGTTGTACAGGGCCTTGGTGAGACCGCACCTTGAGTATTGTGTGCAGTTTTGGTCACCATACCTGAGGAAGGACGTTCTTGCCATGGAGGGAGTGCAGAGAAGATTCTCCAGGCTGATACCTGGGATGGCAGGAATGACGTATGAGGAGAGATTGTGTCGATTGGGCTTATACTCACTGGAGTTTAGAAGATTGAGAGGGGATCTCATCGAAACCTATAAAATTCTGTCAGGTCTGGACAGACTAGATGCAGGAAGGATGTTTCTGATGGCCGGGGAGTCCAGAACCAGGGGTCATAGTCTAAGGATAAGGGGTAAGCCATTTAGGACTGAAATGAGGAGGAATTTCTTCACCCAGAGAGTGGTGAACCTGTGGAATTCTCTGCCACAGAGGGCGGTGGAGGCCAGTTCATTAAATATATTCAAGAAAGAGTTGGATATGTTTCTTGAGGCTGAAGGGATCAAGGGATATGGGGGAAAGGCGGGGACAGGGTACTGAGTTTGAATGATCAGCCATGATCACATTGAATGGCGGAGCAGGCTCGAAGGGCCGAATGGCCTACTCCTGCTCCTATCTTCTATGTTTCTATGACACTACAAACGGTATATTAAAAAAGATTAGACAGACCTTGTATGTTATTCACACAGGGTTATTATGATGCTTCTGCAATCACATTTGATCAAGGTTGTAATGTCCGAGGATCAATAATACTCAGACTGCAGGAGAACAATAAAACAGGTATTTACTGAACAGAGAGTAATTCAAGACTGAAATACAGAAGCCTGCTATGGCTTTAATACAGGGGTGGTCACTGCCGGTACTGCAGTATAGAATCCGTTCTTCTCTTAAAGGCACATACACAACAATTCCTCCCCTTTTAGATGAACAGTACATAACATTCATTTAACAACTAAATAATAACTAATTACAATTACAATTTTCTCTGTACTATATACATCAACTGAAATAATCATTTATAAGTTCAGTCTTTGAGGAGGCTTCCTGATCCTGACTGGATAGCACCTTTCTTGAGTATCCTGTTCTTGCGGCGGAGTTGATTCTGGCTCATTGTCATTGGTTGGTTCGTCAGCTTCCAATACCACTGCTTCTGAGGTAGACGCAATCTGTACTTCGGGTTGATTACCAGGTGCACCTGCTCGTGGTATGGGTTTGGCTTGTTCCTGTGACTCTAGAATCTGGTCAGCATGGCGTCTCACAATGCTCTCTCCAACGCCCACTGTGTACATTAGTGGTCCCTGCTGTGTGCATATCGTTCCTGGCTGCCATTTTTCTGTTCGGTAGTCGCGGGCCAAGACTGGTTGCCCTATCTTGAAGCTCCTGGTTGGCTTCTCATTTATGTGCTGGAATTGCTTATCCTCAACATCTCGTCTTATGTTTGGTTTGAGCAAATCCAGGCGACATCTTAGCCTTCGGTTGAAGAACATTATGGCTGGAGCTTGGTTTGTGACTGCATGTGTCGCATTCCGGTAAGCAAACAAGAAATTATCCACCTTGTGTTGTAGTGGTATGTCGTCATTATGCATTGCCTTTATGGCCTTTTTAAAGGTCTGAACAAACCTCTCAGCCAATCCATTTGTGGCTGGATGATATGGGGCAGATGTGTAATGCTTCACCCCATTATTCCTCAGAAACCTCCGGAAATCCTCTGACACAAACTGTGGCCCATTGTCGGAGCAAATCTGTTCTGGCAAGCCATTCCTGGCGAAGATGGTCCGTAGGACTGCAATAGTTTTCTCCGTGGTGGTGGAGGGCATTTTGATGACCTCTGGCCATTTCGAATGGGCGTCCACAGCGATTAGGAACATTGAGTCCATAAATGGACCAGCAAAATCAATGTGTACCCGTTGCCATGGAGATGAGGGCCACTCCCATGGATGTAGCGGGGCCTGTGGTGGAGCGTTTTGGACCTTCTGGCATCCTGTGCATCTCTTGGTCATATCCTCGATTTCTTTATTGATTCCCGGCCACCACACAAACGCCCTGGCTAGGCTCTTCATTTTTACCCCTCCCAGATGACCCTCATGAAGCTCATTGAGCACTCTATCTCTCAACTTGGGTGGAATTACCACTCGGGATCCACACATCAAGGTCCCCCGGCACACTGACAGCTGTTCTTTCCTTGGCGAGAATGCTGGCAACAGTGAGTCGCCATGTGCTGGCCATCCCTTCACCGTCAAATCATAGACCCGAGAGAGTGTCGGGTCATTTCGGGTTTCCTTCTCTATACTTGAGTTTGTAACAGGTAGACATTCGACTATGGTCACATGGAATATCTCAACAGGGTCCACTGCAGGTGCTTCCTCTACCGTAGGCAACGGTAGGCGCGACAGCCCATCAACGTTTCCATGCTGTTTCGTACCCTTGTACTCTATGTCGTACTGATGTGCCCCTAGAAAAAGTGACCATCTTTGCAGCCGTTGCGCCGTCATCACCGGAACGCCCTTCTTTGGGTTAAAAATGGAGACCAGGGGCTGATGATCAGTCAGTAGTAGGGTGAATTTCTGCCCGTGCAGATAGTGATTGAACTTCTTCACCCCCCACACCAGGCTGAGGGCCTCCCTGTCAATCTGGGCGTAGTTACGCTCGGCTGAGGTTAACGAGCGCGACGCAAAGGCTATTGGCCTCTGAACCATCAGGGACTTTGTGTGACGGCACCGCTCCAATGCCGTAGGGAGACGCATCACATGCTAACCGAATCGGTAGTGTTGGATTGTAGTGGGCCAATACTTCTTTTGAAGTGATTAGGCATTTACATTTCTGAAAGGCACGCTTACACTCATCACTCCATTTCCATGTTACTCCAGTTTGCAGTAGGGCGTTCAGTGGGTGCAGAATTGTGGATAAATTCAGCAAGAACTAATGGTAGTAGTTCACCAACCCGAGGAACGACCTCAGTTGCGACACATTTTCCGGTGCTGGAGCCTTGACTACAGCCTCAATCTTGTCCGGCGACTTATGCAACCCTTCCTCATCAATCATGTGGCCACAATACGAGATTTGTCACCTGAAGAACTCACATTTGGGGCGGTTGGCTCGTAGCCCATATTCCTGTAATCTCGTGAGCACCTGCTCCAGGTTGGCAAGGTGTTCGCTGTCATTTTCGCCCGTAACCAGGATGTCGTCCAAATAACACTGGGTCCCCGGGATCCCTTGCAGGACTTGTTCCATCGCCCTCTGCCAAATAGCCGGGGCTGATGCTACCCCGAATACCAGTCGATTGTACTGGTAAAGGCCTTTGTGAGTGTTTATCGTGAGGTATTTCCTTGATGCTTCTTCCACCTCCATTTGTAGATACGCTTGGGCCAGATCAATCTTTGTAAAGCGTTTCCCTCCAGATAGTGATGCGAAAATATCTTCTATCCGTGGAAGTGGATATTGTACTGTGTGCAGGACTGGGTTCACAGTTACCTTGAAGTCCCCACAGATGCGAACCTTCTTCGGTTCCCCAGGTGTGCTGCTCAATGATTTCTTCATTACAGGAATGATGGGTGTGGCCCACTCGCTCCAGTCCACCTTGGACAGCACACCCGAATGCTCCAGGCTCTCCAGCTCTGCTTCAACGGCTGGGCGGATCGCGTAAGGTACCGGTCTGGCCTTAAAAAATTTTGGGTTTGCATTATCTTCGATTTTTATCATTGCCGTTACTCCTTTTAGAGTCCCAAGTCCTTGTTGGAACACCTCTTTCGCGTCAGTTAGAATTTTTGACAGTCGTCCAGGTGTGACGTCATCATCCTTTTTATCAGTCACAGTTAGCGCCTGAATGGAATGCCAATCCAATTGTATTTTTTGGATCCATTCACGTCCCAATAATGGTGGTCCTCCATCTGGTAGTATATATAGATACGGTTTCTGTGTTTCCTTGCCGTTGTATTCAACTGGCACCCTTATTTTTCCTCTGGGGTAGACTTTTTGCCCTGTGTATGTCTTCAATACAATGGACGTGTCCTTCAAAGGTATGTGAGAATAGCCGCTCATAGTCTCGTCGATTCATGACAGTTAGGGCTGATCCTGTGTCCAATTCCATCTTTACTGGGGACCCTGCTATCATGAGGGTGACCCAAATGGTTCGGTGATCCTCCTTTGCGATCACGTTGTGTAACTTTAGACAACTTAGTCCCCTGCTCCCGGGGTCCTTATCACTCTCCTGATCTTCCGAACTACTGTCTGTCAATTTCTTTACTTTCTTGTACTTTTCCTTAGTAGTTCTTGTAGTGTTGGTTTTCTTTCCCGACCTGCAGACTCTTGCTATGTGTCCCATTTTCCCACATTGCCTGCATACTTTGTCCTTAACCCAGCAGTCCTTCTGATCATGGGTTGTTCAGCCGCAGCGATAGCACTTTTCTGCTCCATACGCCATTTCGTTAGCGCTGTATTCCTGTGGTTTCTGTTTTATTTCTGCAGCTCCCCGTGCTGCTGCTTCGTAGGATACTGCCACGCTGAAAGCCTGTTCTAGCGTCAGGTCCTTTTCCGAAAGTAGTAGTTTCTGGGTTCCTTCACTCTGGAGCCCACAGACAAACTTATCCCGCAAGGTGTCTGCCAGTCCTGCTCTGAACTGGCAGTACTTTGATAACTTGCGTAGTTCCGTAAGATAGTCAGCATTGTTCTCATCTTTGTGCTGGTTTCTTTTATGGAACTTAAATCTTTCTGCTATCAGCAGCAGTGTAGGGTTTAGGTGTTCCTGTAAGATATTAACAATCTCTTCAAAACTTTTCTCCATTGGTTTAGCTGGGGTAATTAAATTCCGCAATAGGCCGTACGTTCTCGTGCCCATCAAATTTAATAATACCGATGCCTTCTTTCCATTGGCCACATCATTGGCATTGCAGTACACTTCAATTCTTTCCACATACGTGGTCCAGTCTTCTACCTCGTTGTCAAAAGCAGTGATACTGCCACTCTTCGGCATCTTGGGTGATTTAAAATGGCGCCTCTCGCACTTTTTCTTCTTCCCCAATGTAATAAGATGGCGCCTCCCGCGCTTTTCCTTCTTCCCCAATGGAATAAAATGGCACCTCCCGCACTTTTCCTTCTTCCCCTTGCTGCCACGCTGCTCCTAGCGTTCTACAGGGTAATGGCGGCGACCCGCGGCTTTGGCGCGTCTCACTTTTCCTTCCCCATGCTCTATCCTCTCCATGCTGCCCTGTTCTTGAGCACCGACCGCGCCCTGTGCGCTCCACCCTCTCTCTCTCTCTCTCTTCCTCCCAACGACGCTGCACGGCCCCTTTGCAGAGCCGCTCGATCAAGACCGAGCCCGCCGCAGTCCGGAAGGGTCAGCGCACTACCTGCTACCAGCACGACTTGCTGGAACACCTCGACTGGGGAGCCAGACCCAGCTCTCCACAGCCTCCCCTGCAACTCTCCGATGGATCCCTGGCCGGTTGCTCGCAGTCGACGCCCGCCGTTCTGACTTCGACCTCCAAGAAGCTTCTCTTCAGGGAAAGATCCCCGTGAGGTGATGCAGTACTGCAGGTGAGTTCGTACCTGCCCATCGCCAGTGTAATGTCCGAGGATCAATAATACTCAGACTGCAGGAGAACAATAAAACAGGTATTTACTGAACAGAGAGTAATTCAAGACTGAAATACAGAAGCTTGCTATGGCTTTATATACAGGGGTGGTCACTGCCGGTACTGCAGTATAGAATCAGTTCTTCTCTTAAAGGCACATACACAACAAAGGTCATTTTGAACAAAGCCTTGATAATAAAAGCATTGGAGAGACTATTGTGTTGGAGTGCAGAGTATGTATTGAGGTAAATTTGTATGATTCTCCCCTTTTGCCCATTTCCTATGATAACAAAGAAATAGGAAAAGATCGCTTCAACGTATAAAAAAAAACCAAGTGGCTTATGCAAATGTCTTCTTCACCATTTCAGGAGCTACAGGGACACTACATGACCGACTTAAAAAAAAACAAGCAGATTACAACATGGATGTCTCAGAGCTAAAACATGTTTACCTTCAGCTCCTTCTGGTTGGCTATATCTGACTCACTTGTTGCTTTTGCTGTCCAACAGGCAATCTCAATTCTATGGGTGGATGACTCAAAAATTTGGCAGATCCTTCAACAGTAATACTGTTATTAGTTTCTTGTGAAATCTGGGCAACAGATTCTCACTTTGATAAGCCAAGTGTACATTCAATAACCAAATAAGTAGCATGTCTGTGTTTTTATGCTTGGATTTGAACATTTTGTGCAGGAGTCAATCATGAGTCAGTGCTGTAGTTATAGTCCCCCATGTATGGGGAGAATTCAATAGAAATAAAATAGACACAACATAAACTAAATTCATTATGCTTACCAAACAGTTTCTGTCCAGTAGTTTGTCACTATATCCTGCTTGTATAGAAACATAGAAACATAGAAGATAGGAGCAGGAGTAGGCCATTCGGCCCCTCGAGCCTGCTCCGCCATTCAATGTGATCATGGCTGATCATCCAAATTCAGTACCCGGTCCCTGCTTTCTCCCCATACCCCTTGATCCCTTTAGCCTTAAGAAATATATCCAACTCCTTCTTGAATATATTTAATGAATTGGCCTCTACTGCCTTCTGTGGTAGAGAATTCCACAGGTTCACCACTCTCTGGGTGAAGAAATTCCTCCTCATTTCTGTCCTAAATGGCATACCCTTTATCCTTAGACTGTGACCCCTGGTTCTGGACTCCCCGACCATCGGGAACATCCTTCCTGCATTTAGTCTGTCCAGTCCTGTCAGAATTTTAAAAGTTTCAATGAGATCCCCTCTCATTCTTCTAAACTCCAGCGAGTACAAGCCCAATCGACCCAATCTCTCCTCATACATCATTCCTGCCATCCCAGGTATCAGCCTGGTGAATCTTCGCTGAACTCCTTCCATGGCAAGAACATCCTTCCTCAGATAAGGTGACCAAAACTGCACACAATACTCAAGATGTGGTCTCACCAAGGCCCTGTACAACTGCAGCAAGACATCCTTGTTCCTGTACTCAAACCCTCTCGCAACGAAGGCCAACATACCATTTGCCTTCTTAACTGCCTGCTTCACCTGCATGCTTACCGTCAGCGACTGGTGCACAAGGACACCCAGGTCTCGTTGCACTTCCCCTTCACCCAATCTATTGCTATTCAGATAATAATCTGCCTTCCTGTTTTTGCCACCAAAGTGGATAACCTCACATTTATCCACATTATATTGCATCTGTATGCTTGAAATTTAAATACCACAGCTTGACTGGGAAAGACGGGCACACACGTCTATAGTTTTTCAGAAATTCTTTACTGCCTAATCTTTCATTGATTATAAACTATTTTTACTTCTGAAAAAGTAGGTCCACTGACCGATATGTGGCTACTACTGATAATGGCCAGGAAATTGGAAGAGTCAAGTGACTGCAAAGAAAACCCATTTCTTCTCTTATTCTATGGGGTATTGATGGAAAACTGATGTAATGGTGGACCTTCTGGTCAAGGCAATAATGACCTGAGAAATGCATTGAGTTGTGGAAGCATGTTCGATGCTCATGGCAGCACTGGTTGGCCTTTGCAAGACATGGGCATGTTTAAAAAGGGATCACCTTCACTGGTGCAGGCAGAACTTATTTAGTTTATAGTCCAAATCGTCTTTTAATTTCTTCCAAAAATCGTTAAATATTTTCTAACGTCGAAAGCAACAATAATAATCAGTATCAGTTCAGCCTGCAGAAAAAATTGCTAGATGTTGATCCTTCCAGATCCAGATCTTTTCCTATTTTTTTCAAACTGTAGATGTATGAAAGTTGTTTCAATGGCCCAGAAATTCGGGTCTCCACGGGTGAGTACGCACAAGGTACTCACCCATAAGCCCAATGGAAGTGCCGGTTTCCTGCATGCACTGCGCATGCGCGGGAAACCGGCACTTCCGTTCCCCTGAAAGGAGGGGTTCAGAGTTCGAACGCTAGTGCAGGAGAGGCTGCGCATGCGCATTGAACTTAAATTTTTTTTGCTGGTTTTCCCGGGAGGGTAAGTCTCCAGAAGTTACACATATAAAAAGCAGTCGCAAGGACTGCTTTTTGCAAGGTAAGTGGTGAATTAATTAAAATTAAAACTTTTTTCCACAGGTTTATTATTTTTAAATACTTTATAGAAAGGTAAGTTTATTTTTAGCCCCGTTAGAAAATAAAATTATTTTTTTCAAAAATTTAAATAATTTTTTTAAATAGTTATTTCATGTAATTTATAGTTTACTAGCTGGGGAGCCCCGCGTTGCGAGGGCAATTTTGGGGCGCTTGGTCTCCCTGCCCCTGTGTGTCCCCCCTCTCCCTGTCATGTCCTCTCCCTGTCCTATCCCTCCCTCCCCTCCTCTCCCTCCCTCCCCTCCCCTGTCTCCCTCCCTCCCTCCCCCCACCCCCTCCCCTCCGCTCGCCCACCCCCACCCCTCCCCTCCCCTCCCCCACTCCCCCGCTCCCCTCTGTCCCTCTCTCCGGCCCCTCCCCCTGCCTAACTGCACCCCTGGGATACGCAAACACTGCGTGCCGGCAGTTGGAGCAGGCCCAGGATCGGAATCCCACGGGGGCCCACAGCACAACGGCCGGCGCGCAAGGTAAGTGCAGGTCGGGGGCTTACACCCACGGGAAGCCCTCGACCCGAATTTCTGGGCCATTAATTTATCATTGAATTTGAAAGGACTCTATGATTAACGGGTTTTATTTCTTGTATAAAACACCAATGTGTAAAATGTAGTATTAATGATAATGTGAGTGGTGAACTGTTAGGGTCTCTTTATTTGTTAATACTAATTTGATTGCAGTAAAAAGTACATTATCATGATTCGTTTGCTTACATGCAAGCAATATTGGAGAATTTTGGCTGTGTGTGCTTTGCATTTATGTAAAACAGAAGGCTGGCTCTACACAAGCAATGACATGAAAATACTTGTGTAGTAGCAAGTGGCAAAAAGCCACAAAATATATTCAACTATAATATGAATATATTATACAAATTTGTATAAATAAGATTTCAACTGTAGTTGTCAACAATATTTTTTTCAGACAATTCATTCCGTATTGATCCAGGAATAGCATTCTCATGAATAGATTTCATTTTATTGCACCTGCTAGTGTATTTTCTAATTAAAAACAGAAAATGCAGGCAACACTCAGTAGGTCAGGCAGTATCTGTGGAGAAAGAAAATGAGTTAACATTTGAGGTTGATGACCTTTCATCTGAACTGGATTCTGTGGAGAAAGAAACAGAGTTAAACTTTCAGGTCGATGAGTGCATTTTCTAACTAGTTTGAAGGTACTACAGCCTGAATAAGTCTCCAGGAAAAAACAGTACTATCCTGAAAATAATTTACTGTTGACAAGAATGAACACGTAAACCATTCTTCAATTAACTGTAAGTGTACTCTAACAGGAAAATACTGAAGGTTTAATTTATCTGTTGTATTTAAACCACGTCTTTACAGAGAAGACAAAGTGCAACTATGTCTTCTCTGTAAACTTTACAATGAGAATATTCGGTAGACCTTCTTGTCTAACTAGACTATCCCATGATGCATGAAAGTAAGTAATCACTTTTTACAGAGAAACTTTTATTATGTCTTCAACACTTCATAACATAGTTCACTACAATCAAACCTATCAAGTCTCATTCATTTGGAGTGAGACTCCCTCATTTTGGTTTAACCTATTTTAATATATCTCATTCCTAAAAATAAACACACTTCTATTTGTTTAAATGTAATTTCTACTCTGTCCTGCTATCTTTGATCACAGTTCCCTGATATTGCCAGCTCTGATTAGAATACTTTAAAAATAGCAAAGCAGCAAATGTAGCTTCAAATGTAGCTTATTCCTCCCACTCTGCCAGATTTTCCATCTGTCCCTCATATTACTTTTCATCCCACTCTCCTCCTTATTCTTCACATATCATGCTGTCTCTTATTCTCTGTCTCTCACCTGCCCCTTGCATTCACTGGCATCTCTTGGTCTATCTAACATGTGACTTATAGTCTTGAATATGTCTTGCTCTGTTTTGCCTCTGTCCCTACAGGCTCCCTCCCGCCTATCCCCTTCCTTCTTACCTGTCTTGACCTTCTGGTACTGAATTTTTCTCCTTGTGCACCTCTTGTTTCTCAACTGATCTTTAGATTTAAGGGTGAGCTCTTACTTTTTAAATGAGTCTTACCATTACAATATGGTAGTTACAATATAGAAGGAGGCTATTCAATCTTATTGTGCCTGTGCTTGTCAGGTGTCTTCGAGTGTCTGATAAGCATCGTTAACCAAGGCTGAATGAGTGCCCCTGATCTCCTAGCAGCCAACCATGCAATTTACTCTGTAACTCAAATTATGTAGGCATCCTTGATTGTTTGAGGGTCAAACCATTGTGACTGTTGTCTGGAGTAGCAGGAATTAACATGTATGATTCTGTGTTCATTATCATACACAAAACATGTTAAGGGAATTACATCCCTGTGGTTCATGCAGCCATTGGAGTTGTGGGCAGACACCCAGAAGGGCACACATGTTCCATTTACAATCCCTAGACTAGAGAGTACCCAGCCATACAAAAGAAGTTCACAGTTTGGTTATACTGCTACTGAGTGAGGTGCTCAGGGTTTGATGTTGGAACCACTACAGTTTTCAATTTACATAAATAACTTGGATTCAGAAATTCAATGTAAAGTGGTCAAATTTTCAGATGATACCAAACTTAGAGGGGCGGTGGACTCAAAGGAGGCAGTTCATTATAATATTACAGCCAGCATCTCAATGGTTTTGGCGAGACTATTGAAAGTTGACTTCAAGCCTGATTGGAAATGGTTGGGCAATGCTTTTAAAAGAACAATGCTTTCTGAACACAGAAACATGAGACAATCAGAAGATACTGTGCCCCAACCTTTTGAGCCTTTTTTCATAATCATAACCTCTTATTCCTATCATTCTAGAAGATCTTCACTCTACCCTTTCCACAGCTCTTATATCCTTCCTATGATGGGATTCCCAGAACTGCCTACAAAACTGAAGCCTAACACCATTGTGGAAACACCAAGGACTACACTAGTTCTAGAAAGCCTACCGCCACCTTCTCAGGACAAGTAAGAATGGGTAATAAATGCAGCCTTGTCCGCATTGCCCACATCATCAACAATTACAAATAATGCTTTAGAGTGGAAAGCAACATCTCTAGATCACTATGATCCTCCATTCTTAAGAATCTTACCATTTGGAATATACTTCCTTTCACTGTTCTTTTCCCTAAAATGTACCACACAGTTCTCTGCATTGAAGTACATCTGACACCTATCTACCCACTCTACTAACCTGTTTATGTAAGTATCATCTTGTCTCACTGGCAGCACTCTTGCCTCTGAGTCAGAAGCTCCAAGCTGTAGGACTTGAGCGCATAAATATAAGTTAATATTTCAGAGCAGTACTGAGGGATTGCTGTTTTCGATGGAAATGAAAATGGAACGGGTAGGTGATCTGCTCCATCAGTTTACTGCCCAATGTGAAAATTACCCCTGCTGTCTTTTGGATGAGACATTAAACCGAGGCGCCGTTGTTTGGGCATAGCAAGATCCAATGGCACTATTTAAAGAAGAGTTGAGGAGTTCTCCTTGTTTCTTTGCCAACATTTATCTCTCAACCAACACCACCAAAACATTTATCTCATTGCAGTTTTGTCAACCCAATATCAGACCCCCTGGCTTGTTACAAATATCTACTCCAACATATCAAATCTGTTATGCATAAACTGTGGTGCTCACCGCCATCTCTTCCATGGATTAAAGAGTACGGCTTTAGAGTGGAATGGTGTGTGTTTTGTAATTATGGAGTTATAGGCTTATGAGGCTCTCTGGGTGAGATTTTCTTCAAAGGTTGGTTTGCAGCTGGATGTAGACTGGGGCAAGACTTCCACTCACTGGCAAAGAACCTATCCCATTTTCCTGGGTCAGGTTCAATTAATTATGCAGGGAGAACTTGCAGCAGTATCTCTGCTCTTCTGTGGGAGTCTGCCACTGCCAGGTTAGAAACGTCAGGATGCTGCAATGGGGCACGCGCTGGAGTGCCTGAAATGGGCAAATCAAATTTTAAAAGGGGCAGAATCCCCATAAATTTTCTGAGAACATTAAAAAATTTACATTGAGCCCAGAAGTCCAAAAATCTGCAGTTGGAAGGGGAGAGATGGCAAGAGCTTTGGAGCTACAAAATGTTTTATTCCTGCCTCCCACTGTTATAAACCCCGACTCCCTCCTTCCTTATGGATTTCCCTCAATAGGTGGTGCAGTGGAGGAACAGCGGGAAATCAGTCAGAATTTTTACGCCCACCCTCTTGCAGTTATGTACATACAACAGGTAGGTACTGGGTGGGCATCTGTCATCAGTGGCTGTAGTTGGGGGAGGGAAATGTCAGCAGGCAATTGTAGGGGCAGGGATTCAACAAGAGGCCTCCCCACCCCCATTTTCTGCCCCGGGACCATCTGTTTGAATTCAGAGAATAGTACCCACCTCTGACTTCAGAATTCAAATAAAAACAGAGAATGTTGGAATGCAAACATCTGAAAGAGAAAAATAAGTTAAATTCTGATGAAGAATCCCATCCTAAATATCAATTTTTGGCTTTCTCATTCAGATGCCATCGTACGTGCTGTGAATTTCCAGCACCTTCTATTTTACTTCAGTTTCCCATCATTTGCTGTTTTCTTTTTGCCCCAGATATATTTTTTATTGTTACCTTGAATGGAGAATTAGAATCCACATGAAGCAGCCCCTTTAGAGTATGTCCTCAGTAATACTTTTTGTATGGCTTCCAAATATATTGTTAATATTGCATGTGTTTTCTGTCATTTCAGTTTCTATTGAATGTAGTACATCAGCTATGGTTTGAAAACAAACTATTCAAAAATTTTCTTCCTAAAAAATAGTAATAATCTCAGGAATATTTTGCAGGTAAAACACAGCATGGGTTTATAGCAAAGCTTGTTATACAGAAATATATTCTTATGTTTTACAAAAATCAAGTCCTTGTTAAATGGCATCTATTTCATGCAGTATGATTTAATTTATAGAATTCCACACGGACATTACTAGTACAAGCTTAAACATAAATTAATGGCACTGTAGAAGTATTGAATTCAAATGTATTTTGCTAGGCACATATGCTTTCATCAAAGTGATTTAATGGTATTTTTCCATTCTATTCTTTAATATATTTTTATTCATTGTTTCATCCATGCCAATCAGTTGAGATTTTAAAGTATGATAAACCTCTGCAATTCAATTATATTGCCTTGCCACCATAACTTCACTGGAAGTAATTACACGTGTAAGCAGGATTTATGTAGTTACGGCAGCGGAGCGGGATCAGCTCCAAGGAAATTTCCAATCCAAAGGATATATTTTCATGGACATTCAGATTGTATGAAACAATCATGAGAATCATGCACATGAATACTTGCTATCCGTGAGTTCACATTCCTCCTTCATCCTCAATCATGTGTACTAAGACTATTCAAAGAAGAATAAAGGTTAGATGCATGGCTGCTGGGAGATTTGACACATTCAGTGCAACACTGGCTTTTCACTCCATTGCACACTATCCAGAGTCCAGGCAAGACCATCTACAACAAGGCTCATGTGAGGTCAACGAGTGCCAGTGATCTGATCCGTGGGCTGTCAGAGCTGCATTTCTGATGTTGAGACTGCTCGGGGGGAGGGGGAGTTTAGTGAGCCTCAGAAACAATGATCAAAATAGTTGTGGTTGACTGCATGCTTCACAATATGCCCCTTATCCCTGTAATTTTTCAAACTAATAGATAGGTACAAAAATTAATCAAAAAGGCTAACGGAATGTTTTTTATGTCAAGGGGAGGAAGTTATGCTTCAGTTGTATACTTGGTCAGACCCTATCTGGAATACTGTGTTCAGTTTTGGGCACAGCATCTCAGGAAGTATATATTAGCTATGGAGGGGGTATAGCACAGATTCACCAGAATGATACACAAAAATAATTTTTTCACCTACTTTTGAGGGCCTCTGCTTCTTGACCCACAGGTTTACCTCCAGTATGTTGGCACTCCTTCCTATTGAAGACCTAGGCCTAGAAATTGGATTAGGCCCGAAAACAGGCAGTGTCACGGGCCAACGCTATTTGCCTGCGCCTGTTGAAAGTGGTCCAGGCAGCACGCAAAATTCATGCTGCCTGCTCAATATAATGATTGGAGTGCTGATCTCAGCGGTAAATGCACTGCTGATCGGCTTAGCGCTCAACGGGGGTGGGGGGGTGGGGGGGGGGAGGACCGACCAATATCGGATGCAGTATACTGGCCAGTAATGTTTGGCCTGGGCTCTCTGCACTACTTAAAGGGGAGATGCTTTGTTGCAGCAGCACCTCATTGTCAGTCTGGATGAAGACATGGCTCAACAACAAGAGCAGAGAGCACAAAGGTTCTCAGATGCTGCACTGGAGGCCTTGGTCGTGGCTGTTCAAAGAAGCCGGGCTGTCCTGTTTCCACAGGGTAGCAGAAGGCCATCCAAGGCCACTTGCAGAAAGCTTTGGGAGGAAATAGCTAATTCCATCATGGCCACCAATGTGGTTCCAAGGACGTGAGTCCAGTGCTGAAAAATGTTTAATGACCTCATACGGCAGGTCAAGGTGAGTGAAGGCTTTAGCAAATGCCATATCTCACTATCTGCACCACAAGTCTCACACACTGCTCAATGCAGCACACCCCCAGCACTCAACTACCAACAATCTCTACCTATCACCACTTGTACCTCACAATCATGACTTCACTTCACCCTCACAACCTTATCTCTGCTGTAAAACTCACACCCACATCTCACACCTTGCACACACTGACAGCTATTCAACTATGACAGGCACATCACCCAAACAGATTGCACTACACGCACTGATGAACTTTTCTTTCCCTTGGAGGCAAAGGTGTCACAGAATAGGAGGAAGCAACGGCAGATGGGAGGCAGGCAAGCCACTATACAGAACCTCACTGACCTGGAGTAATCGGGTCCTTGACATTATTGGAGGGGCAGTGACGGAAGCCGTGACCCCAGGAGAAGTTGAAGCCATTGCTGATAACGACGGTATGGTCATACCTAATCCTTCTTCTCACATCCCACTTCCCTCCAATCCCACAATGTCTTCTCACTTACAAGCTGCTGATGGTGTATGCATGGATATCTTGCATTCCCCCCATCGCTTCACCACAACCCGACCCTTGTGCCTTTCTGCTTTCAGACACCCAAGAACTCCAACTGGACCAGCGAGTCCCCAAAGTGATGGAGGCAGACAGTGATAGAGGAGAAGACACACCGTCACTGCATCTGACACTCGCAGACACCAGCTCAGAAAATGGCACTGCGTGGAATTTAGAGGGCAGTATAGAGGTGGGATTTGCACATGGTGAGTCACCAGGCATGAGTGGGCAGCAGCCAGGCCAGGGAGAAAGGGTAGCTTGGGTGTCAGCTCCCAGGAGGGTGAGTTCACGCCCGAGTTCTGCTGCACAGGACTCAGATAATGACCTCGATGGGATGGCCTTCAGAAGAAGGGTGATGGGCACGCACACCGAATTGCTAGGTGCAATGGTAAGCCTGCCAGAGAGCCTCTTGGCAATGTCAAGGAACATGGAGGAGTCCAGCTCCAACTTTGGACTGGGCTTTGTGCAGAGCTTGGAGCCCATGATTTCCAGGATGGAAGTGATGGACAAGTCCAGGAGCGACCTTGTGGACCCAGCCATGATGCTGCGTGTGACGGGAAATGTCGTGGTTTCCAGTGCAGCACAGGTGGACGCGAACCAATGCAGTGGAATTGCAGACTGCTAACCTGCAGGTTCAACTTGCTGCCATGCAAGCTCAGACTGCTGCTATCATTGCTGGGTTTACGAGTGTCGAAAGGGGCTTGCAGTGTGTCACAGCAGGCCAGCAATCCGTCCTCCAACAGGTTGCTAGGAATGCTGAGGTGCCCCCCCCCACCCCTAGGGGAGTGGCAGTAGGTATGTGGAGCAAGAACCTGCTGTCCTCTCTGTGTGACAGCATTCCTACTCCCACTCCACCATTGTCCTTGCCGCTACCTATTAGCCAGCCAGTCCAGACTACTACCGCCCATGCCGAGAGGGTGCAGTCTACAACCAGGCCTTCTAGGTCCGCAGCTGGTTGAGGTCATCATGCAAGGCCATCTGTACTGTCCCCAAATTAAGCCAGCAGCCTTCTACCAGCCATGCTGTAGCTGCTGGGAGAGCACTGCATAGGAGCACTAGAGTAGGTAAAGGCACATGAATGACGAGCATGAAGGGAATGCACAGGGGTGATTAGTTGATATTGTAATGTTGATTGGATTCGGATAAGTTTATGATTTTTGTTTGGAATGTGTGTTTCGTAGTGGCTCTCATTTCAACTTTGTGCCCAGGAGGATGCTGTGATATTCCCTGACAGAGGGATGGTATGATGGGAATGTGGAGAGCAACGGGGAGCTGGGGTTTCATTCACTGGAATTGGAGTCTGATGAAGTGCTCACGGACAGCCCATCCAAAACAGGGATTTCCGTGCCTGCCTCCTTCCTCCCTCCCCTTCCTGATCCTCTTCCTCCTCCTCCTCCTGAGGTGGTCCCACAAACCCTGGTGGCAGAGGCTGCGCCCTCATGATGGCCAAGTTGTGAAGCATGCAGCAGACCCCCACAAAATTGGACACCTGCTCTGGTGAGTAGTGGAGGGCTCCTCACGAGTGGTCAAGGCAGCTTAACTGTTGCATGAGCACCCCAATGGTCTGCTTGATGCTGTTCCTGGTGACAGCAAGGCTCTCATTATATGTGTGCTGGGCATGAGTGGTGGGGTTGTGGAGGGGTCGGCCAGGAGCAGAGCGGATAGCCCTAAGGATATTAGCTCTGATGATGTGGAATCTGTATGGGTAGAGCTGAGAAATACCAAGGGGCAGAAAATGTTATTGGGAATTGAATACAGACCCCCAAACAGTAAAGCTGAGGTTGGGGATGGCATTAAACAGGAAATTAGAGATGCGTGCAATAAGGGCACAGCAGTTATCATGGGTGACTTTTATCTACATATAGATTGGGCTAACCAAATTAGTAACAATACTGTGGAAGAGGAATTCCTAGAGTGTATACGGGATGGTTTCCTGGACCAATATGTCGAGGAACCAACTAGAGATCAGGCCATCTTAGACTGGGTACTATGTAATGAGAAAAGATTAATTAGCAATCTTGTTGTGGGAGGCCCCTTGGGGAGGAGCGATCATAATATGATAGAATTCTTCATTAAGATGGAGAGTGAAGTAGTTGATTCAGAGACTTGGGTACTGAATTTAAATAAAGGAAACTACGATGGTATGAGGCGCAAGTTGGCTAGGATGGATTGGGGAATGTTACTTAAAGGGTTGACGGTGAATAGGCAATGGCAAACATTTAAAGATTGCATGGATGAACTATAGAATTTGTTCATCCCTGTTTGGCATAAAAATAAAACAAAAAAGGTGACTCAACATTGGCTAACAAGGGAAATTAGGGATAGCATAAGATCCAAGGAGAGGACATATAAATTGGCCAGAAAAAGCAGCAAACCTGGGGATTGGGAGCAGTTTAGGATTCAGCAAAGGAGGACAAAGGAATTAATTAAGAGGGGGAAAATAGAGTATGAGAGTAAGCTTGCAGGGAACATAAAAACTGACTGTAAAAGCTTCTATAGATAGGTGAAGAGAAAAAGATTGGTAAAGTCAAGTGTAGGTCGCTTGCAGTCAGAATCAGGGGGATTTATAATGGGGAACAAAGACATGGCAGACCAATTAAATACATACTTTGGTTCTGTCTTCACAAAGGAGGACACAAATAAACTCTCAGAGATGTCAGGGAACATAGGGTCTAATGAGAGGGAGGAACTAAATGAAATCAGTATTTGTAGGGAAATGGTATTAGGGAAATTGATGGGATTGAAGGCCGATAGATCCCCAGGGCCTGATAATCTACATCCTAGGGTACTTAAGGAAGTGGCCCTAGAAATAGTAGATGCATTGCTGGTCATCTTCCAAAATTCTATAGACTCTGGAACAGTTCCCATGGATTGGAGGGTAGCTAATGTAACCCCACTATTTAAAAAAGGTGGTAGAGAAAAACCGGGGAATTATAGACCGGTAAGCCTGACATCGGTAGTGGGGAAAATGCTAGAGTCCATTATAAAAGATGTAATAGCAGAGCACTTGGAAAACAGTGACAGGATCGGACAAAGTCAACATGGATTTACAAAAGGTAAATCGTGCTTGACTAATCTACTGGAATTTTTTCAGGATGTAACTGGTAGAATAGATAAGGGAGAACCAGTGGATGTGGTGTATTTGGACTTTCAGAAGGCTTTCGATAAGGTCCCGCATAAGAGACTAGCATGCAAAGTTAAAGCACACGGGATTGGGGGTAAGGTACTGACTTGGATAGAAAACTGGTTGGCAGACAGGAAGCAAAGAGTTGGAATAAACGGCTCTTTTTCCAAGTGGAAGGCAGTGACTAGTGGGGTACCGCAGGGATCGGTGCTAGGACCCCAGTTATTCACAATATATATTAATGATCTAGACGAGAGAACTAGATGTAATATCTCCAAGTTTGCAGATGACACAAAGCAGGGTGGGCGTGTGTGCAGTGAGCAGGATGCAGAGAAACTCCAGTATGATTTGTACAGGTTGGGCGATTGGGCAGATGCATGGCAGATCCAGTATAATGTGGATAAATGCGAGGTTATCCACTTTGGTGGCAAAAACAGGAAGGCAGATTATTATTTGAATGGCAATAGATTGGAAGAAGGGGAAGTGCAATGAGACCTGGGTGTCCCTGTGCACCAGTCGCTGAAGGTAAGCATGTAGGTGCAGCAGGCGGTAAAGAAGGCAAATGGTATGCTGGCCTTCATAGCGAGAGGATTCGAGTACAGGAGCAAGAATGTCTTGCTGCAGTTGTACAGGGCCTTGGTGAGACCACACCTTAAGTATTGTGTGCAGTTTTGGTCGCCTTATCTGAGGAAGGATGTTCTTGCCATGGAGGGAGTGCAGCGAAGATTCACCAGACTGATACCTGGGATGGCAGGAATGACGTATGAAGAGAGATTGGGTCGATTAGGCTTATATTCGCTAGAGTTTAGAAGAATGAGAGGGGATCTCATTGAAACTTATAAAATTCTAACAGGACTAGACAGACTAGATGCAGGAAGGCTGTTCCCGATGGCGGGGGAGTCCAGAACCAGGGGTTACAGTCTAATGATAAGGGGTAAGCCATTTAGGACTGGAGGAGGAATTTCTTCACCCAGAGAGTGGTGAACCTGTGGAATTCTCTACCACAGAAGACAGTTGAGGCCAATTCATTGAATATATTCAAGAAGGAGTTAGATATATTTCTTAAGGCTAAGGGGATCAAGGGATATGGGGAGAAAGCAGGGACAGGGTACTGAATTTGGATGATCAGCCATGATCGCATTGAATGGCGGAGCAGGCTCGAGGGACCGAATGGCCTACTCTTGCTCCTATCTTCTATGTTTCTATGTTTGACTCCGAGAAGCCAGCCTTGGGTTTGACATGGTGGCTGGATGATTGTTGGCACACCAGACTGGCGTAGGATGAACGCATCATGACTGCTGCTAGGATAGCAGGCATTGACCAGCATGATGTGCTGGGCATGGTAGCACAACAACTGCACATTAGGTGAGTGGTTGCCTTTGCAGTCATGGAACATCTCAGGATTGGTATACGCTTCCCGCAAAGCCACCTGCCACCAAAGCCACCAGGCTCCTTGCTGCTGCTCGGTGGTACCCTGCACCATGGGGAAGCCCGCTATCCTGGCAAAACCACATGCGTGCTCATTCTGCTTCTCTCTGTTCAGACAGAAGACAATGTAATCCCTTCTCCCGGATGCAGCGATGGACGGTGAACTGGGAGATGTTAGCTATGTCTCCTGCTGCAGAATGGAAGGATCCGCTGGTAAAGAAATTGAGGACCACGGTTTCCTTGAGGGCCACTAGGAGAGCTGTGGTCGCCCTGGTCTGAGGCTGGAGGTCTGGTTGCAGGAGGTGGCGTGGAGTGGAGCTTCCTAACACACTGCTCCTGACTTAAGCGGAGGTACGACAAGTGCTCTTGGAAGACACTAGGTGGGTAAGGCCTCCTGTTGAGTGCCCTCCTGCCCCTCCTCCTCCCTCTGCAAGCATCTTCTCCTGTTCTTTGCTGCTGCCGCTTCTTCTCCCTAAGATACTCGAGTGCAAGGGGGACTGCAAGTAGAGCCCCCATAACTGTGAGCAAGTGGTGTGAGCAGAAGCCTTTAAATGAGAATGAAGACGTTCTCCACTTGCACCAACATTCCCTGTCACTTCAGAAACTTTAAACAAGTTTAGAAAGCTGCAAGAGTTGCAGAAATTTAGACAGAGCCAGTCAAACTGAGAAACCATGTCAGCTGGAAGTTGTTGCTGACGATCCCTTTAAATAGCAGTGCTGGAGGCTCCTTCCTGCTGCTGAACGCTTGGTCAGCTAGTCACAATTAAGAAACGGCGGCAAGTGGAGTGGCAACAGTGAAAATGGCAGATCATGCATCAAGTGAGCATTGCACACTCATTGACGTCTGCCTTATTTTCATTTCTGCAGCGAGTGCAGGCAATGAAAGTGCTGCCGACCTGTTGAAAATGGCGGCGGCCGTGGGACCTGTCGGAAGCGGGTGGGAGCGAGACGGCCGCCATTTTTCTTCAAAGCAGGCCTTAACAGCTGGCGCTAAACCCCCGAATTTTATGGCCCTACTTCTCCTGCAAAGGGAGGAAGAGCCAGTTCTATGTCACCACCATGAATGGCTTCACCCTTATGCCCGTGGTGCCATATCTGCTCTTAAAACACATATCCTTACATCACCACCCTCCTTTTCCCCAGATCCAGTCTAGTCCCCTCTGCTATATAGTTCCTTTATATTTGGAAATTTATGCACATTGGCACTCTTGTAAGGATCTTACAATTTCTGTATCTGATGTAAATGCTGTATGCCAGTAGGTGAGAAAGACAGTCCTGATTAAATTTACCTAAGCACCAGCATCTGGGCACTTGTAAATACATTTTAACCCTGTTATAACTAACATTCCTTAACAGATTCCTGTGCTGGATACTTGCACAGCCTGTAGCAAATCACTGGTGACCATATGACAGCTGCCATAGCTTATATATAGCATATATAATATACTTTACAGCTTTCTCATTTATACCAGTGGTCCAGGCATTTCCCTTGGTGCTTCTTTCAAATCAAAGAACTCTTTTAGAGCTTCAGTGCAAGTAGTTGGGTCTTGGATACAGTTCACATTACCATGCTTGTCATCTGTGCTGTCATGTTGTCATCCAGCTAATTGCCGCAAAAATGTCTGGCAGGTGCTGTATTGCTGAGGTTATGAGTGCCTGGAGGAGCTTCGTCTATGATCTGCATTTGCTATGTTGCCTAGCAGCTGCCACTGCTGACAGGCATTGCTTAATCTTCCGCCATTGTAATGACGTTTCAGCTCTTCAGTGCTAGTTAGGTGCTTGAGTATTGCTTTAACAGTTAGTTATGGGGCATTGTTCACATTGGCTGCCAAAATGTGACCAGTAAAGAAGTGGATCACACTGGAAACAAAAGAGGAATTAGCATCAATTTGATTTTATGTAACAGGGTCAGCATGTTCCTCATGCGTGAGCAATTTCTAAGCCAAAAAATTATTCACTTTAGTAGAGGAAAACTGCTTTAATTTTCAGTGGCAACTTTCTCAAATGTAAGTATATGTTGCTATACAATATTGTGATAGTTATTTCTGAATAGAAAGAAATATATTTTGTCTGATTTTGCTCCTGTAAAGCAACTTGGGATGTTTTATTGTGTGAAAGGCGCTTTATAAATACAAGTTGTTGTTGTAATAGTTGAAAATAATAATTGTAGTCTTCAGAGCCTCACTGCACGGGAGGGGAAGGTGCTGGAGATAGTTGGAGGGGCCGTCACTGAGGCTGTGGTGAGTGGCGAGGTTGAAAGCATTGCTGATGACAGTAAGCTCATACCTAATCCTTCCTCTTACATCCCACTTCCTCCTCATCGCACAATCTCCTCTCACTTGCAAGCTGCTGCTGGTGTAAGCATGCACATCATGCTTTCCTCCCCTCCCCTCACCACAACGTGACCCTTGTGCCTTTCTCCTTTCAAATACTTAAAAACTGCCAGCAGCCCAGCCTGAACCCGACCTAGTAGAAGAGGAGAGTGAAGGGGAAGAGACACCATTACTCGCTCTGACACGCTCAGGCAACAGCTCAGAAAATGGCACTGCGTGTACTTTAGAAGGTAATATAGAGGCAGGATCTGCACGTGGTGAGTCGCCGGGCATGAGTGGGCTGCAGCCAGGCCAGGGGGAAAGGGTGGCTGGGGTGCCAGCTCCCCGGAGGGTGAGTTAGCGCCCGTGTTCTGCTGCACAGGACTCAGATGATGACTTTGATGGGGCGGCTTTCAGAAGAAGGGTGATGGGCATGCACACAGAAATACTTGGTGCAATGGCAGGCCTGCCAGAGGGCATGGAAGAGATTGGCTCGAACATTGCACGGGGCTTTAAGCGGAGCTGGAGCTCATGATTTCCAGGCTGAAAGTGATGGACACCTCCATTAGAACACCTGTGGACCCAACCATGATGCTGGGTGTGATGGTCGATATCATGGCTTCCATTGCAGCACAAGCTAAGTGACCCAATGTCTGAGTGCTGCACTGAAAGCTTAGACTGCTCTCATGCAGTCTCAGCTTGCTGCCACACAAGCCTAGACTGATGCCATCGTGGCTGGGTTTACGAGTATGGACAGGGGCTTGTAGGGTCTCACAGCAGTCCTGCAAACATTGCTCCAACAGATGGCCAGGATTGCTAAGGTGCCACCCCGGGCAAGTGACAGTGGTTCCACGGAGCAAGAACCTGCTGCCCTCTCTCGGGGTGACAGTATTCGTACTCCCACCCCTGCCGCCCTGCCAGTGTCCTTGCTGTTGCCTGTCAGCCAGCCAGCCCAGACTGCTGCCGCCCATGCCGAGGCTCAGAGATGCTCAAGGTCGTCCTTCAAAGCCATCTGTAGTCTTCCCCATGGAAGGTCAGCAGCATTCCACCAGCCATTGGGGCAGCACTGCGAAGGAGCACTAGGATAGGCAAAGGAACATGAAAGACAGGTGTAGTGGCGCTTCTTAGTTTCCAAACAGGCAGCCACTGAGCTGTGGGGCTTTTAACAACGAGTAGACGCGTGTCGAAATAAAACGTTCCCAAACGTAGCTTTGTCTTTTAAACTGTTTACTATAACACTTTACGAACAGAATTACAAAGCAAACACGTATAAACGAACACGGTCAAAAACTGTATTGCTCCAGCCCTCACAACTTCTGCCTCCTTCAGCCACGTGGAGTTTAAACTGTAAAATGGCTGCTAGCTATGTGACGATCTTAAGGACTGTACCATTGTGGCAAGAATGAAGGGGGTATCTCGGACTATACTACTGGAGCAAGAAAATAGGGGGTTTCTTAATACAATAAGTCAGTCAGGTAAATTAACTGTATTATGCTATTTAACCAATATTTTAAAGTATTTTCTTAAACTTTCATGGCTCTTACAACAGGCACTAAGGGAATGCACAAGGGTGATCAGTTGACTTTGTTATGTAGTTTTGGATTGATTAATTTATAAATTATGTTTGGGATATTTGTTTTGTGGTGGCTCTCTTTTCAGCTTTGCGCCCAAGAGAACGGAATGATGTTCTGTGACAGAGGGATTGTAAGATGGGGAAGTGGCGAGCAACAGGGATTTGGGGTTTCATTCAGGTGAACCGGATTCTGATGAAACAGCCCATCCGGAATGGGGATCTGCTGCCTGCCCCCTCTCTTCCTCCTTCTCTTCCTCCTCCTCCTCCCTTCCTCCTCCTCTGCCTCTTCCTCCTCCTCCTCCCTTCCTCCTCCTCTTCCTCCTCCTCCTCCTTTCCTCCTCCTCTGCCTCTTCCTCCTCCTCCTCCTCCTCCTCCTCCTCCTGAGGTGGTCACGGAACATGTGGTGACAGGGGCTGTGCCCTCATGGTGGCCAGGTTGTGGAGGATGCAGCAGACCACCATGAAATAGGACACCCTCTCTGGTGTGTACAGGAGGGCTCATCCCGAGTGGTCAAGGCAGCAGAACCGTTGCTTCAGCACCCCAATGGTCTGCACTATGAGATTCCTTGTGGCTCTCATTATATGATAAGAACATAAGAACATAAGAAATAGGAGCAGGAGTAGGCCATTCGGCCCTTCGAGCCTGCTCCGCCATACAATGAGATCATGGCTGATCTTCTGCCTCAACTCCATTCACCGGCCCTATCGTCATATCCCTTGATGCCCTAACTAGTCAGAAATCTATCGACTTCTGTTTTGAATATACCCAATGACTAAGCCTCCAGAGCCCTCTGGGGTAGAGAATTCCAGAGATTCACCACCCTCTGTGTGAAGAAATTTCTTCTCATCTCAGTCCTGAATGGCCTACCCTTTATCCTGAGGCTGTGGCCCCTGGTTCTAGACTCCCCAGCCAAGGGAAACATTCTCCCAACATACACCCTATCAAGCCCTGTAATAATTTTGTATGCTTCAATGAGATCCCCTCTTCTTCTTTTTCTGAATTCAAGAGAATACAGGCCTAGTTTACTCAATCTCTTCTCATACGACAGTCCCGCCATCCCAGGAATCAATCACTTGAACCTTCGTTGCACTCCCTCTATGGCAAGTATATCCTTCCTTAGGTAAGAAGACCAAAATTGTACACAGCACTCCAGGTGTGGTCTCACCAAGGCCCTATATAATTGGAGTGGAGATGCCGGAGTTGGACTGGGGTGGACAAATGTAAGAAGTCACACGACACCAGGTTATAGTCCAACAGCTTTATTTGAAATCACAAGCTTTCGGAGCGCTGCTCCTTCTTCAGGTGAAGTGGAGAAATGCATAAAGGCACAGCTTATATAGTCAGAGAATCATGTCAGATGTTTACAGGTAACCTTTCCAACTGCCATTTATCACACCTCGGCAGAGAGATAATCACAGCAGTCAAAGGTGTGAATGGTGTCCAAACAGGTCAGTCAGGGAAACATTACATCAAAGAACAATGAGGTGGGGTCACAAGGGGTCAAATATTGCAGATGCTGGGGTCTGTATGAAAAACAAAAAAACAGACAAAAAACATTTTTTTTGGCTGGAAATCACAGCAGGTCCGGCCACATCTGTGTAGAGAGAACAAGCCAATGTCGACTCGAGTCTGGATGACCCTGCATCAGGTGGGGTTACATGTAGCGTGACATGAACCCAAGATCTCGGTTAAGGCCGTCCTCATGGGTGCGGAACTTGGCTATCAGTTTCTGCTCGACGATTTTGCGTTGTCGTGTGTCTCGAAGGCCACCTTGGAGAATGCTTACCCGAAGATCGGAGGTTGAATGTCCTTGACTGCTGAAGTGTTCCCCGACTGGGAGGGAACACTCCTGCCTGGTGATTGTTGCGCGGTGTCCATTCATCCGTTGCCGCAGTGTCTGCATGGTCTCGCCGATGTACCATGCTCCAGGGCATCCTTTCCTGCAACGTATGAGGTAGACAACATTGGCCGAGTCACATGAGTATGTACCATGTACCTGGTGGGTGGTGTCCTCATGTGTGATGATGGTATCTGTGTTGATGATCTGGCATGTCTTGCAGAGGTTGCTGTGGCAGGGTTGTGTGGTGTCGTGGTCGCTGTTCTCCTGAAAGCTGGGTAATTTGCTGCGAACGATGGTCTGTTTGAGGTTAGGCGGCTGTTTGAAAGCGAGTAGTGGAGGCGTGGGGATGGCCTTAGCGAGGTGTTCGTCGTCATCGATGACATGTTGAAGGCTGCGAAGAACATGGCGTAGTTTCTCCGCTCCGGGGAAGTACTGGACGACGAAGGGTACTCTGTTGGTTGTGTCCCGTGTTTGTCTTCTGAGGAGGTCTATGCGATTTTTCGCTGTGGCCCGTCGGAACTGTCGATCGACGAGTCGAGCGTCATATCCCGTTCTTACAAGGGCGTCTTTCAGTGTCTGTAGGTGTCCATCGCGTTCCGCACCCATGAGGACGGCCTTAACCGAGATCTTGGGTTCATGTCACGCTACATGTAACCCCACCTGATGCAGGGTCATCCAGACTCGAGTCGACATTGGCTTGTTCTCTCTACACAGATGCGGCCGGACCTGCTGTGATTTCCAGCCAAAAAAAATGTTTTTTTTGTCTTTTTTTGTTTTTCATACAGACCCCAGCATCTGCAATATTTGACCCCTTGTGACCCCACCTCATTGTTCTTTGATGTAATGTTTCCCTGACTGACCTGTTTGGACACCATTCACACCTTTGACTGCTGTGATTATCTCTCTGCCGAGGTGTGATAAATGGCAGTTGGAAAGGTTACCTGTAAACATCTGACATGATTCTCTGACTATATAAACTGTGTCTTTATGCATTTCTCCACTTCACCTGAAGAAGGAGCAGCGCTCCGAAAGCTTGTGATTTCAAATAAAGCTGTTGGACTATAACCTGGTGTCGTGTGACTTCTTACATATATAATTGGAGTAAGACTTCTTTACTCCTGTACTCAAATCCTCTTGTAATGAAGGCCAGCATACCATTTGCCTTCCTAATGGCTTGCTGCACCTACACATTCACTTTCAGTGACTCGTGTACAAGGACACCCAGGTCCCTTTGAGCATCTGCTTTCCCCAATCTTTCACCATTTAGGAAATACTCTGCCTTTCTGTTTTTTCTACCAAAGTGGATAACATCACATTTATCCACATTATGCCATGTTCTCGCCCACTCACTGAGCCTGTTGCGATCCCCCTGAAGCCTCTTCACATCCTCTTCACACCTGCCACTGCCACCTAGCTTTGTATCATCAGCAAATTTGGAAATGTTACATTTAGTCCCCTCATCCAAATCATTGATATAGATTGTGAATAGCTGGGGCCCAAGCACCGATCCTTGCGATACCCCACTAGTCATAGCCTGCCATCCTGAAAAAGACCCGTTTATCCCTACTCTTTGTTTTCTGTCTGTTAACCAATTCTCAATCCATGCTAGTATATTACCCCGAATTCCATGTGCCCTAATTTTGTTCACCAACCTCTTGTGTGGGACCTTATCGAAGGCCTTCTGAAAATCCAAATACACTACATCTACCGGTTCCCCTTTGTCTACTCCACTAGTTACATCCTCAAAGAACTTTGTCAAACAGGATTTCCCTTTCATAAATCCATGTTGACTCTGCCCAATCTTACTATTAGTTTCTAAGTGCCCAGTTATTGCATCCTTTATAATAGATTCCAGCATTTTCCCAACTACTGATGAGGCTAACAGGTCTGTAGTTCCCCATTTTCTCTCTCCCTCCTTTCTTAAATAGCGGGGTTACATTTGCTATCCTCCAATCTGCAGGAACCATTCCAAAATCTATAGAATTTTGGAAGATGACAACCAATGCGTCCACTATTCCAATGGCCACCTCTTTCAAAACCCTAGGATGTAGGTCATCCGGTCCTTGGGATTTATCGACTTTTAGTCCCATTAATTTTGCTAATACTGTTTTTTTACTAATAATAATTTTTTTAAGTTCCTCATTCTCGCCACACCCTTGGTTTTCTTGTATTTCTGGGAGATTTTTTGTGTTTTCCTCTGTGAAGACAGAAACAAAGTATTTATTTAATTTCTCTACCATTTCCTCGTTCCCCATTATAAATTCTCCCGCCTCTGACTGTAAAGGACCTACATTTACCTTCACCAGTATTTTCCTTTTCACATACCTATAGAAGCTTTTACAATCCGTTTTTATATTTTTCGCTAGTTTGTGCTCATATTCCATTTTCCCTTTCTTTATCAATTTCTTGGTCCCCCTTTGCTGATTTCTAAAAAGATCACAATCCTCAGGCCGACCGCTTTTTCTAACACCTTTATAAGCTTCCTCCTTTGACTTAATACTAGCTTTAATTTCTTTTGTTAACCATGGTTGGATCACTTTTCCTTTTGGGTTTTTATGCCCTAGAGGAATATATGTTTGTTGCAAATTATGCATTATTTCCTTGAATGTTAGCCATTGTATGTCCACCTTCATGCCTTTTAGTGCAGTCTCCCAATCTACCATGGCCAACTTGTCCCTCATACCCTTGTAGTTTCCTCTGTTTAGATTGAAGACCTTAGTTTCAGATTGGATTACATCACTCTCAAACTTAATGTAAAATTCAATCATATTATGGTTACTTGTCCCTAAAGGCCCCTTTACCACAAGATTATTGATTAGCCCTTTCTCATTACACAGTACCAGATCCAGAATAGCCTGTTCCCTGGTTGGTTCCTTCACATACTGATCCAGGAAACCATCTCGCATGCATTTCAAGAATTCGTCCTCCACACCATTACTGGTTATTTGATTTGTCCAATCAATATGTAGATTAAAGCCCCCCATGATTACCGTATGATTACTGGCCACGAGTGTGGGGTTGCAGAGGGGAGTCATCAGCGAGGTGTAGAGCGGATAGCCCTTTTCTCCGAGCAGCCAACCTATGCTTCGACGTGATGGTTGGAAGATTGCTGGCATAGTTGACCTCCTTGGTGAAGCCGAGCCTCTGAATATACTGCTCCTCGCTTAAGTGCAGGTAGGAGAAGTGCTCTCGGAATACCCTAGGTGGGTAAGGCCTCCTGCTGAGACCCTTCCTGCCCCATCTCCTCCTCCCTCTGCAAGCAGCTTGTCTTCTTCTTCACTGCCTCTGCTTCATCTCCCTGTTATGCTCCAGCGCGAGGGGGACTGCAAGTAGAGCCCCCATGACTGGGAGCAAGTGGTGTGAGCCTCCGCAACTTTAAACAACTCTAGAAAGCTCCAAACAATTGCACAAACTTACACAGAGCCAATAGAGATCAAAAAGCAAGTCACCTGCAAGTTGTTGATCCCTTTAAATACTGCTGATTGGTGGTCCCTTGTGCAGCTGAACGCATGTTCTGCTGTGTGTGATTTGGAGAGGGCGTGCAGTGGAGCGGCAACATCCAAAATAGGAGGTCATGTGTTAAAACAGCATTGCGCACTGATTGATGTCATGATCTGACTGATTAGCATTTTTCTGGTGAACGCAGGCAACGGACGGGCTGCTGACCTGCCCAAAATGGTGGCCACCGTGGGCCGTGCCGGAAGTGGGCGGAAGTGAGGTGGCCGCCATTTTTTTTCCAAAACCAGCCTTAACCTCCGGCGCTAAGGTGCCGCATTTCACGGCCTCTGTCTCTAGGTGGCACTGCTAAACAATAAACAAGACTACTGTGAACAGCAGGTTGGAAATTTCAGTTTCTCACGCTAAGGCCGTGATTTCGCCAGCTGTGGTGAGTCCGGTGCAGGCAGCGGCCTCAAACCCCGCTCCCGTCTTCATCCCACCTCCTCCAAGTGATTTTGCCATGATTGGGCTTGTTAAGCCTGCCCTGCGAGGTTCCCAGCCAATTAAAAGGAAGCGGGTCTGATGATGTAATTTGATGTTACGTCATCAGCCGGTTTCCTTAAAGGGCCCATGTCCACATTGATTTTGACAGTTCTGCTGTCAGTGTTCTACAGCATTGAGGTGCTGCAAACACTGACAAGCACTGCACAAAAGGTGCATGGCTGCACCCAGGTTATCCCATGACTCCCTCCATATACTTATGGAGGGAATCACAGCACGCAGGGAGGTTCTCTTCCCTTTCAATGGGCGGAAGAGACCTCCCCAGGACACGTATGCAGCCTGGTTACACATTGCACAGGAGGGCACAAGCAGGGATGTGGTCAGGAGGACCAGGCTGCAGTGGCACAAACCTTTCAATGATCTCAGTAGATCATGAAACATTACTGCAAAGCCACACTCAACCTTATCCTGCTGTGCCACTCATCACATCCCCATCACTCTGCCTTCCATACCCTATTCCTGCACATCCTTACTCACGCCAACTTACCTTGCACCTCACCATCCCTCTCTATCTACATTATCACTTCCCCCATCTCACTAACCACCCCTCACACTCACCCTCATCCTAGTCCAATCATACCAAGTAACAACACACAAGGGTAGGCACTTGGGTGTTTTAGCCAATGTTCGTGTAAACTTTCTGTTAATGTGTTGTCAAGCATTGAAATCCTTATTTTCAACACTTTGCCTTCTTAGACAGATTTGTGTGCACCTTTGACAGTGTCTTAGTGAGTTGCAGTGAATGGTGAGACACAACGTCCCGTCCCTCCCAATGGTGATGAGTGTGAAAGGAATGGCTTGGACACTGTAGGGATGCTTTATGGAGCTGGTGTGGGGTGATGTCAACCTGGTGCATCATGTGGCAACCAGCGTGTACAGTGTTAAGTGAAGCAAATCTGGACATGGTGAAGTCATCACTGGCATCCCGGGCAGCAATATGCACGGGTGATAATCCTGTGTCCCGTGCAGCATCATAGAGCCATAGAGTCATAACGGCACAGAAGGAGGCCATTCGGCCCATGAAGTCCATGCCAGCTCTCTGTAGAGCAATCCAGTCAGTCCCATTCCCCCGCCCTATGCCCGTAGCCCTGCACGTTTATTTCCCTCAAGTGTCTGTCCAGTCTCCCTTGAAAATATTGAGTGACTCCGTTTCCACCACTTCCATCGGCAGCGAGTTCCAGGTCCTCACCACTCGCTGCGTAAAAAGGTTTTTCCTCACATCCCCCCTGTATCTCTTGCCCAAAATCTTAAATCTGTACCCCCCTAGTCCTTGTACCATCAACTAGTGGGAACAGCCTTTCCCTGTTTAGCCTATCCAAACTCGTCATAATCTTGTACACTTCTATCAAATCACCCCTCAACCTCCTTTGCGCTAATGAAAACAAATCCAGCTTCCCCAGCCTGTCCTTGTAGCTAAGATCCCCCATCCCCAGAACCATTCTGGTAAATCTCCTCTGCACCCACTCAAGGGCCTTCACATCCTTCCTAAAGTGTGGTAACCAGAACTGGATGCAATACTCCAGTTGTGGCCACTTTATAAAGGTTCAGCATAACTTCTCTACTTTTGTACTCAATATCTCTATTTATGAAGCCCAAGATCCCACATGCTTTGCTAACCACTCTCTCAATATGTCCTGCCACCTTCAGGGACCTATGCACATTAACTCCCAGGTCCCTCTGTCCCTGCACACTCTTTAAAACTGTGCCATTAAGTGTATATTGCCTCTCCCTGTTCCTTCTGCCAAAATGCATCACCTCACACTTCTCTGTATTAAATTCCATCTGCCACTTGTCTGCCCATTCTGCCAGCCTTTCTATGTCCTGTTGCAGTCGATTGGTATCATCCTTACCGTTTGCCACCCCCCCCAAATTTGGTGTCATCGGCAAATTTAGAAATTCTACTCTGTATTCCAATATCCAAGTCATTTATATATATCAAAAAAAGCAGTGGCCCCAGTGCTGACCCTTGGGGAATACCACTGCCTACTATCAGTTGATTGTGCATAAGGTTGGTGTTGATGTTGGTGCTGCTGGTGTGCCTGGTGATGCTGGTGTTGGGGCTGATCGTGTTGGGATTCTGAGGTGAGATTTTTTCAACAGCACCGATGCTGATGGAATAGATGGCAGGTGAGGTTGAGATGACAGAAGTGATCTGTCAATGGTGAGAGAGGTTGTTCTAATGAGGTGACACTGGATAGAGAGTTTGCTCCAAACACTTGCAAACTGCATAAAGCTCAATCTGTCTTCTAAATGCAGTAAGCAACAGCTTCTAACCTTGGAAAGTGAACACCTATGAAATGGAAGCTTTTATAGACCATTTGCAGCTGTCAGGTTAGTAAATCATTCCATGCTGATACAACAGCTAACCTATTTACCTGACGCGATCCCCGTGCTCTGGGAATCTCATGGAATAGCTGGTAAAATGGTAAGTACATGGTAAAATGGTGCTTAACTACTGTTTAACAAGCTTTTATGTATCTTTTCTTCTTTCCTTTCACACGGAGCTCGTGCTCCATACAAATAAATCTCCGCAACCTTAAACCAACCCGCGATTTCTTTTAAGTATCTAAATTGGCTGACCCGCTGCTTGGTGTCGGGTCTGTTCAGGGATGACAGATCCGACACTTGGGAAACTGTCAAGGAGTGGGTTTACCGCGGGATACCGACCCGTTCTCTTTCAACATGCAACTGTTCGGAATAAAGACCAATTCACAGCATCTATTCGAGCTCAATCTTTGTACAAGTAATATCAGATTATGGATTGATCCCTTTTCACAGGAGCCACGACGCGAGCTAAACCGGAGCCGAGACTCCTGGTGGAAGAAGTCGAACAGTGACAGAGCCGTTATTTGGTCTCGGTTAGAAGTACAAGTCAGGGTTGTAACACAACAGGGGGATTACGGTTAATGAACTGATATTCCCCAATAGCAATCATTTTCTTCTTCTTTTCTTTCACACGGAGTTCGCGCTCTGTACAAATAAATCTCCACAACCCTCTCCCCACGAAATTATTGTACATTAATACTTAAACCAACCCATGATATTATTATACATTATTAAATCAACCCAGAGCTCCACAGATTTATGCGATATTATGATATTATTATAGATTAATAATTAAACCACCACAGATTTATGCGCAGACGGCTGCTTCCAGTTGTTGGCAACAGTTTCCTGTTTGTTGGCAGCAGTCACTCTATGTAAAAAAAAAATGCCAACAATGAAGTTAAACAGAAAGCTACTAAGGAGGTGAGCGGACCTTTGGCACAACAATCCAGAAATATGGGCCAGCCGGAATCTGGGACACAAGAGTGAAAATAAAATAGAAATTCTTACTATTACCAGGCTCTCCTCAGTGGTCTTTCAGTTGCCTTCCGGTTGCTATAGCCCCTTCTTGACAAGCAGAGATGGAGGCCATGGCTTTTAGTGATTTGTGTACATGGACACCTAAATCCATTTGCTTCTCAACAGATCTTAATCTCTCACCATTAAAAAAAATCTGATTTGTTTTTCTTGGATCCAAAGTGGGTGACCTCACACTTTCCCACATCGAACTCCATTTGCTATAGTGTTGCTCACTCACTTAATCTGTCTATGTTCCTTTGTAACTTCCTGCTCCCATCCACACAACTTACTATGCCTCTGTATTCCTTCCTCCAAGTCATTAATATATAGTGAAAAGCTGAGGGACCAGTTCAGCTCCCTGGAGAACACCACTTGTCAAATTCCACCAATCAGAGAACGGGCCCCTTATCCCTACCTCCCAACCACTTACCACTCTGTGACACAAGGTTACCTCCAATTCTGTGTGCTTTCATTTTTGTTCATAATCTCTTTGTGCAACCTTACCCTTTTTAACCTTCTGGAAGTCCATGTAGACAACACCCGTAGGCACTCCCTTTCCACCATACCAGTGACCTCCTCAAAAAATTCAACTCGATTAGTCAGACATGATCTACCTTTTACATGTTGACCTTCTTTGATCAACTGATACTTGCCCAAGTCACCATTGACCAGAAACTTAACTGGACCAGCCACATAAATACTGTGGCAACAAGGGCAGGTCAGAGACTGGGTATTCTGTGGCAAGTGTCTCACCTCCTGACTCCCCAAAGCCTTTCCATCATCTACAAGGCACAAGTAAGGGGTGTGATGGAATACTCTCCACTTACCTTGCTGAGTGCAGCTCCAACAACACTCAAGAAGCTTGACACCATCCAGGACAAAGCAGCCCGCTTGATTGGCATTCCATCCATCGCTTTAAACATTCACTCCCTCCACCACTGGCGTACCGTGGCTGCAGTGTGTACCATCTACAAGATGCACTGCAGTAACTCACCAAGGCTTCTTCAGCAGCACCTCCCAAACCCGCAACCTCTTCCACCTAGAAGGACAAGGGCAGCAGGCGCATGGGAACACCACACCTCCTAGTTCCCCTCCAAGTCACACACCATCCTGACTTAGAAGTATATCGCCAATCCTTCATTGTTGCTGGGTCAAAATCCTGGAACTCCCTACCTAACAGCACTGTGGGAGTACCTTCGCCACACGGACTGCAGCAGTTCACCACCACCACCTTCTCAAGAGCAATTAGGGATGGGCAGTAAATGCTGGCCTTACCAGCGACGCCCACATCCCATAAACGAATAAAAAAAGTGTTCAGTCACTGTCTTTGACGATAGATTGCAGTAACTTCCCACAATTGATGTTAAACGGACAGGTCTGTAGTTATCTGGTTTAAGAACATAACATAAGAAATAGGAGCAGGAGTAGGCCATTTTGCCCTTTGAGTCTGCTCCGCCATTCATTAAGATCATGGCTGATCTCTACCTCAACTCCACCTCCTCGCACTATCCCCATATCCCTTGATTCCCTTAATATCCAAAATTCTATCTGTCTTGAATATACTCAATGACTGAGCATCCACAGCCCTCTGTGGTAGAGAATTCTAAAGATTCACAACCCTTTGAGTGAAGAAATTTCTCTTCGTCTCAGTCCTAAATGGTCGACCCCTTATTCTGAGACTAAGAGCTCGAAATTCATTATAGCCCAGGAATGGGTGGTATCTTTAGAAAAGTTTGACAATTCTCGGCAGGTGCTTTAGACTGCACGCAAAATTTATTGTCACTGCTCAAAGAAACGATTGGGAGCGCTAAATCAAGTCTTAAAGGCCTAGCTCAGTGGTGTTACACTCAAAGGGTGGACCAATACCGGGTGCTGTCTAATCTCAACTCATCATTACCACAGGCTTTTTCCAGCACTTAAAGGGGAGGTTCATTGATACTGCAGCACCTCATTCTCAGTATTGCTGGTTGTGCAGTTGCCTCAGCAAGGAGAAGCACAACAAGGAGAAGGAGCTGGAGGACTGAAGCAGGTGCGCTCATGGCAGATCCACCTCAGTCGGGTGGTCAGGGTGATTGGATGCTTCAACAAATGCTACATACCACCATCTGAACCACAAGCTTCACACACTGCCCAAAGCACCAGAGCCCCAGCGTTCACCCACCAACAATCTCTACCTACCAACACTCACACCCATCTTGCACACAATGAGAGCTATTCAACTATGGCAGGCACAAGGGTCATTAGTTATTAGAATGAATGTGATATGTGTGATATGTTTATGCATACATTTATTAATGGAGTTTGCAATATTTTGTGGTCTCTCTCATTTCACCTTTGCGCCCAGGCGGATGCTGTGATATGGCAAGACACAGGTATGGTATGATGGGCATGTGGTGAGTAAAAGGGATCTGGAGTTTAAGTCATCCTGGTGTGAGGCTGGAGGTTTGTTTGGAGGAGGTGGCAGAGTTCTGTGACCACCACCTTGGTGATGCGGAGCCGTCTAATACACTGCTCCTTGCTTAATTGAAGGTAGGAGACGTGCTGTTGGAATACCCTCAGAGGGTAAGACCTCCTGGTGGGAGCCCTGATGTCCCTCCTCATCCCTCTGTGCACATGTTCCCGTATTTCTGGCTGCCTACACTCCCTCTGCCATAGATCCTGGAGGGCGAGGTGGCGCCAGTACAGCCCCATTAATGTTGCCAAGTGTAGCAGTTTCAATCTTTGAACAATAAATGTAGCCACTTTGCACTTGCCAGAAGACTGCTGATAAAAAAGAAGCTTGAAATTACTCATACAAACTGCTCCACTGGCTGAAACTGTCAAGAAGCCAGTGAAACTAACCTGCCCTGACAGCTGCGAGTGATTAATGCTGATGCCTTTAAATAACGTCGCTGGAGCTGGCTTCCATCAGCTGTGCGCCTGCTCTCCATGTTGCTGTCTGGTCGAGGCGCAAAGGTAAGTGACGAAAATCAACTTTGGCGCCCACTGACATCATAGTCTGCCTGGTGTTGAAGTCCCCGGTGGTACCTCGTACTGGCGGCACAATGGGGTCCGTAATTTGCCGTATGTTGCTGGATTTGCCTCGCCCTGGTGCTACTGCATCAGCACCCCATTAGTGCCAGCTGCTGCCGCTAACGGGAGGCGCTAACCAACTGAATTTTTTCCTTTATGACCCTTACTTTCCCCAGCCAGGGGAAACATCCTCCCAGCATCTAACCTGTAAGAATTTTATACGTTTCAATGAGATCACCTTTCATTCGTCTAAACTCTAGAGAATATGGCCTAGAAATTCGGTGGGCTGCGCCACCAGTTAGCGCCTAAAGAGGGCACTTAGTGGGTTTAGCGCCGCTGGCCACGCCTCCCACGAAATTCAGCGGGGCACTAATTGCGGCGTTAGCCTGTAGCGCTGCGCCGCCACTGATGATGTCATCGGTGTGCACAGCGCCCCGCTGCTGCCCCGATCGCAATATTTGGCAGCGCCCCCCGCTGGAACGCCGGTCGCAATTCGCGACCGGTTCAGGGGACCTACCTGCGGCGGTAGAGGCGCTAATTAAAGGGGAGGTGTGGGGCAGCCACTTTTTTTGATGGCCGCCTGCCAGCACCTCCTCGTGCCGCCGTCCCGGCCTCCTAAGCACCCCCTCGCGTTGTGCCGGCTTTGTCCCAAGAGCCCGGCACTTCTCCTCGGTGCCGGGCTCTTTTGCCGGCATTCGCGATCACCGATCGTGCTGCTGCAGGCCCCTCCCCTTTAAGAAGGGGAGGAAGGCCTGCAGTACTGCAGCACGTTGCGCTGCGATATTCAGTTGCAGCACCCCAAGAGGGATGCAGGGCGCCTCGAGCAGCGCCGCGCTTCCGTTTGGGGCGCTGAAACTGAATATCGGGATGGCGCAAGCGGCTCCGTCCGGAGCGGTAATTCCGGCGCCCAGGCAAGCTTGGCGCCCCAAATGGGGTGCCACCGAATTTCTAGGCCTATAGGCCTAGTCTCCTCAATCTCTCCCCATAGGACAATGCCCCCATCCCAGGAATCAGTCTGGTGAGCCATCGTTGCACTCCATCTAAGGCAAGTATATCCTTCCTTAGGTAATGAGACCAAAACTGTGCACAGTACTCCAGGTGTGGCCTCACCAAGGCCCTATATAATTACAGCCTGACTTCTTTACTCTTATACTCCAATCCTTTTGTAATAAAGGCTTACATACCATTTGTTTTCTGTAGTGTATGTACCCGTCTACCTTTAAGGGAACTATTGAATGTAACCGTTCACCTTTAAGAGGACTACTTTCGGGTGGCACTATTTGTTTGGCTTCTGTATACTGTAATACCGATAGTGACCACACCAGTATATAAGTGTTGTGGCATGATTGCTGGGGCAGATTCGCCCGGACCTTCGAATAGTAAAGACCTGTTTGTTTGTTACTTCTGAAGTCTGTGTATTTATTAACTGCACAACCCACAGACTTTACAGTGGCGACGAGTCCGATCGTACCCTGCGGCAAGACTACCAAAAGCAACGAAGAGCGTCGAAGAGAGACAACCGCCCTCATCGTGCTACCAAAAGAAAACACGAGGCTGCAACAACAGAAAGCAGGAAGACTAACAACAAAAGCTGTAACAGCAACAGGCACTGACTACCCTTCTGCCACGGTGCGGAGTGAGCCGACCAGCAAGAAACAAGGCGGCCGACGAAACTGTGAGTAGGGGAAGGTGTAGAAGTATCCGGAGGATAAGGGCAGAGCACTCGACCTCGGTCGAGGGGGAGCTGTGCCGGCCAAAAGTCGGGTCCAACGGCATCGGGTGACAGCCGGACCGCGATCGGCGGGAAAACTCCGGGCAGTGACCGCAGCCACGAAGCGCTGAGCCTGCGAGTAGGCGCGGGAAGAGAAACCCAGCCGCAGCCGGGGAGGGAAACACCGGTCTGCGAGAGGGCTGGGGAGGCGAACGGGAACCGTGCGGGTGAGAGCCGGGTGCGGAGAGACTGCAAGGAGCCAGTCCAGCGGCTGAGCTGTTCTCCACCAACGGGGTACTCAGAGCCGGCAAAACCGAACGTGCGGGAGTGGGAGAGAGACACAGCCGAAAACGGGGTGAGAGACTGCGCGAGAGCCAGTCCAGCGGCTGAACTGTCCTCCGTTAACGGGGTGTACCCAGCGCCGGTAGAGCCGTGCGGGCGGGAGGAAAAGACAGAGCCGAGTAAGGGGAGCTGTGCGGAAGCCAGCCCAGCGGCTGAACCTGTCCGCTGTGGGGAAAGCGTACCCCTTCCACCAGGGAAGAAACGCGGGAAGCCGCCATTAGGCGGGGAAGACGATTGAAGTGGGCGGGGCGAGAAGGAAAGAGCGGGAAACCGCCATTTTCACGGGAAAACCGCCATCTTAGAAATAAACAAATAAATAAGAATACTTGAAGAAATACTTGTGTTGTACCCAAGGAAAGAAAGATGCCTAAGCGGGCGGACATCAACGAGTTCAATTCGGAGATAGAAGACTGGGCCACGTACGTAGAACGTATTGAGATACATTGTAAGGCTAACAAAATAGCTAAGGAGGAAAAAGCTTTAACCTTACTTAACATGATGGGTGCGAAAACATTCGGGGTGTTGAAGAATCTTCTCTCACCAGCTAAACCGGCAGATCAGACTTTCGATGATATTGTAGCAGCGCTGAAGGATCACTTGAGCCCCACACCGTTGATGCTGACTGAACGATTCAAATTCTACGCAAGAACGCAGAGGAAAGACGAAAGCAATGCGGAATACTTGGTCGAACTGCATAGGATAGCGAAATACTGCCAGTTTGGAGGGAATCTGACAGAGGCACTGCGTGACAAGTTCGTATGCGGATTGTCCAAAGAAGGAACGCAGAAGCGACTACTGGAAGAAAATGACCTCACACTGGACAGGGCTGTCCTCATAGCTGCATCGCATGAAGCCGCAGTGAAAGGATCGGCGGAAATGCAGCTAAAGGCGGCGGCACTAGGGGTGGACCAAATTACTTCGAGCACAACAAAATGCTACCGTTGTGGGAAGACAACACACGACCAGAATCAATGCTGGGGTAAAAACCAAGAATGCAGGAAATGTGGCAAGATCGGGCACATAGCTAAGGTATGCCGGTCAGGAGCAACGTACAACAATAAGAAGTCACCACAAAAATGGTACGGAAAGGTACAAGAGGTGACTAAGAAGAGTCTGAGGGAACAGAAGTCGGTCTCACACTCCAAATGCAAAGGACTGGACAGTCTGAGAATTCACAACGTGAGCAATGAAGCTGACCGACAAACACTCTGGATAACGCTACAGATTGCAAAGGTCCAAGTAAAAATGGAAGTGGACACCGGATCGGCGTTGACGGTCATGAATAAGCATGACTATAAGAAATTTTTCAAGCATATTCCACTACGGGATACGGAACTAGTACTACAGACATACACGGGGCACAAAGTATTCCCCATCGGAATGATAGAAGTCAAGGTGAGATACAAGGATAAAGATCATCACCGGTTGGACCTGTATGTATTGCCTGAGGGAGGACCACCACTTCTGGGACGGGAGTGGATCCGAAAAATAAAATTGGATTGGCAGTCCCTAAACACCATGACGGTGGATTCCGAAAAAGAGGATGTCAAACCTGAACGGTTGTCCAGAATATTGGACGAAGCTAAGGAGGTATTCCAGCAAGGACTGGGAACGCTGCGAGGTATTAAAGCAAAGGTTAAGATTGCAGAAAATGCAAGCCCAAAGTTTTTTTAAGGCCAGATCAGTTCCTTACGCAATACGACCAGCTGTGGAGGCAGAACTGGAAGAACTTGAACGATCAGGGGTTCTGTCAAAAGTGGACTGGAGTGAGTGGGCCACGCCCATTGTTCCCGTCATGAAGTCCTCACCGAGTAATAAGCCTGGGGGACCGGGGAAGGTCCGTATCTGCGGAGATTTCAAGATTACTGTGAATCCGGTGCTTCACACGGTACAATACCCGCTTCCGCGGATTGAAGATATCTTTGCTTCGTTGGCTGGAGGGAAACATTTCACGAAAATAGATCTGGCTCAAGCATATCTACAGATGGAGGTCGAGGAAGAGTCACGCCAGTACCTCACCATCAACACTCACAGAGGCTTGTATCGCTACAATAGACTGGTCTTTGGGGTGGCTTCGGCGCCAGCAATTTGGCAGAGGGCCATGGAACAGGTGTTACAAGGAATTCCAAGCACGCAGTGCTACTTAGATGACATTTTAATCATGGGAAAAGATGAGGAAGAACACCTCACGAATTTGAAACTGGTACTCACCAGGTTGAAGGAGTATGGCCTTCGGGTTAATCGCAAGAAGTGTGAGTTCTTCCAAAAACGGATCTCATACTGCGGTCATGTCATTGACCGAGAGGGACTGCATAAGTCACCCGAAAAGATAGAAGCGGTTGTGAAGGCCCCCGCCCCAGGAAATGTATCACAGTTAAGATCATTCTTGGGGTTGATTAATTACTATCACAAGTTTCTGCCAAATTTATCCACGGTACTGCATCCGCTGAATGACCTGTTGCGGAAAGAAACACCATGGAATTGGAGTGAGGAATGCAAAAAGGCTTTTCGCAGAAGCAAGGAGTTGATTACCTCTGAAGAAGTGTTGGCTCATTTCAACCCAGCATTACCCCTTCGTCTAGCTTGCGATGCTTCCCCGTACGGAATTGGGGCAGTACTCTCGCATAGGCTACCAAATGGCTCGGAAAGGCCAGTGGCTTTCGCGTCCCGATCATTGACACCCGCGGAGCGAAATTACGCCCAAATAGATAGGGAGGCCCTCAGTCTTGTGTGGGGCGTGAAGAAATTCAACCATTACCTACAAGGTAAAAAGTTCACATTGCTGACAGACCACCAGCCGTTGGTGTCCATATTCAACCCAAATAAGGCCGTTTCCACCATGACAGCACAAAGGTTACAAAGGTGGTCCGTGTTACTTGGGGCACACCAATACGAAATTGAGTACAAAAGGTCTAAACAGCATGGAAATGCTGATGGGTTGTCACGCTTGCCATTGCCGATGGTAGAAGAAGCGAGTATAGTGGACCCAGTAGAGTTGTTCCACTCATCCATAGTGGAGTGTCTACCGATAACAAACTCAATGATTGAGAATGAGACAAGGAATGACCCGACTCTTTCACGAGTCTATGATGTAACGGTGGAGGGATGGCCAGCACAGAGCGAACCAACACTGCAAGCATTTGCACAGAGGAAAGAACAACTGTCAGTGTGTCGAGGAACCCTGATGTGTGGATCTAGAGTGGTGATTCCACCCAAACTCCAAAAGAAGGTGCTAAAGGAGCTGCACGAAGGACATCTGGGGGGAGTAAAGATGAAAAATCTAGCAAGAGCGTTTGTGTGGTGGCCAGGCATTGATAGAGACATAGAGGAGATCACGAAGAACTGCCTAGGATGTCAGAGGGTTCAGAACGCGCCACCCCAGGCTCCTCTGCATCCATGGGAGTGGCCCTCATCGCCTTGGCAAAGAGTACACATCGACTTTGCTGGTCCATTTATGGACTCGATGTTTCTAATAGCGGTGGATGCCCACTCCAAGTGGCCGGAAGTAATTAAGATGACCACCACCACGACGGAAAAAACCATCGCAGTGTTAAGGACTATGTTTGCTCGGAATGGCCTGCCGGAACAGATCTGTTCTGATAATGGACCACAATTTGTGTCCGAAGAATTCAAGAAATTCTTAAAGAGCAATGGGGTTAAACATTACACGTCAGCCCCATACCATCCCGCCTCAAATGGATTGGCTGAAAGGTTTGTCCAGACCTTCAAGAAGGCCGTAAAGGCCATGAGTAATGAAAATATAAGTCTGCAACATAAGGTGGATAGCTTTTTGTTGGCATACCGAAATGCGACACATGCGGTCACAAATCAAACTCCCGCAATGATGTTCTGTAATAGACGCCTAAGATGCCGGCTGGATTTACTAAAACCAAACGTCAGAAGAGACGTAGAGAACCGGCAATTCCAGGGCATGAACGACAGGGTCACTAGATCTTTCCAGATCGGTCAACGAGTTTTGGCCCGGGACTACCGTACTGAGAAATGGCAGCCTGGAACTATTGGGAAAAGGCTGGGGCCATTGATGTACACCGTGGACATTGGAGACAATATAATAAGGCGCCATGTTGACCAAATCATAGGGTCCGCCACAAATAGGCCACCGACTTCACCACCTTATCCGGGTGATGTTGAAACTGAGATACCCAGAACACCTACTTCCGATCTAGTGATACTGGAGTCTGCTGAACCTGACACGGCTTTTCAAGCCGAATCGACCTTGCCAGAAGCACCTCCTAGCCCGCCTGAAATGACGACACCACTGCGGCGTTATCCTGACAGAATCCGGAAACCCCCGGAAAGACTGAATCTATGAACTGTCTTACATAAGCCTGTATATATGTTAGAATGTATGTTCACTATGGACTTAGTAAGTAATAAGCTAAAAAGGGAGGATTGTAGTGTATGTACCCGTCTACCTTTAAGGGAACTATTGAATGTAACCGTTCACCTTTAAGAGGACTACTTTCGGGTGGCACTATTTGTTTGGCTTCTGTATACTGTAATACCGATAGTGACCACACCAGTATATAAGTGTTGTGGCATGATTGCTGGGGCAGGTTCGCCCGGACCTTCGAATAGTAAAGACCTGTTTGTTTGTTACTTCTGAAGTCTGTGTATTTATTAACTGCACAACCCACAGACTTTACATTTTCCTTATTGTTTGCTGTACCTGCATGTTATACGAACATACGAATTAGGAGCAGGAGTAGGCCACTTGGCTCTTCCAGCCTGCTCCGCCATTCAATAAGATCATGGCTGATCCGATTACTCCACATTCCCGCCTACTCCCGATAACTTTTCACCCTCTTGCTTACCAAGAATCTATCTACCTCTGCCTTAAAAATATTCAAAGACTCTGCTTTCTGAGGAAGAGAGTTCCAAAGACTCACGACCCTGTGTGAGAAAAATTTCTCCTCATCTCTGCATTAAATGGGCGACCCCTTATTTTTGAACAGTAACCCCTAGTTCTAGATTCTCCCACAAGAGGAATCATCCTCTCCACATCCACCCTGTCCTGACCCCTCAGGATCTTATATGTTTCAATCAAGTCACCTCTTACTCCTCTAAACTCCAGCGGATACAAGTCTAGCCTGTCCAACCTTTCCTCATAAGACAACCCGCCCATTCCAGGTATTAGTCTAGTAAACCTTCTCTGAACTGATTCCAACGCATTTACATCCTTCCTTAAATAAAGAGACCAATACTGTACACAGTACTCCAGATGTGGTCTCACCATTGCTCTGTATAACTGAAACATAACCTCCCTACTTTTGTATTCAATTCCCCTTGCAATAAACAATAACATTCTATTAGCTTTCCTAATTACTTGCTGTACCTGCATAGTAACCTTTTTGCGATTCATGCACTAGGACTCCCAGATCCCTCTGCATCTCGGATCTCTGCAATCTCTCACCATTTAGATAATATGCTTCTTTTTTATTCTTCCTACCAAAATGGACAACTGCACACTCCGTGTTAACTTTCAGTGATTCGTGTACAAGTACACCTAGGTCCCTCTGAATATCAACATTTACCAATCTCTCACCATTTAAAAAATATTCTGCTTTTCTATTTTTCCTACCAAACATTTCTCCATGTTATATTCCATCTGACATGTTCTTGCCCAGTCACTTAACCTGTCTATAGCCCTTTGCAGCCTCTTTGCATCCTCCTCACAACTTACTTTCCCAGTTAGCTTTGTATTGTCAGCAAACTTGGATACATTACACTCGGCCCCCTCATCTAAGTAATTGATACAAATTGTAAATAGCTGAGGCCCAAGTACTGATCCTTGCGGTACCCCACTAGTTACAGCCTGCCAACCCAAAAATGACCCATTTATTCCTATTCTCTGTTTTCTGTCCATTAACCAATCCTCAATCCAAGCTAATATATTACCCCCAATCCCATGGGCTCTAATTTTGTTTAATAACCTCATCGAATACTTTCTGAAAATCCAAATACACTACATTCATTGGTTCCCCCTCATCTACCCTGCTAGTTACAACCTCAAAATTCTCTATTAGATTTATCAAACATGATTTCCTTTTAATAAATCTGTGCTGACTCTGCCCAATCATATTATGATTTTCTAAGTGCCCTGTTACCACGTCCCTAATAATAGATTCCAACATTGTCGCTACTACTGATGTCAGGTTAACTGGTCTATAGTTTCACGTTTACTCTCTCCCTCCTTTCTTGAATAGTGGTGTTACATATGTTACCTTCCAATCCGTGGAACTGTTCTAGAATCTAGGGAATTTTGGAAGATCAAAACCAATGCATCCATTATCTCTATAGCCACCTCTTTTAAAACCCTCGGATGTAGGCCTTCAGGTCCAGGGGATTCGTTGGCTTTTAGACCCATTAATTTCTCCAGTACTATTGCTTTACTAACAGTAATTTCTTTAGGTTGCACATTCTCACTAGGCACTTGGGGGGAAAAATTGGGTTGCTTTGCACCCCTCGTTAGTGCCCCGAGGGGGTGTTAATGGGGCGCAAAGCACCTAGCGCCCGGGCGCGGCACTGCTAACGCCTCCCGCAAAATTCAGCAGGAGGTTAGCAGCGGCGGTAGCCAGTAGCGCCCCACGGTGCTGTGCCTCTGGCGCCCCGCTCGCGCCACGGCCACAAACTTCACTCGCACCCCCTGACCTACCGTCGGTCGCTATGTCTGACAGGGCCAGGGTGCCGTGTTTGTGGCCGGGGTGGCGCAAGTTAAAGGGCAGGTGCCGGGCGGCCATTTTTTTTGGGCCGCCTGCCAGCACCTGCCCCCTCTCGCCTCCTCCTGCTGGGTGCCAGCCATGACTGTTCAGCCTGGCACTCCTCTTGAGTGCTGGGCTCTTTTGCCGACACCCTGCTCCCCGGTGGTCCAGCAGGGTCCTGGTGCGCGCTGTGGTAGGCCCCTCCCCTGTAGTACCGCGGTGCTATGTGCTGCCGCGTGTGTCGCTGCTGCACATAGCGCTGCGATATTCAATGGGAGCACCCCAAGAGGGAGGGGGAGCACTTCCAGTAGTGTCCCACCTCCTGCTTGGGGCGCTACCATTCAATTTCTGGCGTGGGGGCGCTAACTTTTCGGGGTGCTAAAAGTAGCGCCCCAAAGGGGGCGTGATCCAATTTTTCCTCCTTGGTTCCCCACTATTTCTGGAATGTTTTTTGTGTCTTCGTCCGCGAAGACAGATACAATGGGCTGAATTTTTACCTTGCAGTTGGGATGGGTGCGGGGGGCCGTGGATCGCATCGGGAACCCGGAAGTTGGAGAGGCGCGTTTTGCAGTGCCTTTTTAACAAAGTCGCTGCAATTGAATCAGACTTCTGGGTTTCCCGACCAATTAACTGGAGCGGGTCCAATGACGTCACGGATGACTCGACTTCAATTGAGCTATTTAAAGGACCAATGCACAGATGTCACTTGATGGCTGGTGGAGGTGGAAGCCTGATTGCCACAGAGCAATTTTGACAGAAGGAACAGGGAGAGGCAATATACACTTAATGGCATCGTTTTAAAGAGTGTGCAGGGACAGAGGGACCTGGGAGTTAATGTGCATAGGTCCCTGAAGGTGGTGGGACATATTGAGAGAGTGGTTAGCAAAGCATATGGGATCTTGGGTTTCATAAATAGAGGTATTGAGTACAAGTAGAGAAGTTATGCTGAACCTTTATAAAGCGCTGGTTAGGCCACAACTGGAGTATTGCGTCCAGTTCTGGTCACCACACTTTAGGAAGGATGTGAAAGCCCTTGAGAGGGTGCAGAGGAGATTTACCAGAATGGTTCCGGGGATGGGAGATCTTAGCCACAAGGACAGGTTGGAGAAGCTGGATTTGTTTTCATTAGAGCAAAGGAGGTTGAGGGGTGATTTGATAGAGTTGTACAAGATTATGATGGGTTTGGATAGGCTAGACGGGGAAAGGCTGTTCCCACTAGTTGATGGTACAAGGACTAGGGGACACAGGTTTAAGGTTTTGGGCAAGAGATACAGGGGGGACGTGAGGAAAAACGTTTTTATGCAGCGAGTGGTGATGACCTGGAATTTGCTGCCGACGGAAGTGGTGGAAACGGAGACACTCAATGTTTTCAAGGGGAGACTGAATAGGCACTTGAGCAGAGCTACGGGGATAGAGCGGGGAATGGGACTGACTGGATTGCTCTGCAGAGAGCTGCATGGACTCGATGGGCTGAATGGCCTCCTTCTGTGCCGTTATGACTCTATATGTTGCCGGGAGGATACTTTGATAATAGTACAGCATCAATAATGCATAGTCAAAGGCAGAAAGCAGCCCTCACATTCGGTGATGCCTCCTTGGAGGTATTACTCGAAGGGATGGGGGTCTACAGGAACACCCTGTACCCTGCGGATAGGAGGAAGAGACCAGCGTTAATGATCAAGACTGCATGGCTGGAGATAGCAGAGGAAGTGAGCAGCAGGAGTGTTGTGCCAAGGGCATGGATCCAGTGCAGGAAGCGCTTTAACTACCTAATGAGGTCAGGAAAGGTGAGTACAATGTCACGTTGCCCTACATCCTGATGTGCGTGTCACCTTAACCCCCACCCTCTGCCCTCCCAATCCTACTCTAGCACATCACTCTTATCACCAACTTACCTTGCAGGTGCACCCATCTCTCACTGTCTATGCACTTCCTCACATTCCCATCTGACCATCCACTACTGACACCCTCATCTTAATGCAATGTCGCGCCTCTCCCTTATAGTCACTCTCAACAGATGTAGCCCATCCATCCCTTACACTCATTCCATCACTCTCACTCAAAGGTCTCTTGTTTCCCTCCTTGCAGAAGAAGAGAGCGCCAAACACCCAGGAGAGGCAGTGAAGCCGTGGTGGCCCAACAGTTACCATGCCACTCACTTCAGCAGAGGTGGAGGCTCTGGAACTCAGCCGTTTTGCAGAGCTGCTGGAGGTGGGAGATGGAGAGAGGGGGACCTCCCAACAGAATTAAATATCATACAGCCACATGGCATACAACAGTCACTCATTGTGACTTGAAGTCAGCAGCCAGTGAAATATGATCAAGTGCATAATGGTAACTTAAAACATTCTTATCATAAAAGTTCTAATTCATGTCTTTACTCTCCCATAGGCCCATCAAGTGCCCCCCCCCCCCACTGTCCAGCCAGAGGAGGAAGATCACTCCTTAGAGGAGGCCATGGTCTCTGAGGGTGTATCATTACACGACCTATGCACACCCAGCACCAGCGCAGATACGTATACTTTGGTGGGTCCAGTAAGGGAGAGAGTAGTGTTGTCACCTGGTGTCTCACAGATCAGATGTGAGCAAGAGCAGATGGTGGAGACAGGGACAGCAGTGACGAGTCCCTGTTGGAGGGCGCAGGATGCTCCAAGCAGTGCTCCACTGGACGCAGATGCTGAACCTCGGGGGCCATCGACAAAGAGGATAATTCGTGAGGAGCAACAGAAAATGCGGGAGGCTCCAGCAGCTTATCCAGCTGCGATGTGCTCGATTGTAGGGAGAATGGAGGAGTTCATCTCCAACATGAGCAGCACCATGTCGCAGGCAATGGCTACGATGTGTTCGTCCATGGAAAGGGTGGTCACCTGCATGGAGCATCAAATGTACCAGTCGAACGAGTGGATGCTTGCTGTGAACAACAGCTCACAGACTCTGATTGCAGCCGTAGCCAGGATGGATAGCAACCTAGAGTTGGATCGCCCCACTGGCATGCAGCAAAGTGCACGGCAGCTCCTTGCTAGCAGGGACGTGTGGGTGAGCCATGAGAGGGATGATGGTGAGAGGGGGCATGGAAGTGGGGGCTCTGCTCAAAGCACTCCCACTTCTCCCCCATTGCCCCCCCCCCCCAGTCAGAGCCCCACATGCTGCCTTGTATCCCGATGGCCGAGTCTGCCCCTGTACAGTTGCAGGAGGAGCAGTCTTTGGCAGGGCCCTCATAAGCTCCAAAACCCAGAGGACTTCTGCCAAAAGTGTCTAAGCAGTCACAGCAGGGAAGTGAGCAGCCTGCCTCTACCTCTGCTGAAGCCACAAGGGTTGTACATCATAGAAGTAGCAGAAAAAGAAAAAAGACACAATTGTAGATGCACAAGGTTATGCACATGGGTGTGTTATAAAATGTTAGAGGGTTAAGTTTCTGTTGAAGTTATGAGCCACATAAAATTATTTCTTTGCACCACTTTCCCGTCTTGTCCAATTTTGCCTTTTACCTGGAAAGTGGCCTTGTCAGTTGGAGTGAATGGTGAGACATTACTTAACCTTGAGTAATGGGTGTGTGTGACCATAATGGTTTAGTTATTTTGGACTGCTTTGTGGTGTTGGTGGCTGGGGGGAGGTTGGTTCAGCATCTGGGTGCCAGATGGGTGCACTGGTGCAATTTAACTAAATCATGCCATTATGAAGCTCTCCCAGGCAGCAATGTGCATCAATGCTGGTTCCATGTCCACTTCAGGTTCCTCCTCCTCCTCCCTCTCCTCATGTTCCTTCTGCTACTCCTCCTTATCCTCCTCCTCCGAAGAGGCGCTGCGCTCTGCGCCTTGCTCCTCCTGCAGCTCCAATCCTCGCTGCTGTGCTGTGTTGTGCAAAGCACAGCATACGACAATCATTCTGGAGACCCTGGCTGGTACGTATTGAAGGGCTCCTCCAGATCTGCCCAGACATCTCAAGCGCTTCTTCAGCATCTCTATTGCTTGTTCTATTACACATCTCGTTGTCATCTGGCTTTGATTGTGGCACTCTTCAGCCTCAATGCTTGGCCTCCTCAAGGGTGTCATCAGCCATGTCTTCAGTCGATAGCCCTTGTCTCCAAGCAGCCAGCTGATAAGTCTGGTCGGAGGTGCGAAGAGCTGATGGAGGGTGGACTGATGCAGGACAAATGAATCATGACAGCTCCCTGGGAATCTGGCACACACATGCATGATGATCCTTTTGTGGTTGCAGATGAGCTGCACATTGAGGGAGTGGAAGCTCTTCTGGTTCACAAACACCCCTGGGTGATGATAGGGTGCCTTGATGGCCACATGTGTGCAGCTGATGCTGCTCTGCACCTGTGGGAAGCCAGCTAGAGGTGCAAAGCTGAGCGCCCGCTCAGTCTGACTGGCTTCATCAGTGGCAAAGTGTACGTAAGTGCCTAACTTGTCAAACATGGCATCGGTCACTTAGGTGATGCATTTGTGGATGGCTGCCTGCAAGATCCTGCCAATGTCTCCTGCAGATCCTTGGAAGGAGCCTGAGGTGAAGAAGTTGAGGGTGGTGGTGACTTTGACAGCCATTGGTAAGATGTGTCCGCCAGGTCCTCTAGGCTGCAGATTTTCTTCCAGCAGGCTACAAATGTCTTCCATTACCTGACGCAATAGCCTGAGCCTCCTGAGGCACTGGTGTTCAGTCATGTCCAGGAAGCTGATCTTCTGCCTACATACCCTGTGTTGGGGGTATCGCCTCCCGCAAGGTGCACTCCTGTGCTCATCCCCTCTCTCCTGTGGAGCGGCAGGTCGGTGAGGAAGAGGCTGCTGCTGCTGCTGGTGTTGCTGCTGGGGCTCATCTTGGTCTGAATCTGTGGTCCAAGGTGAAACAGCATAAGCGGCACCCAGGCTGATCTGATAGATGCCAAGTAAAGTGGAGATCAGAGGCACAATCCTCCAATGTAGTGAGAGTGACTTCCAATGTAGTGAGAGCAACTTTTTGAAGTTGTAGAAATCACCTGCAAACTCCTGAAAGCAAACTCTCAGCACAAGCCTTTCCCTTAGATAAGGAAGCAGATGTGAGTATTTATGTGATTTTTTTTAACTGTCAATTGTTCAACTCCCACATTGGCCATTCTGCTCTCACCTTCCTTTCACTGGCAAGGTTCAGCAAGCCTGGGAATCCCGTGGACAGCCAGTAAAAGCTGAAACATCATGTTCGAAAGGATATTAATAGCCTCTTAACATGCTCTCAACTACTTTAATTAGCTCTCCTGAGCGGGTCTCTGGCGCGCTGACTAATGTGCCCTAGTTAAAGTCAGAAGCCAGAGGGTTGAAGCAAGCTTCCTGAAGCACTGTCAATTTCAGTGCTTTTAATTGCCCACCTGCTCGCAAACCCGCACACTCTGCAAAGTAAAAATTCAGTCCAAAGTATTTGTTTAATGTCTCTGCCATTTCCTTATTTCTCAGTATAATTTCTCCCGTCTCTGCCTGTAAGGGACCCATGTCTACTTTTGCTATTCTCTTCCTTTTTACATACCTATAGAAGCTTTTACAATCTGTTTTTATGTCTCTTGCTAGTTTACTCTCATTCTATTTTTACTCTATCAATTTCTTGGTTCTCATTTGCTGAATTCTAAAATCTTCCTAATCCTCAGGCTTACTAATCTTTTTGGCAACATTATAAGCCTCTTCCTTTAATCTAATGCTATCTTTAACTTCTCTTGTTAGCTACGGTTGGACCATTTTCCCCGTAAGGCTTTTCTTCCTTAAGGGAATGTATATTTGTTGTGAATTATAAATTATTTCTTTAATGTTTGCCATTGCTTATTTACCATCATATTTTTTAATCTAGTTTCCCAACCTACCTTAGCCAACTCGCCTCTCATACCTATGTAGATTGCTTTGCTCAGATTTAAGACAGTAGTTTCAGATTTAACTAAATCACTCTCAAACTCAATATATACTTCTATCATATTATGATTGCTGTTCCCTAGAGGTTCCTTTACTACAATGTTATTACTTAACCCTGTCTCATTGCACAATACTAGATCTAAAATAGCCTGTTCCCTCGTTGGTTCCTCGACATACCGATCTAGAAAACTATCTTTAATACATTCATGAACTCATCCTCTGCACTATTATGGAAATTTGGTTTGCCCAGTCGATATGAAAATTAAAGTCCCCCATGATTACTGTATTATCCGTGTTACATGGCCCTCTAATTTCCTGATTTATACTGTGCCTGACACAACAACTACTTTTAGGGGGCCTATAAACAACTCCCACCAATGTTTTGTGCCCCTTGTTTCTTAGCTCCACCCAAAGTGATTCAACATCTTGTTTTTCTGAGCTATGATCCCTTGGGGGAGAAATCTAGTGGGTTAGCACCTCCCTTTAGCACCCCCGGGAGGCGATACCGGGGCACTAACGACTTACCGCCTGGACACGGCAAGATGAACGACTCCAGCGTACTTCGGTGAGAGGCTTGCGGCGGCGGTAAGACTTTGCGCCATGATTTCCTGCGCCTGGTGATCATGATGTTATTGCAGTGCGCATCACCCCGGTAGTGCCCCGGACCTGAACTTCAGTCTGTCCCCTGCAGCATTGCTGGGCGATGACACCGACAGCTGCAGGAGGCGTTGATCGGGAGGCCAGGCGCTTCGGGAGTGAAATTTAAAGGAGAGGTTGCTGAGGTAAGTACCTAAATTTCTGAAATGCTTTTGTTAATTTTTTTTTACTTCCCCTGGGCCACGATCGATCAGCCCGGCACTCTGCTGGAGTGCATGGGGCTGATCGAGCTGGATTGCGGCTGCTGTCGGTCCCAATGCAGAGCCTGCAGCGATGGCCCTTCCCTTTAAGGGAGGGAAGGAGCCTCGGAACGCGGCAGTGCTGCACGGCCCATTGTGCAGCGCTGCACAACCAATGCCCTGCCTCCGTCCTTTAGCGCTCCAGGAAGGAAATGGAGCACTTGCTTTAGCGCTCCACTTCCTTCCTGGAACGCTAAAACCCAATTTTTTTAAAGCTGGGAATCATTAGCGCCTGCCCCGCCCCCCCCACCCACTCCTCCTTTTCCTTTGTGCCTATCTCTTCTACAAGTCCAGTATCCTGGAATATTTAGTTCTCCCTCCCGCCCTTCTTAAATAAAGAAATGAGTGACATTTTCAACTTTCCAATCCAAAAGTACAATTCCTTAATCTACATTGCTTTGGAAAATTCTGACTAATGCATCTGCAATTTCCTCACCTATTTCATGTAATATTTTGAGGTGGAAACCATCAGGTCCTGGAGATTTGTTTATCTTAAGACCCATTATTTTCTCCATTACCAGTTTTTTAAAACTTGTATTAAATCCACTAAGTCTCTCCCTGGCTTATTTTTAGGTTCCCTTGTGTAGTGTATGTACTTTGCAGAAGGAACTATATTCTGCAGCCCCTGTATACTGCAATACCAGTAGTGACCACCCCTGTATATAAGCCTGTGTAGTAACTTTTGCATAGTAGTTCCAGTTTTGTCTCCGCTCAGTAAAGACCTGTTATAACCAACTCCTGCAGTCTGTGTCTCAATTACACACGGACATAATACTGGCGGCGAGCAGATCCGAACTTACCTACAGTCTGCACCACCTCATGGGGATCCATCCCTGAAGCGAAGTTATCAGAGGTCGAGGCCAGAAGGAAGAAAGAAAAAAAAAAAAAATCAAACGGACAGAAGAAACGGGCGTCGACCGTGGGCATCTGCCTCTGATTCATCGGAGTTGAAGATTTGCAGGACAGGCTGTCGAGAGCGGGGCTTGGTTATCCTGTCGATGGTGTTTCAGCTAATCGGGCTGGTGGCAGGTAGTACACTGATGCTCCCTGGGCTGCGGCAGTCTAGAGCTCGATCGGGTGGCTTTTCAACGGGGCCGAGCAGCGTTGTCGGGAAGAGGAGAGAGAGGGTGGAGCACACAGGGTGCGGCCGGTGCTACGAAGCCGGGCAGCGTACAGACCCGAGAAGAGGGAGGCAAGTGTCCCGTAGGGTTGATCCGACAACGGGGAAATAATAAAAAAATTAGAAGCGCAGAAAGCCGCGAGGAGCTGCAGTTTGCTATGGGAACCGCGGAGAGCGGCTTTAGCAGCAGCGCGGAGGGAAGTGCGCGAAGACCATAGGGCGTCGCCATCAAGGCATAAAACGCCAGCAACAGCACTAGCAGCAGCGGAGAAGACAGAAAGCGCGGGAGGCGCCATCTTAATCCAGCGGGGAAGAAGGCAAAGCGTGGGAGGCGCCATTTTGTTAAATCGGGGAAGAAGGCAAAGCGCGGGAGGCGCCATCTTAGATTTCCAAGATGCCGAAGACTGGCAATATCACTGCCTTCGATAATGCAATAGAAGACTGGACCACGTATGTGGAAAGAGTCGAGGTATATTGCGAGGCAAACGAAGTAGCCGATGAGAAAAAGGCATCAGTACTACTAAACTTAATGGGCGCAAGAACGTATGGCCTATTGCGAAACCTGATTACTCCAGCCAAACCGAAGGTGAAGAGTTTTAACGAAATTGTTGATATCCTACAGGAACACCTAAATCCTACACCGCTGCTGATAGCAGAAAGATTTAAATTCCACAGGAGAAATCAGCATAAAGATGAGAGCAATGCTGATTACCTTACGGAACTACGCAAGCTATCAAAGTACTGCCAGTTCGGAGCAGGACTGGCAGATACCCTACGGGACAAATTTGTCTGTGGACTCCTGAGTGAAGGAACACAGAAGAGGTTACTCTCAGAGAAAGAGCTGACGCTAGATAAGGCTTTCAGCGTGGCAGTATCATACGAAGCAGCAGCAAGGGGAGCTGCGGAAATACAGCAAAAGCCACAGGAATACGGCACCCACGAAATGACACGGGGATTTGAAAAATGTTATCGCTGCGGCAGAACAACCCATGACCAGAAGGACTGCTGGTCCAAGGACAAAATATGCAGGCAATGCAGAAAGAGGGGACACATTGCATGAGTTTGCAGGTCTGGGAAGAAGACTAACGACAACAAAAAGGCTACTAAGGAACAGTACAGGAAAGTACAAAAGATGACGGACAGTAGTTCCGAAGACCAGATGAGCGATAGTGAATCCGGGAACAAGAGACTAAGCTGTCTCAAACTTCACAACGTAATCACAAAAGAGGATCACCGAACCATTTGGGTCACCCTCACGATAGCAGGGTCCCAAGTCAAAATGGAATTGGATACAGGATCAGCTCTGACCGTCATGAATCGACGAGACTACGAGCGGCTATTCTCACACATACCCTTGAAAGAGACATCCATTGTCTTGAAGACGTATACGGGGCAAAAAGTATACCCCAGAGGAAAAATAAGGGTGCATGTCGAATACAACGGCAAGGAAATACAGAAATTGTATCTGTACATACTGCAAGATGGTGGACCACCATTATTGGGACGTGAATGGATCAGAAAGATAAGTTTAGACTGGCACTCCATTCAGGCACTGACGGTGGCTGGTTAAAAGGATGACGACGTCACTCCTGGACGATTGTCAACAATCTTAGCTAACGCCAAAGAGGTATTTCAACAAGAACTGGGAACTCTTAAAGGCGTAACCACCTCGATAAAAATAGAAGAGAATGCAATTCCCAAGTTTTTCAAAGCAAGACCGGTACCATATGCAATTCGCCCAGCCGTCGAGGCAGAGCTGGAGAATCTGGAGAATGCAGGCGTGTTATCTAAGGTAGACTGGAGCGAGTGGGCGACACCCATCGTTCCTGTCATGAAGAAAACGTTAAACAATAAGTCTGAGGAGCCAAGGAAGGTTCGCATCCGTGGGGACTTCAAGGTGACGGTGAACCCAGTCCTTCACACAGTACAATATCCTCTTCCGAGGATAGAAGATATTTTCACCTCACTATCTGGAGGGAAGCGTTTTACAAAAATTGACCTATCACAAGCATATTTGCAGATGGAGGTTGAAGAATCCTCTCGGAAGTATCTCACGATAAACACTCACAAAGGTCTTTACCAGTATAATCGACTGGTATTCGGAGTAGCATCAGCTCCGGCGATATGGCAAAGAGCGATGGAACAAGTCCTGCAAGGGATTCCGGGGACTCAGTGTTACTTGGACGACATCCTAGTGACAGGTGAAGATACCAGTGAACACCTTGCCAACTTAGAGCAGGTGCTCACTAGACTAAGAGAACATGGGCTACGAGCCAATCGCCCCAAGTGCGAGTTTTTTAAGAAACAGATATCGTATTGTGGCCACGTGATTGATGAAGAGGGGTTACATGAGTCCCCTGACAAAATTGAAGCGGTAGTTAAGGCTCCAGCGCCTGAAAATGTGTCGCAACTGAGGTCATTCCTCGGATTGGTGAATTACTACCATAAGTTTTTGCCGAATTTGTCCATAATTCTGCACCCACTGAACGCCCTACTACAAACTGGAGTAGCATGGAAATGGAGCGATGAATGTAAGCGTGCCTTTCAGAAGAGTAAGGACCTCATCACTTCAAGAGAAGTATTGGCTCACTACAACCCATCACTACCGATAAGACTGGCGTGTGATGCGTCTCCCTACAGCATTGGAGCGGTACTGTCACATAAATTCCTTGATGGTTCAGAGAGGCCGATAGCTTTTGCGTCACGCTCGTTAACTTCAGCCGAGCGTAACTACGCCCAGATTGACAGAGAGGCCCTCAGCCTGGTGTGGGGGGTGAAGAAGTTCAATCACTACCTGCACGGTCAGAAATAAACTCTACTAACTGATCATCAACCTCTTGTCTCCATTTTCAACCCTCAGAAGGGCGTACCGATAATGACAGCACAACGGCTACAGAGGTGGTCACTTTTCCTAGGGGCACACCAATATGACATTGAGTACAAAGGAACTAAACAGCATGGGAATGCTGATGGATTGTCGTGCCTACCGTTGCCGATGGTGGAAGAAGCACCTGCAGTGGATCCAGTGGAGATATTCCACTCGACCATAGTCGAATGTCTCCCTGTGACGAATGCGAACATAGAAAAGGAAACACGAAATGACCCGACACTCTCCTGGGTCTATGATTTAACGGTGAAGGGATGGCCAGCACATGGCGAACCACTGCTGCCAGCATTCTCGCCGAGAAGAGAACAGCTGTCAGTGTGCAGAGGAACATTGATGTGTGGATCCAGAGTAGTAATTGCACCCAAATTGAAGGATAGAGTGCTCAATGAGCTTCATGAAGGTCATCTGGGAGGGGTAAAAATGAAGAACTTAGCCAGAGCGTTTGTGTGGTGGCTGGGAATCGATAGAGAAATCGAAGAGATGACCAAGAGCTGTACAGGATGGCAGAAGGTCCAAAACGCCCCACCACAAGCCCCTCTACATCCATGGGAGTGGCCCTCATCTCCATGGCAAAGGGTGCACATTGATTTTGCTGGTCCATTTGTGGACTTGATGTTTTTAATTGCGGTGGATGCACATTCAAAGTGGCCAGAGGTAATAAAAATGTCCTCAACCACCACAGAAAAAACTATCACAGTCTTACGAACCATATTTGCCAGAAATGGGTTGCCTGAACAGATTTGCTCTGACAATGGACCACAGTTTGTGTCTGAAGAGTTCTGGAGGTTCTTAAAGAACAATGGTGTTAAGCATTACACATCCGCCCCATATCATCCAGCCACCAATGGATTGGCTGAGAGGTTCGTTCAAACATTCAAGAAGGCTATCAAGGCAATGTGTAATGAAGAGATACCCCTACAACACAAGGTGGACAACTTCTTGTTTGCCTACCGGAATGCGACACATGCGGTTACCAACCAAACTCCAGCCATGATGTTCTTCAATCGAAGACTACGATGCCGCTTGGATTTGGTTAAGCCAAACATCAGAAGAGATGTGGAGAACAGGCAGTTTCAGAATATGAATGAAAGGCCGACCAGGAGTTTTAAGATAGGTCAACCAGTTTTGGCCCGGGACTACCGCACAGAGAAATGGCAGCCAGGAACGATCTGTACATGGCAAGGACCTCTAATGTATACCGTGGATGTTGGAGAGAGCATTGTAAGACGCCATGCTGACCAGATTCTAGAGTCACTGGAAAACGTCAATTCCACACCACGATCTGATACACCTGGTGATGAAACCGAAGTACCAATTGCATCTACCTCAGAATCGGTGACATTGGAAGCAGACGAACCAAACAACGACGTTGATCCCGAATCAACTTTGCCAGAAGAACCTGATACCCCAAAGAGGCGTTATCCAGACAGAATCAGGAAGCCTCCTCAAAGACTGAACTTATAATTGCTTAACTTCAACTAATGTATCTAGCAACTGTAATTGTAAACATGTTATTTACTTATTAATCGAATGTTATGTACTGTTTAGCTAAAAGGGGAGGAATTGTAGTGTATGTACTTTGCAGAAGGAACTATATTCTGCAGCCCCTGTATACTGCAATACCAGTAGTGACCACCCCTGTATATAAGCCTGTGTAGTAACTTTTGCATAGTAGTTCCAGGTTGTCTCCACTCAGTAAAGACCTGTTATAACCAACTCCTGCAGTCCGTGTCTCAATTACACACGGACATAATACCTTGGAAGTTTGTTCTCTGCTATTCCCATTATAGTTTTATCAGCATTTATCTTTAATGGGTCCAGATTCCCCTTCACCACTCTCTTTCCCTTAATATACTTATAAAAGCTTTTGTTGTCAGCAGAATATACAATGTTACTTATAACCTTTTCATTCTTTTCACCTTGACCCTATCCACAGTTTTGACAGAATTTGTCCTCGCATTTCCTCAGCATGAAGCAGCCGGAGCAGTTCTTGTAGAAGGATGTGGACACTCAGTCAAACGTGAGCCATTCTGAGCATGGCAGAAAACAGTCTGTGGTTCCTCGGCAGTCTGGCCAGAGAACGTGGTGCTGTTCTTGGGTGTGAGATGACAGCATTGACGTGCGTCTATATAGATATCTAACACACTTTCACCAAAGCCACTGCAGCTCTCTATATTTACAGAGCCTGTGTTTAAAGAATTAAGACAAGAGGGACAAAGATTTCATTGATAGATGCACCTACTAATTCATTACTTTACTATTTAAATACAGAATTTAATTTTCACAGTGAGATGGCAGCACCAATGTATATACATATATTCCTAACACGGTCTCACACAATTCCCTGCTGGGAATGGTGAAAAAGCAAATCGGGTCCTGAAGAGATGGATGGGCTAAAGCGAGCAAGCCTAAAGCAGCCTCTCATGCGAGGAGTGACAAAAACGGTGGAGCCATCAGGGCTGAAGCAGTCAGGTCTAAAGTGGTCTCTCAGACAAGGAAGTTGAGAGTGGTCAAAAAGATGGAGCAGGGCCTAAAAGCAGTGGAAGTCAGTCTATAGCAGCCCAGATGTGACTGCTAGAACCATGAGGGGAGGCAGAAGTCCAGGCATGGCTGGGTCTAAAGGTCGGTAAGTGGGCCCAGAGGCTTTTGTAACCAGCAAAGAGAGAGGTGCTGGACTACAGCAATGCAGAGGTACTACAGTACTACTGTAAGATGTGCGGAATTACCCCTTGCCCCGTCCAACAGGTTATAGAGTTCGGACTTTAGACTAATGAGAAATTATACCAGACACACGGGTTCTGTCTTTAACCTTTTATTGTTCCTAAGACAGATTTAAAACCCCAACCACTACTCGAGCAGTCCACCAATAATGTTACAGGAAATCATACCTACAACCACCCGCCGATGATCGGTCCAGCATTGATTGTAGGTCCTCGTAGGTGAAAAGACTGGCGAGGCCCCTCCTTCTGACTACAGCCTGATCCTCGTAGGCGAGATGCCTGGCCAAACCATCTTCTTCCGACTGCAGTGCCAATATTCTTTAGCCACTGTGTTTTATACAGTTTCCCTTGGCTTTTGCAGTAAATCAATCATCAGAGATAGTGAAATGTTTCTTTAATGTTTGATATAGGTTGGTTGAGCGGTCAAGCGTTCACATTCACTCATCCTGTGTCGCTATCCATTAGTTACCTTTATCAAAGCCCAAAATTGTTCATTCACTCCTAAAGTTTACAAAAGTGACAGAAAACCACTTGGTTACAGTTCATGTGTTACGTCGCATTCTGCATTTCAAAACTTCAAAGGTTTGACTTCTCCCCTTTAGCCACCAAGAAGTTATTAGAGACATGGGGCTCGATTTTGCCAGGCCCGAGGAGGCAGGATTGGAGGCGTGTGAGGTGTTAAAATCGCAAAAAATGGCGGGCGGCTCCAATCCCACCTCCAGCCCGCCTCCGAGCAATTTTCCCAGAATCGGGGTGTCAGACCCCGTTTCCATCCCGCCTCCAAGAGGCGGGATAGGCCCTTAACAACCAGTTAAGTGCCTCTATAATCCCATTTTGAGAGGCCTTTCTGAATTTAACACTTTCCCCCGTGCTGCACGTCCCCTCTGGAACACGCCAGTTAATCCAGGCGGCCTCACAAGTGGATTGCTTACTAACAGCTGCAGCTCCACCATTAAAAAGGAGTTTTCAGCAATCATCATTTGCAGGTGGCAGAACTTTGTTGTCTCAGGTCTGGGGGAACTTTTAGCAGGCCTAATCATTGTTGTGGGTGTTTGGAGCCTGACACCCATCTCCAGTGTGACCTCCTGGGAAACCCCTCTCCCCACATTGACTGAGCGCTTCCTCATTTCTTTTCCTCCTGGACATCAGATTTGGATGAAGACCAGCCGCAGCAACAGCAGAACCCTGAACAACAGCAGCACCAACGGCAGGAGCAACAACAGGAGCACCAACCTGCTGCTCACCCACCTGAAGCTGCACAGGCAAGAAGGTGCCAACGCATGGAAGCACGTTACCGCAGGAGATACCCCCAAAACAAGGTTTACAGACAGAGGATGAACTACTTCAACATGACTGAGCAGCAGTGCCAAAGGAGGCTGAGACTTTCGTGAGAGGTAGTGGGTGACATCTGCGCAATGCTGCACCAAGACCTGGAACACAGAGGAGCAGATGGACACCCCTTACCAGTGGCCGTAAAAGTTACCACCGCACTCAACTTTTTTGCTTCAGGCTCATTCTAGGGATCAACAGCAGACATCAGCGGCATCTTCCAGTCGGCCGCACACATCATGCAGGTAACCGATGCCCTCTTTGCCATCGTGCACAATTACATCAACTTCTCCAAGGATCAAGCAAGTGTAAGCGTGTGTGCGGTTGGATTCGCTAATCTGGCAGGCTTTCCAAGGTTGCAGGGCATCATTGACTGCACACATGTGGCCCTTAAAGCACCCCATCACAATCCAGGTATTTTTGTCAACCACAAGGGCTTCCACTCCCTCAAAGTGCAGCTGATGTGTGACCACAAGAAGGAAATTTTGCATGTTTGTGCCAAGTACCCTGGCAGTTGCCATGACTCCTTCATCCTGCGCCAGTCTAGTGTGCCTCCGCTCTTTAGTCCGCCAGACCAACTTTTCAGATGGCTACTTGGAGACAAGGGCTATCCCCTGAAGATGTGGCTAATGATGCCATTGAGGAGCCCATCCAATGAAGCTGAGGAGCGCTACAACTCCAGCCACGTTTCCACCAGATCCATAATCGAGCAAACCATCGGCTTGCTGAAGATGTGCTTCAGATGCCTTGATAGATCAGGTGGAGCCCTGCAGTACTCAGCAGCCAGGGTCTCCAGAATCTTCGTGGTCTGCTTTGCACTTCACAACATGGCACAGCATCGTGGCTTGCAGATGCCTGAGGAACAAGTGACTCCCCGCATAGCCTCCTCAGATGAGGAGGAGGAGGAGAGCGACAACGAACAGCTTGCAGAGGCGCAGCAACCAACGGCAGCAGCACGCGAGCACATTGCTGCCCAGGATGCAAGGGACGCACTCATCTTGGGCAGATTTGCTTAGCCTAGTCAATCAAACACTTTTGCCTCGCACCTTCTTACCAGAGCATCGACAATGGCCAAGAACCTGTGGATTCCTATCATTCTGACTACCATACTGACAATTGCAAGTCATCCTAAGCCCTCAATGTGGAAGTCCCATTTGCAAAATGACACAGGCCACAACTTCAACAGTTTGCCATCAGAATGTTTTTTATCACAACAAGCAACTGATGACATTTCAAAAATAAACACAACATAACACCCAAGTGACTACCCTTGTGGCTACTTGTGCATTATCTTCCTCTTACGCGTGCTCCTACTTGGTGCTTCCCCTGTGGCTTCAGCAGATATGGAGGCCCCTTGCTCACTTTCTTGCTGCTCCTGCCTCGACACATTTGACGGGCATCCTCTGAGGTTGCGAGCCTGTGAGGGCTCAGCAACAGTCTGCTGCTCCTGCAGCTGTGCAGGGGCTGAGACGCCAATCTCAGTTGGGTGAGGACTCTGGTGGGGCTCTGACCGAGGGCTCCACAGTGGCATGATTGTGTGAGCACTTGGAGAGGAGCCCTCACTTCCTTGTTCTCTGTCACCAACATCCCTCTCATGGGTCAGCCCTACTTCAGAGCTAGCAAGTGGCTTGACAGCATCTTGTTGCACTTCAGGGGGGCCATGAGAACCCGTTTCTGCACTGGAAGTCCTACTCCAGAGGACTTCCATGAAGGTCTGGTTTCTCTGCTCAATAGCTGACCATCGCTCATCAAGAGATGTCAGTCTATTCTGAACAATGACCATGTTTTCAAGACCGTGGCGACTAAGCTCCTCCATGGCCGTAGCCATCCTCTTCTCTACCGTATCCATCCTCTCCTCTATGGTAGCCAGCCTTACCACGGAGGTTGCCATCCTTTCCGTGGTGATGTGTTCATACGCTGTTAGATCCGTGTGTTAATGGAGACACGGAATGCAGGAGTTGATTTAACAAGTGTTTACTGAACAAAGTCTGGAGGTGAACTAACAACACAAGACGCTACACAGGCTTATATACCCGAGTGGTCACTACTGGTACTACAATATACAGGGGCTTCAAAAACATAGTTCCTCTTAAAGGTACATACACTACAAGTCCTCCCCTTTTAGATAAATAGTACATAACATTTTAAGTAATCATTAAATAACATTTTTACAAGAACAATAATATACACATTTGCTGAAGTTAATCAATTACAAATTCAGTCTCTCTGGAGGCTTCCTGACTCAGTCCGGATAACGCCTCGGTGGTGTTGTAGGTTCTTTTGGCAAGGTCGATTCGGCTTCAATGCTAGTGTCGGGTTCATCTGGTTCCAGTATCACCGGATCGGAGGTAGATACTATGGGTATCTCTGCTTCATCACTAGGCGTATAGAGTTGTGGTGTAGGTTGTCCTTTTTTGGATGACTCTATGATCTGGTCAGCATGGCGCCTTATTATGCTTTCTCCAATGTCCATGGTATACATCAGCAGTCCTAGTCGTGTGCAAATAGTTCCAGGCTGCCATTTCTCGGTACGGTAGTCCCGGGCCAAAACTGGTTGACCTATCTGGAAGGTTCTAGTTGGCCTTTCATTCATGCTTTGAAATTGCCGGTTCTCTACGTCCCTTCTGACGTTAGGCTTGACCAAATCCAGCCGGCATCTTAGTCTTCTATTGAAAAACATCATGGCGGGGGTTTGGTTTGTAACCACGTGTTGCATTCCTGTACGCAAACAAGAAGTTATCTACCTTATGTTGTAGATTTATGTCTTCATTACCCATGGCCTTTATGGCCTTCTTGAAGGTCTGGACAAACCTTTCAGCCAATCCATTGGTGGCGGGATGGTATGGGGCGGACGTGTAGTGCTTAACCCCATTGTTTTTTAAGAACTTCCTGAATTCTTCGGATACAAATTGCGGTCCATTATCAGAACAGATCTGTTCAGGCAGCCCATTCCTGGTGAATATGGTCCTTAATACTGTGATGGTTTTTTCCGTGGTGGTGGAGGACATCTTTATTACCTCCGGCCACTTGGAGTGTGCATCCACCGCGATTAAGAACATTGAGTCCATAAATGGACCAGCAAAGTCGATATGTACCCTTTGCCATGGAGATGAGGGCCACTCCCATGGATGTAGAGGGGCTTGTGGTGGGGCGTTTTGGACCTTCTGGCATCCTAGACAGCTCTTGGTCATTTCTTCGATGTCTCCATCGATACCTGGCCACCACACAAACGCTCTGGCTAAGTTCTTCATTTTCACTCCACCCAGATGCCCCTCGTGAAGCTCCTTTAGCACTCTATCCTTGAGTTTGGGTGGAATCACCACTCTGGATCCACACATCAAGGTTCCTCGGCACACTGACAGCTGTTCTCTTCTTTGCGAGAATGCTGGCAGCACGGTGGCATAGTGGTTAGCACTGTTGCCTCACAGCGCCAGGGACCCGGGTTCGAATCCGGCCTCGGGTGACTGTCTGTGTGGAGTTTGCACATTCTCCCCGTGTTTGCGTGGGTTTTCTCCGGGTGCTCCGGTTTCCTCCCACAGTCCAAAGATGTGCGGGGTTAGGTTGATTGGCTATGATAAAAATTGACCCTTAGTGTTAGGGGGATTAAATACGTGGGGATAGGGTGGGATATGTGTCGGTGTAGGGGTTACGGGGATCGGGTGGGATATGTGTCGGTGCAGGCTCGATGGGCCGAAATGGCCTCTATCTGTACTGTGGGGTTTCTGTGTGATTTCTGTGTGTGAACAGTGGTTCGCCATGTGCTGGCCATCCCTTCACCGTTAAATCGTAGACTCGTGAGAGAGTCGGGTCATTTCGCGTTTCCTTTTCAATGGTAGAATTTGTCACCGGTAGACATTCCACTATGGTCGAGTGGAATATCTCCACTGGGTCCACTGTAGGCGCCTCTTCCACCGTTGGCAACGGTAGGCGCGATAACCCGTCAGCATTCCCATGCTGTTTTGATCCTTTGTATTCTATGTCATATTGGTGTGCCCCTAGGAAAAGGGACCACCTCTGTAGCCTTTGCGCTGTCATAATGGGAACGCCCTTTTTAGGGTTGAATATGGAGACGAGGGGTTGATGGTCAGTCAACAAGGTAAACTTTTGTCCGTGTAGGTAATGGTTGAATTTCTTCACCCCCCACACCAGGCTGAGTGCCTCCCTGTCGATCTGGGCATAGTTACGCTCAGCTGAGTTCAATGAGCGTGACGCAAAAGCTATCGGCCGCTCCAAGCCATCAGGGAATCTATGCGATAATACCGCTCCCACGCCGTAAGGGGATGCATCGCACGCCAGTCTGATTGGCAGTGATGGGTTGTAATGAGCCAATACTTCCTTGGATGTGATCAAGCCTTTGCATTTATGGAAGGCCAGTTTACAGTCTTCGCTCCTTTTCCAAACTACTCCCGTTTGTAGCAGTGTGTTAAGCGGGTGCAGAACCGTCGACAAGTTTGGTAAAAATTTATGATAGTAATTTACTAATCCCAGGAACGACCTTAATTGTGAGACATTTTCAGGCGCTGGGGCCTTTACGACCGCTTCAATTTTTTCAGGTGACTTATGCAACCCTTCTTCGTTAATGACATGGCCACAATATTTTGTTTGTTTCTGGAAAAATTCGCATTTGGGGCGATTTGCTCGTAGGCCCCGTTCTCTCAGCCTCGTGAGCACTTGCTCCAAGTTGGCAAGGTGCTCGTTGTCGTTTTCTCCTGTTACAAGGATGTCGTCTAGGTAGCATTGAGTCCCCGGAATCCCTTGCAGGACTTGCTCCATAGCTCTTTGCCAGATAGCCGGAGCTGATGCCACTCCGAAAACCAGTCGATTGTACTGGTACAGGCCTTTGTGTGTGTTTATCGTGAGATACTTTTTAGAGGCCTCCTTAACCTCCATCTGTAGATATGCCTGTGCTAAGTCAATTTTGGTGAAACGTTTCCTCCGGATAGTGAGGCGAAAATATCTTCTATCCTCGGAAGAGGATGCTGTACCGTGTGAAGAACCGGGTTTACAGTCACCTTGAAGTCTCCACAGATGCGAACTTTTCTCTGTTCTTCAGATTTATCATTATTCAACGTTTTCTTCATGACCGGGACGATGGGTGTTGCCCACTCGCTCCAATCTACCTTGGATAACACGCCTGCTTTTTCCAAATTCTCCAGCTCTGCCTCGACGGCTGGACGAATTGCGTATGGCACCGGCCTTGCCTTAAAAAACTTGGGAATTGCCACATCTTCCAGTTTTATTGAGGCGGTGGCGCCTTTCAGGGTTCCTAGTTCCTGTTGAAACACCACTTTGGCATTGGCCAAGATTTCTTTTAATCGTCCAGGTATGACGTCATCATCGTTTTTTTTCTTGCTGGTCACCGTCAGTGCCTGAATGGAGTGCCAGTCTAAACGTATCTTTCTGATCCATTCACGTCCCAACAACGGTGGACCACCATCTTGCAGAACGTATAAATACAACTTCTGTATTTCCTTGCCGTTGTATACAACAGGCACCCTTATTTTCCCTCTGGGGTATACTTTCTGCCCCGTATATGTCTTCAAGGCAATGGATGTGTCTTTCAAAGGTATATGCGGAAATAGCCGCTTGTAATCCCATCGACTCATGACGGTCAGAGCTGATCCTGTACCTAGCTTCATTTGACTGGGGACCCCGCTATCGTGAGGGTAACCCAAATGGTCTGGTAATCTTCTTTGGCAATTACATTATGTAATTTGAGACAGCTTAGTCTCTTGTTTCCGGAGTCGCTATCGCTCTTCTGGTCTTCGGAGCTACTGTCCGTCATCATTTGTACCTTTCTGTACTTTTCCTTATTGACCTTTTTACTGTCAGCGGATTTCTTTCCAGATCTGCATACACGTGCAATGTGTCCCATCTTTCCGCATTGCCTGCATGCTTTGTCCTTGAACCAGCAGTCCTTCTGGTCATGGGTGGATCTGCCGCAGTGATAACATCTCTCGAAACCCCGTGTCATTTCATGGGTTCCGAAGTCCTGTGGCGTTTGCTGTATCTCTGCAGCTCCTCTTGCTGCTGCTTCATATGATACAGCCACACTGAAAGCCTTGTCCAGTGTCAAATCTTTCTCAGAAAGTAGTCTTTTCTGTGTTCCTTCGCTTAGGAGACTGCAGACGAATTTGTCTCGTGGAGAATCTGCCAGTCCTGCCCCGAATTGGCAGTGCTTTGACAGCTTTCGTAATTCAGTGAGGTAATCAGCGTTACTTTCATTCTTGTGCTGATTCCTCCTGAAGAATTTGAATCGTTCTGCTATCAGCAGCGGTGTTGGGTTTAAGTGCTCCTGTAAGGTATCAACAATCTCATTAAAATTCTTGTCCATCGGTTTGGCTGGAGTGATCAAGTTTCGTAACAGCCCGTATGTCCTTGCGCCCATCAGATTTAGAAGTACCGATGCCTTTTTATCATCCGCTACTTCATTCGCCTTGCAATATACCTCCACTCTTTCCACATATGTGGTCCAATCTTCTATATCACTATCAAAAGCAGTAATATTGCCAGCCTTTGGCACCTTGAAAATCTAAAATGGCGCTTCCCGCGCTTTTCTTTCTTCCCCGCCGAGTTAAGATGGTGCCTCCTGCGCTTTCCCGTTGCTGCCGCTGCTGCCAACGCTGTTCTCCGCGGTTCCCGTTGCGACCTGCAGCTTTTCGCGGTATTTCTATTTTTTTTAATATACCGCTTCAATAGTTTCTCCGTTACTTGGAGAACCGTTCCCGTCGTGGAGCAGACCTTCTGGGACTTTCCCCTCCCTCTGCTCGGTCCGAACGCCGACCTGCTTTGCAGCACCGGCCGCGCCCTGAGTGCTCCACCCTCTCTCTCTCTTTGCTTCTGCTTCCCGACTCGCTGCCCGGCCCCGTTGCAGTGCCACCCGATCAAGCTCTAGCCCGCCGCAGCCCAGGAAGGATCAGTGCACTACCTGCCACCAGCCCGTTTAGCTGGGGAAACCACAGACTGGAGACCAAGCCTGGCCCTCGTTTGAGTTTCTTCGAGTTATTATTATTTTTTTTTCTTGCTTCTGGCTTCGACCTTCGTCTGAGGAATCGATCCCCTTGAGGTGCTGCCGAATTGCAGGTAAGTTCGTTTCTAACTCGTCGCCACTGTTAGATCCGTGTGTCAATGGAGACACGGAATGCAGGAGTTGATTTAACAAGTGTTTACTGAACAAAGTCTGGAGGTGAACTAACAACACAAGACGCTACACAGGCTTATATACCCGAGTGGTCACTACTGGTACTACAGTATACAGGGGCTTCAAAAACATAGTTCCTCTTAAAGGTACATACACTACATACGCCAATGCCTCCACAAAGGCTCTGCTCATGTTAGCGATGGACTCCTCCATTCACTCCACACTCGCAGTGACCCTGGAGACAAAACCTGCCAGACTCCTGCACCTGTTCCTGGAGTTCCAGCACCGCTCTCCTTCTGGATGGACCCGGAGGCACAGGGTTGACATGCAGCGGAACCTAGCTGGGAGAGTCCTGTGCCCTCCGACGAGGACTCTCCACTGTTATCCCTGTCTCCACCATCTGCTGATGATCACTTGTGAGCTGTGATACACCAGCTGACAACTCTACTCTATGTCCCGAAGGTCCCACCGAGGTGTGACTGTCTGCGCTGGTGCTGGGTGCGCTTAATTCCGCTGACGCTGCGCCCTCAGTGGTTGCAGCTTCCTCTGAGGAGTCTGGGTGCTCAGGCTGTTCCTCCTGGACAGTGGGGAGGGGGGTTGTCGATGGTCCTGTGGGGGAGTACAGGAAAGAGTTAAGACATGTGAGATAAACGTTGCATGCACATTGAATTGTGCAGATGATCATAAGTCAATCTGTTAGAGCATCAGAATCAAGATCAGTCACTCATGCAATGTCAATGAGAGAGATGAAAAACTATTCTGTCACCAGCTTGTTCTGATGCGCCCATCTGTCCGTCCCCCACTTGCGCATCCTCCGAACTGGTGAGCTGGACTACTGAGGGTGGCCCATCTCCTGTCCTCACCCTCTCCCTCTTATTGTGAGCTCTCTTTCCCTGCAATGAGGGAGACAAGTGGCGTTTGAGTGAGAATGAAGGAGTGAGTGTAGAGAATCCATAGCATAGATGCTTAGAAGGACACAAAGATGGATTGTATTGTGTTTGCAAAGATAATCCAGAGACCGTCAGTGAGTTCAGTTCGTGCTGCTTTTAATATGGCTGCCACACACACAAACTCCCAGGCACAAGCAATCAAATACCTATATCCAATGTCAGACACAATACAATGATAACAGCACTATCAAACTGCATGTGCTCAGGCCAAGGCAATCGAGTACCTATCACCAAATGTGAGACATAACATTTCCTCCCCCCTCACAGAATTTCAAACATGAAATGTAGTGACAAAGTCCTGTAGGTGGCCAGGGCGAGAACGTGTACGAACAGGCCGAGGTGTGGACTGGTGAGGAGCAGGCTGAGGCACAACATCTGCTTGAGGGTTGGCTGGCTGAGCCACATGTGCATCCCGCCACTCTGGGGGTAAGGCTTGGGGGTTAGGTCCATATAATCCCGCATCAGGGGGTGCTGGCACCTTCCGAAGGCAGCTGGCATGCCACCGAGAGCCGTCAGTGAGGCAGAAAGTGGCTGGTCCAAGTTGGCGGCTGATTTGGAGAGGGGAGGACCAGAATGAGGCCATCTTATTGTTGCGGTGAGGCCTGCGGACTCTGACCCAATCGGAGACTGAGATGTTGGGCGCCTTGGCCCTCTTCGACTGGTCGAAGCAGAGTTTCATCTTCTCCTGCTGTCTAGCGACTGTGGCTTGAGCCGGTGGAGCAGGACTCTGAGCTAGCGAGGGGCGGAGCCTGCCAAGGGGCAGCATGAGCTCACGGCCTAGCATGAGGGATCCGGGTGAGACCCCTGTAGTGGAATGCTGGGAGGCTCTGTAGTGCAGCAGTGTCTGGAGGAGGGCCTTGTCAAACGCACACCCCTGGGATAGGTGTGATCTGAGGCCATTTTTCAGTGTCTGGTTAAAACGCTCCACCCCCCCCATTTGACTCGGGGTGGTAGTATGCTGTGCGAATGTGACGGATGCCCTTGCTCTCAAGGTAAGAGGAGAGTTCCGAAGAGACCATTTGGGGGCCATTGTCTGTGATGATGGCCTTTGGATGCCCCCAGCGGGAGAAGAGGGACTCAAGGATATCAATGATGACCCGAGAGGTGACGGAGCCCACGGCAGTGACCTCTGGCTATTTTGAGTGCAGGTCATAGGTCACCACTAGGAACCGTTGATGGTGGGGGACACCATGGATCTCCCCGCAGACGTCCAGCTGCAGGTGCTCCCAGGGCTGAGAGGGCCAGGCAAGGGGTTGCAGGGGTGGGGGAGCTTGGTGGCCAGTCTTGCCACTTACAAGGCAGGCTGCACAGTCCTTGACCAGGGCCTCGATTTCCCTGTCGATACCCGGCCACCACACTAGGTCTCGGCATCGTTGTTTGAGCTTCACTATGCCCAAGTGGCCCTCATGCGCCATGGATAAAACACGCGCACGAAGGGCACTTGGGACCACAGTGCAGAGCCCACGTGCAACACAGGAGTCATTCCAGCAGGAGAGCTCCTCTTTAACTCTGGAGTAGGCAGACAGTTCCTCAGGCACCTTGCGAGGCCAGCCATCTCTGATGAAGGTGCGCAGCTGGGAGAGGGCCGGATCCTGTTCAGAGGCCTCTTTGAGCTCCTGGAGAGAGACTGTGGTTTGGAGAGGCGTGTGCAGCATCTGGACGATATCCTGTTCCACTTGTTCAGACCCGACGAGTGGGGCTGGGGCAGAGACAGTGTGGGAGAGCAGATCTGCAACAACATTGTCACGTCCTGGTGTGAACTGGAGACTGAAATTGTATTGGCGGAGGCGGTCAGACCAGCGGTGTAGACGCAGTGGTCTGTGGCCCATGCCGGATGTCGACAGCAGGGCAGTGAGAGCCTGGTGATCGTTTCGCAGGGTGAAGGCACGGCCATACGTGTACAGGTGCCACCGCTCACATGCCCAGATGCACGCCAGTGCCTCACGCTCGCCTACTGAGTACTTCTGTTCGGTGGGGCTAAGGGCTCGGGAGGCAAAGGCGATTGGTTTCTCCACTCCATTCTGTATCTGCGATAACACCGCCCCCACAGCTGTGGCGGACGCGTCGCAGGTGACGAGGGTGGGGCTGGCGACGTCAAAGTGAGCCAACACTGGAGGCAACGTGAGCTGCGATTTGAGAAGGCGAACAGCTTCCGTACAAGGTTGTGACCACACCCAGGGCTCATCCTTTCGCAGGAGCTGGCGCAGTGGGGCTGTGGTGGCTGAGTACTGGGGCAAAAACTTCAGGTAGTACCCAGTCATGCCAAGGAAGGAGGCAACCTGTGCTGCAGAGCTGGGTTCTGGGATGCTGTGAATGGCATCCACGTTTGACTGGAGTGGGGATATACCATCAGCCGACAACCGAAACCCCACAAATTCGATCACTGAAACAGCAAAGACACACTTTTCACCATTCAGTGTGAGCTTGTGTTTTGCTAGAGCTGTGAAAACTCTGTGAAGGCGTTCGTCGTGAGTGGAGGTCGAGGGCCCATGCACGACGATGTCATCCAGGTAGATGGCCACCCCAGGAATGCCCGCGAGCACAGAGGCCATCACCTTTTGGAAGCAGCTGGGTGCAGAGCTAAGTCCAAATGGCATCCTGGTGTACCGAAAGACGCCAGCATGTGTCACAAAAGCAGTGAGGTCCCTGCTGCTGGGGTGGAGGGGAACCTGCAGATAGCCCTGTCGAAGGTCCAGTTTTGAGAACAGGATGGAACCATAGAACTGCGCTGTGAGTTCCTCTGACGTGGGCAGTGGATACTTGTCAGGGATTACGGCCTTATTCACTGCTCGAAGATCGACACAGACGCGTAGACCACCTGATTTTTTCGTTGCGACCACCAGGTTGGAGACCCATGGGGAGGCATCAACTGGTTCGATGATGCCGGCTTCCAGTAGCTGCTTTAATTCAGCTGTGACCCCGTCATGGAGAGCAAGCGGGATGCGGCGCAGTGGCTGAATGACAGGGGTAACGGTGGAGTCAACCATGGGCTGGTGGGTGAAGGCAGCCAGGCAGCCCAGACCCTCGAAGAGTGCTGGTCATGTTTGGTGCCACGGTGAGGCGACGTGCAGAATCGCAGACCCGCCGGTGTCCAAGAGAGAAAAACCCAGGTCAGTGAAAAGATCCAGTCCCATCAGGTTAGCTCCTTGGCATGCCACATGAAAACAAAAATCTGGCAAAACTTTTGTTCCATAGCATACAGTGAGGTTGACTGAGCCCACTAGTCCAATTTTCGAATTACCATACCCGCAAAGGGTAGTGGAGGGCGCAGAGAGTGGCAGGGAGCTGAAAAAGTGTTTGAATGTGTCCACATTCAGCAGTGAGATGCTGGCACCGGTATCCAACAACAGCGGGATGCACACATCATTCAGGTTAATTGTGCATGATTTGAAAGCCACTACTGGCCCAGCACTCACGTTGTGAACTATAGTGTTTGAGGACTGAGAGTGTTCATTTGTAGCAACTGGGGCAGAGTGGCAGACATTGGCAAAGTGATTTTGTTTGCCACAATTGCGACAGGCTTGGCCGCGCGCGGGGCAATTCTGCGCTCTGGTAGCATGTGAACGAGATCCGCAGTTTCCACACTGTTGCCGCGGTAGCGCGCGTTGCTGTCGTCGCGCGAGCATTACCGTGTCAGAGCTGTTGGGGCCGAGGGCGCTGTCACTGGGTGTGTGTGCTAGTTTCGCTGCACATTCGGCTGCAGACTCCACTTGTAAGGCAATGTTAACTGCCTGTGACAACGACAGATCATCGGACTCGAGTAACAGTCTTTCACGCACTCTCACGTTGTTTGTGTGCTCTATTAGTTGATCACGCACCATCTCATCTTGTAATGCACCGAACTTGCACGAGCTAGCTAACCCCCTCAAATTAGCCACGTATTGATGCACTGACTCGCCGAGGAGTTGGTGACGCTGTCTAAAAATGAATCGCCGCAGGAGGGCACTTTGTGGGGCAGAGAAGTGTGTGCTTAACAGAGCCACAGCCTCATCATATGTTTGGATTGAGCCTGCTGTGCATAATGTCCCAAGAACACGCTGGCCCTCCGCTCCCAAACAATGGGATAACAGTGCCTTTTTCCGAGCCGTACTCACAGTTTCTAGTCCAAGAGCAATGAGATAGGTTTCAAAGGACTGTAACCAGCGAACCCATGGGATCGGGAGCTCACCTGGTAGTGCAAGGAAGGGAGGAGGTGGTGGAAGAGAGATTTCAGCCATCCTTGTCGCCAAATATTGTGTTTGCAAAGATAATCCAGAAACCGTCAGTGAGTTCAGTTCGTGCTGCTTTTAATATGGCTGCCACACACACACACTCCCAGGCACAAGCAATCGAATACCTATATCCAATGTCAGACACAATACAACGATAACAGCACTATCAAACTGCATGTGCTCAGGCCAAGGCAATCGAGTACCTATCACCAAATGTCAGACATAACAGATTGAGGTGGCAAGATCAAGGGCCCTTCCTGTGTGTTGTAAGTTGTTTTGATAGCATCACAGTGATAGGGAGTGTGAGGGCTGCATAGTCGAATAGTTAAGTGAATGTGAACATACAGAGAGAGGGAATGGTAAGGGTGTAGGTATGTAAGGGTGAAGTGGGATGTGGAGGAGGAGGTTGTCAGTGCAGAGTGCTGGTGATGAGAGGCAATGGGGATCAGATTGAGGGTCATGGAGATGGAATACTCACTTTTCCTGTGTGGAGAAGTTCATGAAACTTCTTTCTGCACTGCAGCCAGTTTTGCTGCACATTGATATCGCATTCACCTCCTGTGCCAGTTGAAGCCACACAGCTTTGGTCTGTTGTGGAGGCTTTTTCCTCCCTGAGGAAGGAAAGAGCACTTCCTTATTTGCTCTTGCTCCCTCCACCAGGTCTTGGAGGGAGGCTGCATTAAATCGGGGTGCACACTTTGGCCTGGTGCTGGACATAGTAGCAGTAGGAATCCCTCAGAAGTATGGTCATAAAGTTGTAAGGCTGAAAAAGAACCAAGGCTTCTTGCAGGCCTTAAATCCAGCAGCATTGATGACATAATCAGAGGTGAGTTTCAGTATCAAAAGACTCATTGGGCCAGGGGTTCCCACACGCTGGAAATCAATTGCCCAATTAGGGCAAAATCGTACTTTTGTCCCTCCTCAGATCAGAGGCGGGGTCCTGACACGCCGACAACCTGACATGCCCCCAGCCCGCCCCCAATGACAAAATCCAGCCCAGTATGTCTGCAAAATCTAAGGGGGTTTGTTTATCTCTGTTGTCTATGACTACCCCCTGCAGTCACAACCATGTTTGCTGCCTTTTAGTAAAGCACATCAAAGCAAATTTCTTGTCCACTTATCAGTGAAAAACTGTTTGTTACAACTTTATATTTCACTTTGAAAAACCTTTTTTGTCTGGCAAAGCATTTTAATATATACCAAAATTAAGAATTAAGAATTAAGGGTCTGTGTATGCTTACACTACCTAATGGCAAGATGCCTGCAACTAGTGTGACACAATGTTGATTTAGGGGTTTTCTATTTTAAAATTGTTGACATGTTGCTATGGGGATTTTCCATTATATATATATTGACAAAAACGGGTGACAGACATTGTGCCAACAGAAAGTTAGCACTGTGGGCAGGAAGTGTGTGCCATATGCAAGACTTTTAATAATATATGTATTTATACTTAAAGACAACTAATTTGACGAAATATATGTGCTTTATGAGGCCATTCTCCCTTAGTGCTTTGCTATGAATCTGGTGAATAAGTACCATGAAATATTTTTGAATTAGGATACATGCATATAAAGGAGACCTGCATCTCAAAATAAGAATTTTAGTAGTTTGTAACTGAGAGCTGTGCTTAGTATCACCAATACAAATAGTAAAATAAAATATTCCTCCGTGCGTCAAAGCCAAGTATGAAAAACAATTTATATTCTATCCATGAGCGTGACAGTAGAATAATTGGAACATAAATCGCACCTCACCACTTGTTGTAATGTACTCGATGTGTAGCTAGACAAAATTTAAATTACACCATTATCTACAGATTGCAGCACTGTGCAGGCTGATTTTCATTAGGTGCTTTATAAATCTTTTAACATAACTCAATAATTTTAAAAGAATGTACTTCTTTGACTTATACAAATATTAACTTATATTTTGAACAATCTAGCACAAGAGAAAGCTCAATATTTGTGCTCTACAATACTATCAGAGTTCTGATAAATTCATTTAAGTGAAAGTCAGAACTGCATAACAATGATTGAAATTTCTGCCCCTTGTGCTATCCATCAAGGATCATTCTTTTGTGAGCACGCTGGATGTATCTGTTTTGAATATATCTGTTTTGAATATATAAAACAACTTCCAAACCACAGTCACATTTTATAGTTTTTAAATTCGCATAAAATACAAGTTTACCCATATGGTCCCCTTTTAAAATTAAACTAGTTAAAAAAATTATGATCCGCTTTGAAATCTGTTTGATTGCTTTACATTCGATAACAGAGGAAGTGCTGATGTCCTCATAGTGGAAGGGGCGGGGAAGCTTCAGAAGTGTGACAGGACGAGAATAGCATGCAGTCAGCTGCTGTATACAGCCAGAATCCATAAACTCTCGCTGGTAGAAATTTGTTGGCGCCCGGTCACAGGTGCGAAGGCGGCTGCAATGCATGCCTGAACCGGGAGGCTCGAGGTCGGCCCAAAATTGGGTATCGAGCCTTATTTATGTAATCTGTGCGAGCTGCCAGCACCTTTCGCAACACCACAGGCAGCTTGCCTGTCTGCAGACATGAATTTTGGGCTGCCTGCCTTGCCAGCAGCGGCCTCAGGTAAGTGCTGGGTCAGGGGGTGCGGGTGGGCAGGACTGGGGTTGCCAACTCTGGTTTGACATCGTGCTGGAGATTTGATCATGTGACATTTGATCATATGACATTCGATCATGTGACATTTACCCACTATTTGCAAATGTTATTGCATTTACCTTAGTTGAGTGTCTCAGTATCATGTCCCGAATAAAATATTTGACTTTTTGTTTCATAGTGAGATGAATAACATAATTTATAAATAAAAGAACACAAAAGAATAGAAAGATTTAGGGATAAGTAAGGTTTGAATAAAAACTACTTGTGATGTTTCTATAGTATCAACTACAATGAAAAACACCAAGTAAGTACCACTGACTCAGCAAAAAGATCATCAATATAAGCAGCATCTAACTAAAGTTTTCAACAATTTTATGACATTTTACAATATACAGCAAGTTGTAAAAATATTAAATAAAACCAAAACCAAACCTAATTCAATTCACTGACTCCCACACCCCACCCTGGAAACCCAGCTTCAGGGAGGTGAGGCTCAGTCCTCAGGGAGAAGCACCAAAGCTGCCCAACTCCCGGAACAACACACATTATACAACAGCACACATCACAGGCCAACACGACCTCTCTCTCCCCCAGTTTGTGTTTCTCCCCTCCCTCCCACCCCCAATTTGTGTTTCTCCCTTACCTCCTTCCCTCCCCCAGTTTGTGTTTCTCCCCTCCCTCCCCCCAGTTTGTGTTTCTCCCCTCCCTCCCCGTTTGTGTTTCTCCCCTCCCTCCCTCCCCCAGTTTGTGTTTCTCCCCTCCCTCCTTCCTCCAGTTTGTGTTTCTTCCCTCCCTCCCCCAGTTTGTGTTTCTCCCCTCCCTCCCTCCCCCCCTCCCTCCCCCAGTTTGTGTTTCTCCCCATCCTCCCTCTCCCCAGTTTGTGTTTCTCCCCTTGCTCCCCCCAGTTTGTGTTTCTCCCCTCCCTCCCTCAATTTGTTTCTCCCCTCCCTCCCTCCCTCCCCCAGTTTGTGTTTCTCCCCTCCCTCCCTCCCCAGTTTGTGTTTCTCCCCTCCCTCCCTCCCCAGTTTGTGTTTCTCCCCTCCCTCTTTCCCCAGTTTGTGTTTCTCCCCTCCCTCTCTCCCCAGTTTGTGTTTCTCCCCTCCCTCCCTCCCCCAGTTTGTGTTTCTCCCCTCCCTCCCTCCCCCCAGTTTGTGTTTCTCCCCTCCCTCTCTCCCCAGTTTGTGTTTCTCCCCTCCCTCCAGTTTGTGTTTCTCCCCTCCCTCCCTCCCTCCCCCCAGTTTGTGTTTCTCCCCTCCCTCCCTCCCTCCCTCCCCCAGTTTGTGTTTCTCCCCTTCCCCAGTTTGTGTTTCTCCCCTCCCTCCCTCCCCCATTTGTGTTTCTCCCCTCTCTCCCTCCCTCCCCCCAGTTTGTGTTTCTCCCCTCCCTCCCTCCCTCCCCCAGTTTGTGTTTCTCCACTCCCTCCCTCCCTCCCCCAGTTTGTGTTTCTCCCCTCCCTCCTTCCCTCCCCCAGTTTGTGTTTCTCCCCTCCCTCCCTCCCCCCAGTTTGTGTTTCTCCCCTCCCTCCCCCAGTTTGTGTTTCTCCCCTACCTCCCTCCCCCCAGTTTGTGTTTCTCCCCTCCTTCCCTCCCTCCCCCCAGTTTGTGTTTCTCCCCTCCCTCCCTCCCTCCCCCCAGTTTGTGTTTCTCCCCTCCCTCACTCCCTCCCTCCCCCTAGTTTGTGTTTCTCCCCTCCCTCCCTCCCCCAGTTTGTGTTTCTCCCCTCCCTCCCTCCCCCCAGTTTGTGTTTCTCCCCTCCCTCCCTCCCTCCCTCTCTCCCCCTAGTTTGTGTTTCTCCCCTCCCTCCCTCCCCCAGTTTGTGTTTCTCCCCTCCCTCCCTCCCTCCCTCACCCAGTTTATGTTTCTCCCCTCCCTCCCTCCCTCCCCTAGTTTGTGTTTCTCCCCTCCCTCCCTCCCTCCCCTAGTTTGTGTTTCTCCCCTCCCTCCCTCCCTCCCCTAGTTTGTGTTTCTCCCCTCCCTCCCTCCCCCAGTTTGTGTTTCTCCCCTCTATCCCTCCCCGTTTGTGTTTCTCCCCTCCCTCCCTCCCTCCCCCCAGTTTGTGTTTCTCTCCTCCCTCCCTCCCCCAGTTTCTGTTTCTCCCCTCCCCCCTCCCTCCCCCCAGTTTGTGTTTCTCCCCTCACTCCCTCCCCCAGTTTGTGTTTCTCTTCTCCCTCCCTCCATCCCTCCCTCCCTCCCTCCCCCAGTTTGTGTTTCTCCCCTCCCTCCCTCCCCCCAGTTTATGTTTCTCTCCTCCCTTCCTCCCCCCAGTTTGTGTTTCTCCCCTCCCTCTCTCCCCAGTTTGTGTTTCTCCCCTCCCTCCCTCCTCCCAGTTTGTGTTTCTCCCCCCCCTCCCTCCCTCCCCCCAGTTTGTGTTTCTCCCCTCCCTCCCTCCCCCCAGTTTGTGTTTCTCCCCTCCCTCCCCTCCCTCCCTCCCCCCAGTTTGTGTTTCTCCCCTCCCTCCCTCCCCCCAGTTTGTGTTTCTCCCCTCCCTCCCTCCCTCCCTCCCCCCAGTTTGTGTTTCTCCCCTCCCTCCCACCCCCCAGTTTGTGTTTCTCCCCTCCCTCCCTCCCCCCAGTTTGTGTTTCTTCCCTCCCTCCCTCCCTCCCCCCAGTTTGTGTTTCTCCCCTCCCTCCCTCCCTCCCTCCCCCCAGTTTGTGTTTCCCCCTCCCCCCAGAATGTGTTTCTCTCTCTCTCTCTCCCCCAGTTGCTCTCTCAGGACGCAGGGAGTCTCCAGACGATTTTGGATGGCCCCGATACCACCTTGCTCACAACCGACAATGAAGCAGTGTTTCCAAATAATGGAGAGACAAGCAGGGCCTAGACAACACGATTTGGTTGCATGTCATAATACCCAGTATACTGCGCATGCACGGACCGCACATACAGGGACCATTTCTCCCAAGTTGTCAGCAGTAGCACTCTTGCTCGGCCACATCTACACCAGCAACACTTGAGCGGAGCCAGTCCAGCACCTGCTCAGCTCAGGGCAGCTTAATTTCTCAGAGGGATGCTAAAACAGGCTTTAAGCCCCTCATCAGCATATGGAAGTGGCCTAATGCTCCAGATGCCTCAAAAAATGGCCTGACCCAGTATCAGGTTGGATGTCTTACAGGCATCCTTGCGGACAAGACATTGGTCTCAGAAATTGTCGCTTGTTGCATCTGTTTTACGCCATAAAACAGACGCATTGAGGTCCAATTTCTAGGCCTCATCTGTATTTCTAAAGCTATGATTAATCAGCATTTAAATAAAGTACTGACAAAATGAGAAAGAAAGAAAGAAAACAGGTTCAATTCTTTGCAACAGTTTCAATTTTACAAAGGCACGTGACAGTGAAAATCTTTTCACTGAAAATAGTTAGTGTTAGTCGTGACATTTATGTGAAATTCCTTTTTAATCAGCAGCGTAAATTTAAATGGGATTATAATAATTTATAAATTAGATTTACCGTATCAATGTTACTAGCTGTTATTAGTGGGCTCATCTTATTTCTGTTAGAAGAAAGTAACAGAATAATTGATACTGATTAACCCTCAAGTCAGTCCAAAGTTATTAAATTATTATATTTTGCAGCCTTATTCTTGCACTCTTAGGATACTGATGTCATAGCACTGTATGTACAGCAGACAGCAATTGAACAAAACACCAGAATACCATAGATAAACTGAAATACAACAGATTTGAAAACCATGCAAAGCAGATTGGTCTAAGACATTTAACTGTTTGGCCTAGAAATTGGGTTGGTAGCGCCGGCGCTGAGCGCCTAAAGAGACCTAGAATTGGGGCGATGCCCTATGCTGGGGCAGTCGCTATGAAGATAGCGATAACTCAGATATTGACTATACATTTAGCGCCTGCGCTAAGTGTTTGCGCGCGCCCGCGAGCGCAAGCAGTTCATGACGTCATTTCAGTGTGCAACGCCTTCTAGGAGCGCCTGAGCGCATATTGGGTGGCGCCCGGAGCCTTAGCGCCCAGCGCTATTAGTGACAGTTCGAAGGAGGGCTAACAGGCCCTTCTCGGAGTAGGGGGGCGCTATTTAAAGGGGACAGCTTTAGTGCAGATTCTTCTGCCACTTGGCCTGCTCATTGCGATCGTTGCCAGAGAGAGTTGGCGAGCTAATGTGGAGTGGAGTTCTGGGAATGTAGCTTTACAGTACTTGGGTCCTTCAAACCTGTCCGAAGCACTTGCAGCACTACACCTAAAAGCCTTTTGACCAACTGGCATCAGAATGAGAGCTTGTTTGGAGGGCGACAGCCTCATCGCCCAACACTGTGAAGGGGCAGAGAGAAGGCGGGAGGGCCGGGATTGGCCAGAAGGAGGAGGGCCAATGGAGGTTGGCCAATCCGACGGGAAGCTGCGAGGGTCTTTAGGCAGCAGGTGACAAGCCTTGACATGTCGGAGGAGCAGTGTTTGGGAAGGCTCCGATTGTGGAGGGACATTGTTACTGATCTATGCCACCTGTTTGGTCATGAGCTGCAGCCGCGTGAACGCTGCAGAACCTCTCTGTCCGTGATGGCTAAACTGACTGATGGCCTCCATTTTTCTGCCAACGGATCCTTTCAGTCAGCCATTGGGGACATTGCGACTGTCGCTCAGGTTGCAGTCCACTGTTGCATCCGGCAAGTTACAGAAGCCCTTTATAGGCGAAGGCGTCAATTCATTACCTTCCCTCGGACCCTGCACAAGCAGGCGGAGGGCGCGCAGGGTGTTGCTTCTATTTTGGACTTCCCCATGGTGCAGGGGGCGAGTGACAGCACACACTTGGCTTTGAGGGCGCTATGCCATCATCCTTAGGACTTCCGCAACCGCAAGGGGTTGCACTCCCTCAACATGCAGCTGGTCTGTGACCACCGCCAAATCATCATGGCAGTCACCGCGCATTTCCCAGGGTGCAGCCACGATGCCTTTATCCTGCGGCTGACCTCAGTTTGTAACCTTTTTGAGGGGCTGCCTCGAAGACGAGGCTGGCTTACTGGGGACAAGGGCTATCCTCTCTGGCCATGGCTGATGACAACACTCCGTGTGGCCGACATCCCAGCAGAAGAGCTGATCAGCAGCGGCCATCAGGCGACCAGGCACAGTAAACAGCACACTATTGGTGTTGTCAAAAAGCGTCTCCAATGTCTGGAAGATTCGGGGGGATCCCTGCAGTACTCGCCGCAGCAAGTGGGACACATCGCCGTCGTCTGCTGCATGCTCCACAACTTGGCGATTCGACGCACACAGCCAATTCCAGCTGTCCCTCAACGACCAGCAGAGCAGGCTGAGGAGGAGGAGTATGAGGAGGAGGAGGAGGAGGAGGAAGAGCAGGCGGAGGAGGAGGAGGAAGAGTAGGAGGAGGAGGAGGAGGAGGAGGAAGAGGAGGAGGAGGAAGAGCAGGCGGAGGAAGAGGAGGAGGAGGAAGAGCAGGCGGAGGAGGAGGAGGAAGAGCAGGCGGAGGAGGAGGAGGAGGATGAGGAGGAGGAGGAGGATGAGGAGGAGGAGGAGGCGGAGGAGGAGGAAGATGGAAGGGCTGCTGAAAGTGGAAGGGCCATACGTCAGAGGCTCATCTGCACTCGTGTCGAGACCCCTGTGGCGGAATGATGAGAGTCTTAACTCATGCGCACTTTGGATGTTTGAGGGCCTCTGAATGCCAGCATCACTGAAACTAGTCACATGCACCATGCCACATTGAAACTTCTGTTTATTGGCACAAAAGTCTTTCATTACAGCTAAACAACGTAATGTCAACAGAAACCATAACTTTCAAAATAACTGTGAACTGTTCAGCAAAGCTGCAAAACTCAAAAAACCTTCTGCAAATATAACAACAGGTGAGGGTGTCCTTGCATTTGGACAAACAAATGTCTCAGCACCTCACTCTACAACTGGCCCCTTGAGGGAGAACGACTTCTCTTTCGCGCCCGGCCCCTTCTCTCCCTGCTGCTCCGACGTAATTGGACCCCAGTGGCGGCCTCAAGGCTGGGGGACGCCTGCTGACTGTCTGGAAGCGCAGAAGCCCCTGAGGGACGGCCTGGCCGACCTCTGGGCTTGGAGGGTGCGGACGCAGGATGCTTGATGGGACCATGGCTGGAAGCAGTGTGGCCTGCAGGTGGTGGCAGCTGCAATGCAGGCGTCCCAGCGCTGGCATGTGCAGTGGTCTCCTGCTGAGAGAGGACACCTGCACCATGGTCGGACGACACACTGGCTATCTGAGGGGAGCGGGTCGGCTCTACCGCCACAATCGTATGCTCCACTGATTGCTGGCCTTGTATGGGACTGGAAGGGCCCGGGGTGATCCTAACTGATGCAGAGAGGGTGGCTACAGTGAGAGATCGCATTGCGTCAATCTGGCTGTGGAGGAGCCCAACAAGTGACTGCGTGGCAACAGTGAGGACCTGTGTGCCAGGTGCCAGTGCTTCGGAGAAGGCCTGGACAGTTCTTCCCATTGCTTCGGACAAGCCAGGTGCGGACCGCTCCACTGCCTCGGACAAGCCCTGCACAGACCTTTCCAGGGATTGTCCGAAGCCCTGAACAGTCCTTTCCATAGCCGACTCAAAGCCATGGACAGTCCTCTCCATTGTTAGGCCGAAGCCCTGGATAGTCCTGTCCATTGTTGCCCCGAAGCCCTGGATAGACCTGTCCATTGTTGCCCCGAACACCTGCAGAGTCCTGTCCATTGTTGCCCCAAAGCCCTGGAGAGTCCTCTCCATTGTTGCCCCGAAGTCCAACATACTCTTAGCCAATGAATCTATTGACTCAGGCATCTTCTCCACTGCAGCCATCAGCTCCGTGTGTCTGACCCGGGCCTGTTTGCTCATCTCAGCCAGGCGACGGACCTCATCTGCACTCTGTGCAGCAGTCATCACGACCTGCCTTGCCCTCCGGGGAGACGGTGGCCGAACTTGCCTATCCCCCATGCGTTGCTGCATGCCGCTTGGTCCGGCAACTGGTTCATCCTCAGAGCCCCCACCCCCTCCCCTCCAGGGGACTACTATCCCCAGTCTGTAGATGTGTCAGCTCCCCGGATTCTGCAACGGCTGGTCCGGATTCCTCCTGGTCCTCGCCTCCAGTGGCACTGGCACTGGCAGCTTCAGCGCGTTGAGCCCGAGTTGGTGCTGCTTCATCTGAAAGTGGGAGGTGGAAGAGTGGCTTTAGCAAAAGGACAGGTTTGCTGAAAGGCATGCCAGATTGCGGCAAGGCTCTGACATGGCTGCACACTGAGGATGCATGCTGGCGGGGGGAACAAGTGGAAGGCAACAGGTGAAAAAGGTGAGAGTCTTACCCTCGCTGTCAGTAATGGGGTCGGCAGATGCAGTGGTCACAGGACCAGACAGACGTCCTCCAAGTATCTGGTGCACTCTCTCCTCCAGATCCGTCAGAGTGACCACTTGTGGAGGTCCGCCACCGGTTCGACGCTGCTCCTTTCGGATCATGGCCAGTTTGGACTGCAGGGGAAAGAAGGGGAAGTTCTGTAACATGAGGCCTTGAGAGATCATCGCATGCCCCCCATGGTGCAAGAGCCCTTACATGAGGCCTTGAGAGATCATCGCATGTCCCCCATGGTGCAAGAGCCCTTACATGAGGCCTTGAGACATCTGTCCATGTGTGTGCCCAGAAAGGGCCATGGGTGCATGCTGACAGATGGCCATTGGGGCATCATTGCAGCAGGGTGCCCGAAGTCAGCTGCAGATGGAGGGAATCAGAAGATTGCTAAACCATCACTCACCCTAATGATCCGTGTGAGGTCATTGAATTTCTTCCTGCACTGAACAGGGGTCCTGGTCGCCATGCTGCTGGAGTTGACCCTCACAGCAACCTCCCTCCAAGATCATCGGTAAGCCTTCTGATTCGGCCTCTTGCCATTATCCGGATACAGGACCTCTCGACGGCGCTCAACTGCAGCCACCAAGTGATCCAGAGCCTCAGTGCTGAAGCGCTCTGCTCTCTGTCTAACCTTCTCCATGATGAACAACTTTGTACTGCCAGACAAGGGCGAGCGCCGAATCTGAGGCCTACAGGGCGTTGGGTGTTGAAGCTCAGGCTGACTGACCCACCCCATTAATAGCCGGCCGGCGCCTGGAGGTCTCGTGGTTTCCCGTAATTGAGATCACCTGCGCTGCGCCCGTCTGCGTTGATATTGAGTAGCGCCTGAACTGTTGCGCCTTAAGAGCACCGTGCAACGGCTGAATTAGCGCCTCAAGATCCTTTGGGGGCGATGCAACCCAATATCTCGTCAGGGAGCGATAACTTTCGTCTGGCTATAAACTTAGCGCTTCGCCACTTCTAACGCCTCAAGTGAGGCTATACCCAATTTCTAGGCCTTTGCCTTTAACACGAGATCAGAATCACAGAATCACAGAAACCCCACAGTGCAGATAGAGGCCATTTCGGCCCATCGAGCCTGCACCGACACATATCCCACCCGATCCCCGTAACCCCTACACCAACACATATCCCACCCTATCCCTGTAACCCCACGTATTTAATCCACCTAACACTAAGGGTCAATTTATCATAGCCAATCAACCTAACCCGCACATCTTTGGACTGTGGGAGGAAACCGGAGCACCCGGAGAAAACCCACGCAAACACGGGGAGAATGTGCAAACTCCACAGAGACAGTCGCCCAAGGCCGGATTCGAACCCGGGTCTCTGGTGCTGTGAGGCAACAGTGCTAACCACTATGCCACCGTCACCAGAATTTGTTAATTTTTGATAAAAACAGAAAATGCTGGAAATACTCAGCAGGTCAGGCAGCACCTGTAGAGAGAGAAACAGAGTTAAAGTTTCAGGTCGATGACCCTTCGTCAGAACTGGAAAAAGTTGGAGATGTAACAGGTTTTTAAGCAAGTGTAGGGGCAGGGAGAGGGGGAGGGGAGGAAAGAACAAAATGGAAGTCTGTGATAGGCTGGAAGGCAGGAGAGATTAAATGACAAAAAGGATGATGGTGCGAGGCAAAAGGAGATGGTAATGGGACAAGTTAAGAAACAAAAGATGACTCTAGATGAAGTGCAAATGGCAATGGCAGACGATCAACAGCTGCCATGTGAGAGAGAGAAAAAAAATGATAGGGGCAGAGGTTATAGTCTGAAATTGTTGAACTCAATGTTGAGTCCAGAAGGCTGTAAAGTGCCTAATCAAAAGATGAGGTGCTGTTCCTCGAGCTTACGTTGAGCTTCATTGGAACAGTGTTAAAGGCCGAGGATGGAGAGGTCAGAGTGGGAGTGGAGCAGTGAATTAAAGTGACAGGCGACCAGAAGCTCGGGGTCACCCTTACCGTCTGAACGGAGGTGTTCCACAAAGCAGTCACCCAATCTGCGTTTGGTCTCCCCAATGTAGAAGAGACCGCATCGTGAGCAGCGAATACAGTATAATAAATTACAAGAAGCACAAGTAAATTGCTGTTTCGCTTGGAAGGAGTGTTTGGGGCCCTGGACAGTGGGAAGGGAGGAGGTAAAAGGACAGGTGTTGCATCTCTTGCGCTTGCACGGGAAGGTGCCGGGGGAAGGGGTGATGGGGGTGATAGAGGAGTGGACTAGGGTGTCGCGGGGGGAGCGGTCCCTGCGGAATGCTGAAAGGGGAGGTGAGGGGAAGATGCGTTTGGTGGTGGGATCATGCTGGAGCTGGCGGAAATAGTGGAGGATGATCCGTTGAATGTGGAGGCTGGTGGGGTGAAAGGTGAGGACAAGGGGAACCCTATCATGGTTCCGGGAGGGAGGGGAAGGGGTGAGAGCAGAAGTGCGGGAAATAGAATGGACGTGGTCAAGGGCCGTGTCAACTACGGTAGAGGGGAATCCTCGGCTGAGGAAAAAGGAAAACATATTGGAAGCACTAGTATGGAAGGTGGCATCGTCGGAGCAGATGCGGCAGAGACGGAGAAACTGGGAGAATGGAAGAGTCCTTACTGGAAGCGGGGTGGGAGGAAGTGTAGTCCAGGTAGCTGTGGGAGTCTGTGGGCTTGTAGTGAATGTTTGTCAATAGCCCATCCCCAGAGATGTAAACAGAGAATTCGAGGAAGGGAAGGGAAGAGTCGGAGATGGACCATGTGAAGGTGAGGGAAAGGTGGAAATTGGAAGCGAAGTGAATGAAACGGCACCGATACAGTCATCAATGTACCGGAAAAAGAGGTGAGGGAGGGGACCTGAGTAAGACTGGAACAAAGAATGTTCCACATATCCCACGAAAAGGCAGGCATAGCTAGGGTCCATGCAGGTTTCCATAGCAACACCTTTAATTTGGAGGAAGTGAGTGGAGTCAAAGGAGAAGTTGTTCAATGTGAGAACAAGTACAGCCAGGCGAAGGAGGGTGGTAGTGGAAGGGGACTGGTTGGGCCTCTGTTCAAGGAAGAAACGGAGCGCCCTCAGACCATCCTGGTGGGGGATGGATGTGTAGAGGGATTGGACGTCCATAGTGAAAAGGAGATGGCTGGGGGCAGGAAACCGGGAACTGTTAAAGTAGCAGAGAGCGTCGGAAGAGTCGCGGATGTAGATGGGAAGAGACTGGACAAGGGGAGAAGAAATAGAGTTGAGATAGGAAGAGATATGTTCTGTGGGGCAAGAACAGGCTGAAACAATGGGTCTACCAAGGCAGTCCTGTTTGTGGATCTTGGGAAGGAGGTAGAAGCGGGCTGTGCGGGGTTGGGGAACTATGAGGGTGGCGGCTGTGGAGGGAAGATCTCCAGAGGAGATGAGGTCAATGACAGTCTTGGAAATGATGGCTTGATGTTCGGTAGTGGGGTCATGGTCCAGGGGGAGGTAGGAGGAGGTGTCAGAGAGTTGGCGTTCAGCTTCCGCACGGTAGAGGCTGGTTCGTCAAACAACAACAGCGTCACCCTTTAGTTTAGCTTTGTTTTTGATTAGGAAACAGATTGAAGAATTTCTGGAATGAATACAGAAAATGCTAGAAATGCACAGCAGGTTGGTCAGCATCTGAACAATAAAGGTAAGCCGATGTTTCATGTGTAACCGTTCATCAAATGAGGAAAGGTTGCATCCAATATGTTACTCTAGCTTTCTCTCTTAGATGCTGATCAACTTGTTATGTATTGCCAGCATGTCTTCTTTGTAATTTATATTTCCAGAAGTAATTTTGCAACTTAGTGGGAGATCAGTGGAAATACTGTAGTAACCATGTGATAAATAGCCACTTTTACAGCTAGTTTTCTTTTAAACTTTGTATCCCTATTTACAATACAATGCACGAGTCAGGATAAACTCAAGGTAGTTTTTGCTTTTGAGCGAACTTTGTAGAATGTTCCCTTCATAACAATATCATATTGGTACAAATTATCCAGCTGGAGATAAAATACCAGCACACTGCTAATGAAGTGACATTCTTTAATTACAAATAAAGCAGATGGAACATAGTCTTGGTGTGAGACTGTCTTCTATCTACTTTATGTGTGACAATAATACAATTGTAGTGAGTTAATAGAACAGTATCATTGCTTGACTCAGTACCAGAGTTGCTTTCTGCTTTATAAGATCTAAGGCTGTCGCACTATCAACACTCGAACATACCAAAATCACTTTAGGTATGCTAGTAACTAACAACAACAACTTGTATTTGTATAGCTCCTTTAACGTAGTAAAACATCCCAAGGTGCTTCACAGAAGTGTTATCAAACAAAATTTGATACCGAGCCACATAAAGCAATATTAGGGCAATGACCAAAAGAGGTAGGTTTTAAGGCGCATCGTAGAGGAGGAAAGAGAGGTAGAGAGGCGGAGAGGGTTGGGGAGGGAATTCCAGAGCTTAGGGCCTTGCAGCTGAAGGCACGGCCACCAATGGAGCAATTAAAATAGGAGAAACTCAAGAGGCCAAAATTGGAAGAGTGCAGATATCTCAGAAGGTTGTAGGGCTGGAGGAGATCACAGAGATAGGGAGGGGCAAGGCCACGGAAGGATTTGAAAACAAGGGTGAGAATTTTAAAATCGAGGTGTTGCTGAACCAATGTAGGTCAGTGAGCACAGGGGTGATGGGTGAACAGGACTTGGTGCGAGTTAGGACACGGGCAGCAGAGTTTTGGATGACCTCACGTTTATGGAGGGTAGAATGTGGGAGGCTGGCCAGGAGTGCATTGGAATAGTCAAGTCTAGAGGTAACAACGGCATGTATGAGGGTTTCAGCAGCAGATGAGCTGAGGCAAGGGTGGAGTCGTGCGATGTTACGGAGGTGGAAATAGATGATCTTAGTGATGGCACGGATATGTGGTCGGAAGCCCATCTTGGGGTCAAATATGGCACCAAGATTGCGAATGGTCTGGTTTAGCCTCAGACAGTTGCCTGGGAGAGGGATAGAGTTGGTGACATTGGAACAGAGTTGGTGGCAGGGACCGAACACCTTGGGCCATATTTTGCGACCCCCACGGGTGCATACGAGGTGTGTACGCACCCGTAGGGGCCTCGCAAGTGCCGGTTTCAGGCATGCAAAGCGCATGCGCTGAAACCCGGCACTTCCAATCTGTCAAGAATTCTCTTGACAGATCAAGAATTCTCTTGACAGATCATCCGCCTGCCCGGGAGAAGTGTCTCTGCGGGTGGAGAGTTGCGCTTTTTGCACAACTTCCGCCCACTGAATGCCTGTCAAATTCTTACACCTGGTAAAAGCAGGTGTAAGGCCTGCTTTTACCAGCTTAAAAGTTTAAAAAAATAGAAAAATGAAATTTGATAGCTCATTTATAATTTAAAAATACTCTTCAAAAAGGTAAGTTTATTTTTAGCCCCGTAAAAACATATAATTTTTTTTTCAAAAAATTACATTTTTGTTTAAAGTATTTAATTAAATGGCATTTTAATTAATTTTAAATATGTAGGGGGAGAAATTAGGTATCGCCCCATTTGGGGCGCAATTATCGGCCGGGCGCAAAGTTTAGCGCCTGGTGCCAATTATCGCCTCCGACTGCAAACTTGGCTTTTATCGCCCCTAGAGGTGATTGGAGCACTGAATCAGGCGCTACACACCTGTCTTAAGGCACTAATGCTGAGGAGCGAGGCGCTACCTCACAGCGCTGGCGAAGCTCATGTGATGTCAGTCAGCAATGGAACACAGACACACTGGCGCCGGCCAGTTCTTAAAGGAGAGGTTTGATCTTGCTCTACATCCACATCCTGCTCATTGCAGCCTTGAATCTCGGCCTGGAGAGATCTGTACATCAAATCTGCTGGAAAGAACAATGGAGAGGCCCAGGGAAAGAGCTCAAAGTGCAGCCCCCATAGTCTCTTCTAAATCGATGCAAGGAAGATCAAATCAGAAAGAACCTGCAAAGTGCTGCTCAGTACCCAAAACTCCTCAACAGAGCTTTGAATATCTCCTGCAGTCTCTCTCTCTCACTCAGAATGCGTGCTGCAAAAATTTTGCCAACAAAAAAGGCAGGAAGTGGTCACCTTTAAATAGTGCTCCCCCAGTCCCTTCCTGACTGCAAAACGCTCCCCCTCAACCTGTCGTTGCTAGCGGCAGGCGGTAAGGCAGGGGGCGCCACTCAATATCCGGTCCGGGGCCCTACCGGGGCGTTGCACTCTCGACTGATGTCACGATCTGCGGGCGCAGGAGATCGTGGCGGTAGTGTTTAGCTCTGCTGCAAAATGTCTAGTTAATTTCGTGAGCGGTGCAAACATCGCTGCACACGGGCACTAGTTGCTTTGTGCCCCATTAGCGCCCTCTTAAGGCGCTAACGGGAGGCGCAAACCAATTGAATTTTCCCCCGTAATGTTTTTAAAAAATTTATTTAATGTGTTGGTGTATTTTTTAGGTGATCCCCATTCATACTTTTGACAGTTCTGTATGTACAGAACTGTCAAAAGTATGAATGGGGATTCCCTTCTTCCATTGGTTGGGCCAGCCCACGTGATCCCAGGAGCGCTTACGAACCGCTTGCGCCCCTGGGATACGTGGGGCTCTGCCCGCGCAAACCCGGAGAGGCCAGGATCGCAAGCCACCATTCCACCTGGGCCACCAGGTACTTTCGTAGACATGTCGCCCGCGGGAAGCCTCCGATTGCAAATGTTAGCCCAATGGCTTCAGTCTCCCAATATTTAATTGGAGGAAATTTCTGCTCACCCAGTACTGGATGTCGGACAAGTAGTCTGACAATTGTTTCAGTCTTTAAGTGTATGCAAATCATCTCATTTTGGAAGACTAAGCTATGGGCCTACAGATACTAATACTGTTTATGTGTTCCATTTTAAGCATCAATAAAGACTCCAGTATGCTCACAGCTGCAATGCATGTGTAGATTGTTTAGCTGCTGAGTGGCCCTTTTAATGCATAGACTACTGAAGCTTTATACCTGCTGATATTTCAAAGGAGTCATTCTGGCTCCATTAAATTTTAGCAAAAATTAAATAATTTTTTTTTTTAAATGGACGCCCATATATTTCCCTTAAAGCATTTGAGTAAAGATTCGGACTGAACTTCTATGCAATCTAGTTTGATGGCCCAAACTGGGCCATCTGGTACGGAGTGTACTTGTTCCCTTTGAAGAGGGCAGGATGGATGCACAGTCAAACTGCTGCTGTTCCTTTTACAAATGTGTAACACTATTTTGGAAGTCATGATAACATTTTACATCGTGTTATGTTTTGTTGGCTAGTAGGAATATCACAGCTACAGCAGAAGATAGGTTGTTTCATATGGTTACTTTACAAATTTTCTTTTGTTTTATAATTGAGTGGGATACATGCCTAAAACTCTCTGGAAATCTACATGGGAAGAATTTGGGGGTAAATTTTAACTACGCCGTGGGGTGGTAACCTGCCAGAGTGGATTGCCCATTGTAGAATCCGCCTGATTTTCATTCCATTGAAATCAAGGCTGGTTCTATATAGGGTGGGCTATTACTCCGCCAGGTGACCATTCAGGGGCGATGCTGAAAACTACCCTCCTTACATCTGATTCAGGTCTAACCTATGGAATTTGAGTTTGATTCCCTAAACATCTGACAGGTATGTGGTACCTTTTCAGCTAGTCCAATTGGGGAAGAGGATGCTATGCATTTGATGCTTTGTTTGTATCAACAACAACCTTCCCCTCTTCTGTGTACAACAACAATTTTTTTGGACTTCTGATTCATGTTAAAATCTGATTAAGTCTGAATCCAATGTTCATGCTCGCTACAGAGGCTGCATCGCAATCCTTTAATGTGGCCTTATTTATGAACAAGCCTTGGCATATATAAAATGGATGACTTCACAAGGAAATGCGAATATCTGAGACTTGTTTAAACAACAGCTTTGAAGCTGAAGTAGTTGCCATTGTAAGAATGGGATATTTATATTTTATTTATTTACTGTTTAAATTGTAAGTGGTATGCAATGTGTCTTTAATGCTTTGTTTCTTTTGCAGTGGTGCCACCAATGACAGCTCCGACTCAGTGGAAGCGCCATGAGGTAAAACCACAAAAAGGGCTGGGTTTCTCCAACAATGGGGTAGTGATATAAACATTTCTGCCTTTTCTATCTCTTGGTGTGCTGAACAGGTCTATCTCAGGATTTAGCTGCCATGAGATAAGGACCACCCCTGTCCCAGGAGGCTCACCCTGATGTAGAGCAGCCAGCCACATCACGTACTCCTGCTATTCAGGTAACACCTAGGAGAGCACTAGGATAGGCTTGAATTCAAACATCACACACAAGGGGAAGAAGGGTAGTAAGAAGAAGTAAGCACGCAGTCATAGAATGGGGTATAAATAAAATTATGGTCACACTAGAGAAAGAAAAAGAATTTCTATTTATATAGTACCTTTCACATTCACCGGATGCCCCAAAGCATGAATTTCTTTGAATGACAAAAGGTCATCGACCTCTCCATAGATGCTGCCTGACTGCTGAGTATTTCCAGCATTTTCTGTTTTTATTTCAAATTTCCAGCATCCACAATATTTTGCTTTTGTAGCAAATGAGATAAATGGACAATTAGTGGTTCAGAAAATCCATGGGACAGGATCCTGGCAGTTATGCCAGGATTATACCCACTAGTGCCCTCCAGCACTGACCCCATCGTAATTTGTGGGGTCGGTGTGCAAGACAAACTGGAAAATCCCAGAAATGGTGAAACCAGGTCCTGACTAATTCTGGTGGGTTCTGCCCTTGTCCCACCAGAGATACAGCAGCAGACCAACAGAACCACCAGGGATTTTTGGGACCAATCTCTTTTGGTGATTTTTTGTGAGGGACGGATGTTGACTGGGATATTGGGAGAATTCCTTACTTTTCTTTGAATAGTTTTTAAAAATTTGTTTATGGGATGTGGGCGTCGCTGGCAAGGCCAGCATTTATTGCCCATCCCTAATTGCCCTTGAGAAGGTGGTGGTGAGCCGCCTTCTTGAACCGCTGCAGTCCGTGTGGTGAAGGTACTCCCACGGTGCTGCTTATTATTTGTTTTCGTAGCGGTTTGTTACAACTGAGTGGCTTGCTAGCCCATTTCAGGGGGCAGTTAAGAGTCAACCACATTGCTGTGGGTCTGGAGTAACGTATAGGTACCACCAACGCTGCCTCCGCAAGATCCTGCAAATCCATTGGCAGGATAGGTGCACCAACGTCAGTGTTCTTGCTCAGGCCAACATCCCCAGCATCGAAGCTTTGACCACGCTCAATCAGCTCCGAATGACGGGTCACATTGTCCGCATGCCCGATATGAGGCTCCCAAAACAAGCACTCTACTCGGAGCTCCGGCACGGCAAGAGAGCCCCAGGTGGGCAGAGGAAACGCTTCAAGGACACCCTCAAAGCCTCCTTGAAAAAGTGTAACATCCCCATCGACACCTGGGAATCCCTGGCCCAAGACCGCACAAAGTGGAGGAGAAGCATCCGGGAAGGTGCCGAGCACCTCGAGTCTCTTCACCGGGAGCAAGCGGAAGCCAAGCGCAGGCAGCGCAAGGAGCGCACGTCAACCCAAGCACCCCACCCACCCGCCCCTTCAACCACCATCTGCCCCACCTGTGACAGTGTCTGTAGGTCCCGCATTGGACTCATCAGTCACCTGAGAACTCATTTTTAGTGTGGAAGCAAGTCATCCTCGGTTCTGTGGGACTGCCTAAGAAGAAGACATATAGGCCAGACCAGGTAAGGACGGCAGATTTCCTTTCCTAAAGGACATCAGTGAACCAGATGTGTTTTTACGTCAATCGGATAGTTTCATGGTCACCATTACTGATACTAGCTATTTATTCCAGATTTATTTAATTAACTGAATTTAAATTCCCCAGCTGCCGTGGTGGGATTTGAACTCACGTCTCCAGATCATTAGTCCAGATCAGAATTGGAGGAACGCAGAATTCTTGGACAGTTGTAGGTTTTGGATGAGCTGAAGTTTACGAAGGGTGGAAGATAGGAGGCCGGTCAGGAAAGCATTGTAATATTCGAGTCTGGATGTAATAAAAGCTTGGATGAGGGTTTCAGCAGCAGATGGGTTGAGGCAGGGGTGGAGACAGGTGATTTTACGGAGATGGAAGTAGGCAGTCTTGGTGATGGAGAGTGTTGTGTATTTTGAATGTGTATTAGAATTATCCCACATGGGATACCGTAGTGGTGATTTGCAATGCACTATGGGAAATGTAGTGCATTGAGTGAAGAAGCACATTGTAAATAAAATGGCCGTTAACTAAACTCTCCACCCCGGAGTCCTTCTTAATTGTTATATAGGTAAGGGTATAAAACCCCTTGAGACACAACAAAACTGGCGACAAGGCCGACGGACTTGCGCATCACTTTGCACTGGAATCGGCGATGTTTAAAGTAAGAAGTTCCTGCCTTTTCTTAATGGCCCGCCAGCAGTTTAGTGCTGATGCAATCGCCTCGTAAAGGTGGCGGTTCGTGTGTTACACAAATAAGAAGGGGGAGAGTAACGATACAGTGAAACGAAGTGGAGGAAAAGGACTGTAAAAATAAAAATAAAAAAGTGGAGGAAAAGGACTGTAAAGAAAAAAAAATAACAAAATGGCTATGCTAACCGGAGCGTTTGGACCATTTGATGAAACGGCGGAGCAATGGAGTGCTTATACAGAGCATTTCGGATTTTTCGTGACTGCAAATGGTATTAAAGATGACGTGAAAGTGGCGACGTTCCTCAGTGTGATCGGAGCAAAAACATTTGGCTTGTTACGGAGTTTGATGCACCCGGATAAGCCTGGCGCTAAGACATATGATCAGATTGTGGAAGTTTTGGAAACACATTTCGCACCCAAGCCGCTGCTGATTGCCGAGAGGTTCAGGTTTCACAAACGAAACCAAGGGGAGGGTGAGTCCATAGCCGAATATGTTGCAGTGCTAAAGAAGCTAACTGAGCATTGTGAGTTTGGTGAAACTCTAAATGACACTGTCCGTGATAGGTTTGTGTGTGGATTAAGATGTGAAGCAACACAGAAGCGCTTGCTCACGACTGATAAACTGACGCTTAAATCAGCAGTGGAGCTCGCTGTGTCTATGGAGTTAGCAGCTAAAGATGCACAGCTGTTGGGGGCTGCAACAAGAGTGCACAGGGTAGCAGCTACACCGGATAAGCATGCAAGGGGCACCAGAGAGAGTTACAGATGTGGACGGTCCGGTCATCAGCCATCTGACTGCTGGTGTAAAGACCTGACCTGTCGGAAATGTGAAAAGAAAGGACACATTGAACGTGTGTGTAAAGGGCAAAGCAAACAATCCTACACAGAGACACACAAAAACAAACAAGGAAACACATCCTACTGGCGTTCTAAAAAGAAAAACCTACACATGGTGAAACAAGAACAGGAAGACAGTGACACAGGCTCTGATGGGGAGCTGAATCTCCATGTGTTAACGGTGAATGGAGGCTCATCAGGCTATGGAGTCACTCCACCACTACGGAGAAAACCATCGAGACTCTGAGAGAGATGTTCGGGCGATTTGGTCTGCCGGAGCAGATCGTAACCGACAATGGAATACAGTTCACATCCCAGGAGATGGAGGAGTTCCTCAAGAGCAATGGAATCCAGCACACGTTCTCTGCGCCTTATCATCCATCCACGAATGGATTGGCGGAGAGATTTGTCAGAATGCTGAAATGCGCGTTGAAAGCGGCAAGAAGTGATGCTCCTCTAAAGCAGCGCCTGAATGCTTTCTTGCTGAAATACCGAAACACGCCTCATGCTACGACTGGAGCATCTCCTGCTTACCTACTCATGGGAAGGCAGCTACGGACATGCCTTGACCTGCTGAGGTCAACGTCCACAGAAGCAGTGGTGCACACCAATCAGCAGGATCAAGTCAGCAGACGAGCTCAGAGGTCCAAAGAACGACACTTTGTGGTGGGGGGCAAAGTCCTCGCATGTAACTACACCACCCCGGAGTGGTGGGTCCCGGCTACGGTCATTCAAAAGACGGGCCCCGTTTCATACCGAGTCTGCACCGGAGACGACCGAACATGGAGACGGCATGTAGACCAGTTACTGCCAAGACAGTCGCCACAGGTAACCCAAGAAACAGAGGATCAAGGACCTGCTGGGGGCTCCAGCAGGGACTGGTCATCCGACCCTGAGACGGTGGCACCATCCACTCTTGTGCCATCGAGGGAGGAAGCCATGCCTGCAGGGTCATGGGAGAGCCAGCCAGAGCCTGCTCCTGAGACTAGGCGTTACCCCCAAAGAGAAAGGCAGCCTCCAGAGTGCCTTAGTTACAGTTAGTGCTAACCTGTGTGCATGGGGCAGAATAATCCCCAGGGTTAGCGGAATGTAGAGGCAGTCTACCCTCTCTTCCAAAGTTATAGTCATTTTCAGTTATTCTGTTTTGTGGACATTCTATTTTAAGGGGTAGGAAATATGTTGTGTATTTTGAATGTGTATTAGAATTGTCCCACATGGGATACCGTAGTGGTGATTTGCAATGCACTATGGGAAATGTAGTGCATTGAGTGAAGAAGCACATTGTAAATAAAATTGGCCGTTAACTAAACTCGCCACCCCGGAGTCCTTCTTATTAATTGTTATACAGGTAAGGGTATAAAACCCCTTGAGACACAACAGAGAGGATATGGGGTTGGAAGCTGAGCTCGGGGCAAATAGGATACCGAGATTGCGAATAATCTGGTTCAGCCTTAAACAGTGGCTAGGGAGGGGGATGGAATCGGTGGCTGGGGAATGGAGTTTGTGGCGGAGCCCAAAGACAATGGGTTAAAAATTTGGTTGCATAGTACCTGTTGTTAGGGTACAGGAGCCAAATTGGCTCAAAAATAGCATCTGACCAGCGCCCACACACTTCTGGTGCGGGCTGTGCCGGACCCCATTTTGGTGCGAGGTTAGCATTGGTGCTGGGAGCGTGCATTGTAAGTATGCAGAGTAGGCAGATTGTGACATCAATCAGCGTGTAATGCTGATTTGACACGAGCGCTGCTATTTTCAACCTTAACACTGGAGCTAATGCCCTCTCTTAACCTCGCATAGCTGAATGTGCTTTCAGCAGCAGGAAGGACCCCCCACCAGTGCTATTTCAGCTGCTTACAGGTTAGTTGCTGATTAATTTCTACTGGCTGTTGCTGAGTTTGTAGAAGTGTTTGGTGCTTTCTAAACTTCTTTAAAGTTGCCTAAATCTATAAGGGGTGGTGTGGCACGTGCTCAGGATTTCGTACTGACTTGCAAGGGGTCTGCTCAGACCAGTTGCTCCCAGACATGGGTGCAATAGTTTGTATCCCTCTTGGCCTGCAGTATGACAGGGAGAATGAGCAGAGGCAACACAGAGCAGGACAAGCTGCTAGAAGAGGCAAGAGGAGGAGGGGGAGAAGGGCTCTCAGAAGGAAGCCATAGCATTGTAACTTAGTGTTGTAACTTGCACTTTCATTTGAACATTTACTTGTCCAGCACATGCTTTTGCCACCAAACCCTGTGCTTCCCCAAGCTGGATCCAGGGTTTGGTTTCAGGGGCCATGGCATGGCTGAGAGCATGGGTCTTCAGGGAGCAATTCTCCTACTTCAATCTCAGTGAGGAACAATGCATGTGATGTCTCCATTTTACTAGGGAGGTGCTCACTGAAATCTGCCACCTGCTGGCAGACCTGCAGCCTCAGTCCAGGGCAAGGACGGCATTGCCAGTCGCTGTAAAGGTGGCTGTGGCCTTGAACTTCTTCACATTGGGCTCCTTCCAGACTGGAGCAGGCAACATCTGTAACATCTCCCAGTTCGCCGTCACTCCTGTATAAGGGAGCTGAGTGAGGCTCTGTATGCAAGGAGAGCTGAATACATTTCATTCTCTCTTGCCAGAGAGAAGCAGAAAGAGCTTCACTAGAATAGCAGGCTTCCCTATGGTGCAGGGTGCCATTGACGGCACACACGTTGCTTTGCAGGCGCCGCATCTTAATTCAGAGATGTACCGTAACCGGAAGAGATTCCACTCCCTCAATATCCAGCTGGTGTGCGACCTCAGCGCATCATGCAAGTCAATACTCGATATCCTGGCAGCAGCCATGATGCCTTCATTCTGCAGCAGTCCACTGTGCCATCAGCATTTGAGGGTGGCTATTGGATGACAAGGGCTATCCGCTGACCACCTGGCTCATGACTCCGCTGCGTTACTCAACCACACGTGGGCAACAGGCATATAACAAAAATTATGCTGCCACATGGAATCTGATAGAGCAGACCATTGGTGTCCTTAAACAATGCTTCCACTGTTTGGACCACTCTGGAGGAGCCCTGCAGTACTCACCAGAGCACGTCTCAAGATTCATTGTGGTTTACTGCATGCTCCATATCCTTGCCATCATGAGGGCACAGCCCTTGCCACCAGGAATACAGCGACCAGCTGAGGAGGAGGAGGAAGAGGAGGAGGAGGAAGAAACAGAAGGGAGGAGGCAACCTAGACAGTCCCTTTCTGTCCGGACTGTCTATGATCGAATCATCTGACTGCACTACCAGTGAACGCAACTCCAATTCCCCATTCACCAATAGTCCCACACCTTCCCTTCCCTCTGTTATTGACCATCACAGTGTCCTCTTGGCCACAATGCTACAATAAAAGCCACCACAAAACAAACATTCCAAACCAATTTTATGAATCAAACCATTACAATATTTAATTCAAAAGTCAACTAATCAACTTTGTGCATTCCCTTAGTGCCTGTCTTCAGTGTGTCTTTGCCTGTCCTAGTGCTCCTACGCAGTGCTACCCCAGTGGCTGCAGCATGGTTGGTGGAAGGCTGCTGTCTTTCAGAGGGGTCACTGCAGATAGCTTTGCAGGATGACCTCGAGCAGCTCTGGGCCTAGTAGGCCCAGCTTTGGACTGCACCACCTCGGCATGGGCAGCAACAGTCTGGGCTGGCTGGCTGACAGGCAACAGCAAGGGCACTGACGGAGTGGCAGTGGTGGGAGGACGAATGCTGTCACTCTGAGAGAGGACACCAGGTTCATACATCATGGAGCCACAGTCACTTCCCCAGGATGGCGCCTCAACAATCCCCATAATCTGCTGGAGGACAGATTGCTGGACTGCTGTGACACCCTGCAAAACCCTTTCAACACTGGTAAACCCAGCCATGATGGCAGCAGTCTGTGCTTGCATGCCAGCAAGCTGTGCTTGCATGACTCCATTCTGAGCTTCCATTGCAGCAACCAGACGTTGGGTTGCTGCTGCTTGTGCTGCAATGGAAGCTGAGCCATCGTCCATCAGATGCTGCATGATGGTTTGGTCCACAAGTGCGCTAAGGGATCTGCCCACCCCTTCCACGCTGAAAAGGATGGGCTCCAAGCTCTGTGCAAAGCCCAGTGCAAGGTTGGTGTTGGACTCCTCCATGCTCTTTGACGTTGCACTCAGGCTTTCTGGCAGGCCTGCCAATGCACCAAGCATTTCATTGTGCATACCCATCAACATTCTTCTGTAGGCCACCCCATTGAATTCCTCAACTATGCAGCAGAACTCGTGTGTGACCTCACCTTCCCGCTGGCATCTGTGCTCCCCTTTACTCCTGCCCTGGCTGCAGCCCACTTGTGCCCGGTGACTCACCATGTGCAGATCCTGCCTCTAGCCTACCCTCTAAAGTCCGCGTAGTACCAGTATCTGAGCTGGTGCCTGGGAGTGTCAGATCGAGTGATGGTGTTTCTTCTTCATCATCACTTTCATCTTCCTCTTGCACCACTGACTGGCCAGGTTGAATTTCTTGGGATCCTGAAATAAGAAAGGCACAAGGTAGGATTGTGGTGAGGGAGAGGGTGGGGGGAAGCAAGAGGTGCATGCTTACACCATCTGCAGCTTGTAAGCCAGAAGAGATTGTGGGATGAGGGGAAGTGGGATGTGAGAAGGAGGATTCGGTGTGAGTATACCGTCATCTTCAATGCATTCAGCACTGCCGCTGGCCACGACCTCAGTCACAGCCACTCTAATTATGGTGAGCACCGTCTCCTCGAGCGGGATCAGGATATGGAGGCCTCCAGTTAGCTGCAGCTGCCTACAATTGTGCGCCACCTTGTCCTGCAAGAGAGAGGGAAGTGTGTCAGTGAGTGTGGTTCACTGTGTTTGGCTGATGTAGCTGTCATGGTTGAATAGCTGGCAGTGTGTGAAAGCTGTGAGATGTGAATGTGAGGCTTGCAGTAGTGGTAAATGTGTGAGGGTGAGATAGTGTATATGAATGTGAGGTATGAGTTGTGATTGATAGAGATTGTTGGTAGGTGAGTAATGGGGGTGTAGTGAGTGGTGTGTGAGGCTAGTGGTGCAGTTTGTGGGATATGGTATTTGAAGATGAATTCACTGACCTTGACCACTCGCATGAGGTTATTAAACTTCTTCCTGCACTCCATCCAGATCCTCGGAGCTACACCCCATGCATTGACAGTGACGCTTATCTGCTCCCATACCCTTCTCAGCATTTGTCTGCTGGGCCTCCTGGCCCCATGTGAATAAAGGACATCTCGCCTCCTGTCCACCTCCTGCACCAGAGCCTCGAGTGCTGCACCTGAAAACTGGGAGACCTCTCTCTGCCATGTTGCAGCAACGTCACTCTTCCTGCAGATCACACACTCTTCTACAATGACTTCCAGTACCTGCTGCAGCCAGAATGCACCTCCCCTTTAAGAGGTGCAGGCTAGCTTTAATTGGTGCAAGCCTTGCACAAACTTGGGTCCCTGCTGAGCATGCAGCCACTCAGTAGCGTGCTGGGCTGCACATCACTATTATTATAATTAGCAGGCAGCACAAAGTTTGAACAGGCGTGGGTTAATCGCGCATCACGATTCCTGCACCCGTTTTCAGGGGCTATCCGATTTTTAGCCCAATGCCTTTGATCTTCCCAATATTTAATTGGAGGAAGTTTCTGCTCATCCAATATTGGATGTTGGATAAACAGAGTGACAAATCAGATGTAGTGGAGGGGTCAAGAGAGGTGGTTGTAAGGTAGATCTTGGTATCTGGGTACATGTGGAATTTGATGTTGTCTTTTTGGTTGAAATCACTGAGGGCAGCATATAGATAGGAGGGGGCCAAGGATCGGTCTGTGGGGGACACCAGAGATAAGGGTATGGGGAGCGGGAAGAGAAGCCATTGCAAGAGATTCTTTGGCTACGACTGGATAGATATGAAATGGAACCAGCCTGCAGAGAGGCCGAGAACGATGAGGAGGGATAGTTTACCATGGTCACAGTCACAGAGGATGCCATTTGTGACTTTCAATAGGGTCATTTCAGTGCTGTGGCAGGGGTGGAAATCTGATTGGAGAATCAGTAAAAAAAAGTAAATGCCAAAAGATAATGAAGGTTAAATTTGACATTTTTCTGCCTTGACATTTTTGCAAGTGGGAAGTGACATCATCAGGGTAACACAAAGTACAGAAGTAAGCCATTAAATAGCAGCAAATGCTGCGGGATGGGATACAGGCAGCAGAGTTTTGTATGAGCTGAAGTTTATGGAGGATGGAGGATGCGCAGCTGTCCAAGAGAGCGTTGGAATAGTTGAACCTGGAGATGATAAAGAGATGGACGAGAGTTTCACAGCAGATGTGCTGAAGTGGGGGGTGGAGGCAGGTAATGTTATGGAGGTGAAAGACTTTATGATGGAGAGGATATGAGGGTAGAAGGTCAGCCTGAGGTTGGATAGGATGTCGAGGTTGCAAAAAGTCTGGTTAAGCTTGAGGCAGTGGCCTGGTGGGGGATGGAGTTGGTGTAGGATATAATAGGGATATGATCACAGTGGGGTTTGATAGGTGCCTGCATATACTACACTTGCACTAGATACAGAATGGAAAGGGGATCGGAAGTCTATAACTGCAGTTTGGGATAGAAACAGTTAACTCCTATCTATGACAATGAAGATGAGCGAAAAATGCTGAATGTGGAGAATAGTTGACCTATGAGGAAGGGGAGTGGAATTATGGGTAGGAGATTAAGTGCTGATCCAGCAAAAGAAGATCAAGATAAAAACTGGAAATGTCTGGTCTAGACAAAGAATGAGAACTAACAGTCCTAGAGGCTATTGATAATAATGTATGCATTTCTGTACTAACCACAAATATGAGAGGCACCTCAAGGGCTCTGAGATTCCTATTCCAAGTAACCTCACAGCTACATGCAGTGAGGTTCCCAGCAGAGCACCAATTAAACGTGCACGGTTATGAATGTCTCTTGGATCCCCGATAGGAATCCCTTTTGTAAGTAAATGGATCACACATGTACATATTTGTTACTGAACTACTAATAAAGAGCAAAATACTAATTAGCCCACTCTCAGGCCCCAATTTTAACTCCCAAGCCTGGCGGAAACTGGGCGGGAGGACAGTTAAAATGCCTCGAAATTGAACCTGCTCTTTTGAGCAGGCAAGCAGGACACCTGCAGGAAGGCCTTCTTAAAATATGCAAATTGGGGCCCGATTATGTCAATCTGCAATTTTAGTCTGAGGCCTGAGTGGGGGGAACAGTGACAGATTTGCTGTCAGGCCAAACTTACCGGAAAGCGGATCGGAGGCCAGAAGAGGCCAGGCAAATAGGTTTCCTCACAAGGAAGCCTTGGGCTTCCCTTGCTCCGGCCCCCCCCCCCATCTCCCGATCACATCCAGAGCCCCCGTCACCAGCTAACTGACTGCCAGGACCATTCCATTCCTAAGGGTCACCAACTGTGGCTGCCTGCTGCCAAAATCTGGCTGGGTTCAGACAGGTCACCGAGAACATTTCTGGAAATGGAGCCCAGCCATTAAGATCAGTAGTGCCATTCAAAACAATGAAGCAAAATTGGCATCTATGATATACTGTGAGAGTTTATGATCTGAGTACCCCTTTAAATAGTGCTTCAGCCAGTGCGTGAAGCCAATCTCGCAAAGTTTTACTCAGAAGACCTACCCAGGTTAAAGCGCATCAGGGTCTGAATGACATCATAGCACCCTGATTTGCATGCATTCATGAGGCGCCCGCCTGCTTCCAAAAGGCGCGTCAGTCACCTAAATGAAGTGAGCAATTAAAATTCCTGCCAGGCAGGGTGGGTGAAATTCAACCCCAAGGATTCTGACGAAGGGTCATGAGATCTGAAACCTTAATCTTTTTCCTTTCTCCACAGATGCTGCCTGACCTGCTGAGCAAATTTGCTGAGAAAATTTCCAGCATTTTCTGTTTTTATTTCTGACTGCTTCTGTGGCTGACACAGTGCTTACTATGCAAGAAAGCCTTTGATTTGAGTGAAAGGATACAATCAACCATAAGGAAGGGTGGCATTCATCGTATAGGTATACATTGCTCAGAAAAATCAGTGACTGTCATAAGGAGATGATCACCATAAGTGACTTAAATAGAGCATTGTGGAGGCAGAGAGATGGAACTCATAGCAATTGTCTGTCCTTGATGTCATTTAGCCATAGCTGCATTTCTTCATGCGCTCCACTGGAAGGGAGGGGACCTTTCACAGCAACAATTCAAAGTACTCCTCACGTTGATGATCCCTCATAAAGGAGGGCTTCTGATCCCTCAACCATGTCCTAGGAATAATCTGAAGTTCTACAGACATATAAGCCAGCTACCACCAATGATACAGCCACCAAAAGAGGAGCACGGAAGGAGGCACTAAAGGCAATTACTCACATGGTATTTGGTACATACAAGGAGACTATGAAATACACAGTAGGTACATAATTCACCCGTGAAAGGAATACAATAATTTGTTGATAACCACTCACCATTTTTATTTTCGCCCCTTTATTACACGTAATTTTGATCAAGAATAGAACAATAACTTTATGTAGTTGGTTCATTTACAGATGTTATAAAAAAGAGAAAATGGGATTAGCTATGTCTGATGACTTATTGTATCCTGTAATGATAATGTATAATGTTTCCCATAGGTTGCTTTATTGGCCCAGAAATTGGTGTCGGATGCTTCCCGCGGGTGCAAGCCCCCGACCTACACTTACATAGCGCGCCGACAGTTGAAGCCTGGCCCTGCATGGATTTCCTGTCAGTGGCCCAGTTCAGCTCCCGGCGTGCTGTGCTTGCGTGATCCAGCGGCGTAGTTAGTTCGATGAGCCGGCTGGGATCACGTGAGCACTGGGCAACCAATCGGAGGTTGCAAAAGTTCATTCATGAGTTTGATAGTAAGAACTGTCAAACTCATGAAAACTCCGGGCGCCCAAAACAGTACTTAAACTTCAAATAAAAGTTTTAAAAAATCCCACTAATTAAATGAACTATTAATAATTGTAAAAAAACTAATTTAAACAATTATTCAAAATTTTGAAATAAATAATTTTTTAACAAATCGGGTCTAAAAATACACTTACCTTACTGTAAAGTCTTTAAAAATAATAAACCTGTGGAAAAAAAATTCTAACTTTAATTAATAGACCACTTACCTTTTAAAACTAAGTACTTACGTCTGCTTTTTTCTCGCGTAAAAACTGGAGACCTTATCGCACGGGCAACCCTGTAAAAAAAAAAGGAATTTCAGCGCACACGCGCAGACTCCTGCGCGCGCACATTCGACCTCTGAACCCCTTGGTTCAGAGGAAAGGAAATGCCGGTTTTCCGCGCATGCGCTGTGCATGCTGAAAACTGGCAATTCCATCGGGCCCATGCGTGAGTACACGGTGCTTACTCACGCGTTGGGACCCGAATTACTGGGCCAATGGGTGAGTACCTCCATTCTGTGTATAAATAATGGAATTGATTATCAAGAGTTAATTTAAGAAGTATCTGCATACTAATAACTTAGTAAATAGTAGCCAACATGGATTCAGAAGTGCAAGTTCCTGTCTGACCTACACCCTCAACATCTTTGAAGAATCATATTCCAAGTGGAGTATAGAAAGCCCTACGACATAGTGGCCTAGAAATTCGTCTCGAGCAGTTGAGCGGAACTGAATATCAGGTGCTGCTTATAACAGGCGGCCGATCTGATACTGCCCGTTTTGCGCCACTGCCCAAGTTGAATTTCTAGCCCAGTGTATCTAGACAGCCAAAAGACATTTAACAAAGTCTCTCATGCAAGACTATGGCCTAGAAATTTGGGCGCACCATTTTTGGATACATTCCCTGCTCCTGAATTGTGAGGCCCGAGATGCCCCTGATATTGGGCCTTGGGCCTCATTACAATGGAGCCGGTATGGCACGAACAGCCACCCAGCAAAGAGGAAACCAAGATCAGGCCACTGCTAGCATTTGAATTTACGGTGATTGAGTCACGTGCAACGCCACAATACCTGGTATTTTTGTTGCTACTACAATTGTACTTAAAACGCTATTGGCTGAAGTGCACTGAATTTAATTGCAGACACAGAAGTTACAGAGCCTGAGCTCTGGAGTTATCTTGTAACAGGGCCTGGAGTTGTGTGCTCAGCCCCCTTCTGTATTCCCTGTTTACTCACGACTGCGTGGCCACGCACAACTCCAACTCCATCATCAAGTTTGCTGATGACACTACAGTTGTAGGCCTGATCACAGATGGCGACGAGACAGGAGGTAAGAGCCCTAGCAGAATGGTGCAAGTACAACAACCTCTCCCTCAACATCAGCAAAACAAAGGAGATGATCGTGGACTACAGGAAGCGGCAGGGGGAGGGACACACCCCAATCTACATCGAAGGGGCTGAGGTGGAGAGGGTCAGCAGCTTCAAATTCCTGGGTGTATTCATTACGGAGGACTTAACGTGGTCCCATCACATCGACGTCGTAACCAAGAAGGCATTGTAGTGATCAATAACATGTCATTCTGTGGTGGACACTAGGTGGAGCAGTAGAGCTGTATATAGCTGTATGTATAAAACTACACTACCCAGCTATATATATATTAAGATATTACCCATGAGGCTAGGCTACCCACAAGGCAGCAGTCAAGATGGAAGCCTCTACAAGATGCTGTACAAGTCCACATGGCTCAATAAAATAACTAGCAAAAGCTAGCTGTGTTCATAATAAGAATGTCTAGTTATTAATGAACATAACATGGTACCAGGGTGGTGAAGATCTGCTGAAAATTGTGAAAAGCGACATGGAGAATTTGAAGCCACCAGAGCGTTTGAATCTCACAGAAAAAATCGACTACAATTGGCAGACTTTTAAACAGCAATTCGAACTCCACATTGCAGCCATCGGATTCGGTATGAAGCCAGACGCAAGGAAGATAGCATTGCTGCTTACGGTTGCAGGCCCACAGGTGATAGAGGTATTTAATACATTTGTATTTAATCCAGCGGGGAACAGAGAAAAATTAGAAGATGTGCTAAAAAAATTTGATGCACATTGCTCTCCAAAAAAGAATGAGACCTATGAAAGATACATCTTCTGTTCTCGGACACAGCAACAAAATGAGACTTTTGATAGCTTTATAACTGATCTGAAACTGAAAGCACAGACATGTAATTTCTCTGAGCTCAAAGCATCCATGATTCGTGACCAGATTGTGTTTGATATTCATGATAAAAAAGTCAGGGAACGTCTGTTGAGAGAAACCGAACTAAATTTGGAAAATGCGGTGAAAATATGCCAAGCCAGCGACCTAGCTCGAAATCACGCGAAGACTTTCAGTGAAATCAATAATGATGCGAATGTAATGAGTGATAATGCTGCTGTCGGTGCTGTGTCCTACAAGGGGAAGAAACGTGGGCAGAACAGAAATGAAAAGCAATCGGAGGATGAAATTTTTAATTGTAAACGCTGTGGTTACAAACACCAGTTAAGACAATGCCCAGCGTTTGGAAAAATGTGCACAAAGTGTAATGGAAAGAATCACTTTGCCAAACAATGCTTTTCAAAAGTAAAAATGACAAAAGGGCAACGAGTTAATGTGATTGAGGACACTGATTTAAGTGAGACATTTTTTGTAGGAATGGTGTCATGTGACGATATCAAAAAAGATACAGAAAATGTGCAGCCCTCAGAAATAGACAATGCTGAACATAAAGTTAATGCAGTAAAAGAGGACAAATGGATGATCCCACTGCAGATAAATGGAGCATTAGTTACATTGAAACTGGACACTGGGGCAAAAGCAAACTTAATCAGTATGAGTGACATTAACAATATGAAAGAAAAGCCCAAAATACAGAAAAAGTCAGTACTACCGAAGGACTATAATGGACAGAAAATAGATAGCTTAGGTGTATGCAGACTTAAAGTGACAGTCAAAGACAAAGTGCATCATCTCATGTTTTCTGTTGTGGCTGAAAGACTTGATTCACTATTAGGTGACAAAGCTTGTGAAGACTTAGAAATGGTCAAGAGAGTCTACCGTATAAACTGTGCCATAAGCAGACCAGATGACTCAGGTGATGAAGCAGAGAGCCCATCAAGGATGAAAAGGCCAAAGGGTATCCATGTCTTCAAAAAGCCTAGTTTCTCCAAGAAGAAAGAAAAAGACTTTAAGGTCAAAGAGAAGCCAAAGGAAGAAAAGTCCAAAGATATAACCGCAGCAGATGTTGTTAAGCAGTGGAAAGAGAAAAAGAAAAAGAAGAAGCCTGCACCAGAGCAGGAAGCAGTTCCGGTGGATACTCCTTCTTCCCTCAGGCCAATCTTTGGTGTTCCATTAGCCGAGGCTGCTGAGAGGACTATGCTGTATGATGGGATCCAGCTGCCAGCAGTTTTTCGAGAGTGCATTGACTACATTGAGAGTTATGGCATGAAGAGTGAAAGAAACACTGAAACCCTCTCCAAGCAAAGATCGCAAGGAGACCTCAATCTATACAAGAGCAGATTGATGACAATGCCGCAACTGCATCTTGTCATTCACCGCCAGAACAATCTCATGAAGACACATCAGACTTACCCGTGTTGAGAAGATCCACACGTGAAGTAAAAGAGCCTGATAGACTTAATCTTTGAGTACAATGTAAAGCTTTGAAAATGTGTTGACTGTTTTGAAAATGTTTATGTTTATAGAGCACTAACAAAAGTGTTACTGATATTATCTTTATTGTTTTCTTGAAAGTTGAGTGATATTGATTTTGTTAAACCTCCAAAGAAAGGGGGATGTAGTGATCAATAACATGTCATTCTGTGGTGGACACTAGGTGGAGCAGTAGAGCTGTATATAGCTGTATGTATAAAACTACACTACCCAGCTATATATATATTAAGACTACATTACCCATGAGGCTAGGCTACCCACAAGGCAGCAGTCAAGATGGAAGCCTCTACAAGATGCTGTACAAGTCCACATGGCTCAATAAAATAACTAGCAAAAGCTAGCTGTGTTCATAATAAGAATGTCTAGTTATTAATGAACATAACAGGCATGTCAACGCCTGTTCTTCCTCAGGAGACTGAAGAAATTTGGAATGGCCCCCCAGATTCTCACCAACTTCTACCGGTGCACCATCGAGAGTATCCTGTCCGGCTACATCACTACCTGGTATGGCAACTGCACCGCCATAGACCGCAAGGCTCTACAGATGGTGGTGAAAGCTGCACAACATACTATAGGAATTAAACTACCTGCTGTGCAGGATATCTACCCCGAGAGGTGCCGGGGGAAGGCCTTGAGAATCATCAAAGATGCGAGCCACCCCAGCCACAACCTCTTCGCCCTGCTCCCGTCCGGTAAGAGATACCGAAGCATACGGTCTCGTACCAGCTTCTACCCCCAGGCCATAAGACTCATGAACGAATAATTTATTATTATTTATTATTGTTGTTTTTATTTATTATTACTGTATTTCTATTAGTATTTTTATAATTGCTATGCCATATTTATTCCAATGTTGGGAGGACTCGTAAAAATCAACATTTCATTGTGCAGTACACACGTTTGCTGCATATATGACAAATAAAAAAATTGAATTGAATTGGAGTTATTTTGCCTACCGTGTAATTTTCAAGATATGGAATGGTGACACCAATTGCTAACATGGTTGTGCAGTTTAAACAGAACAATAAGGAACACAGTTGCCATGATCATTGATATTCATTTTTTGTACTCTGCCTAGTAACAGTTTCTGTGAGGTAAATGACCCTGAAAATATGTGTAATATCAATCACCAGTCTTTTGACAGAAAGAAATAGAGCAGAAATTCATTTCATCAACGCCTGTCACAGTGATGAGTAGAAACAGCAGTTGCAGTGCTTTCTTTAGAATGTCATTAGTATGTTCTGGGGAAATGAGGTGAGTTTTGACTGAGACAGACAGCAATAGCTGATCTATGCAATCTCAGACACAATATTCAGAATCAGTATTGACACTAGCATTGATTACAGTTCATCAACTATGCGATTTCAATGGCCAAAAAGGATAAATGTGATTTTCTTTTCACAGCGCAGAAAGACACATATAGTGTGCCTTCATTTTAGGTTTTCTTGACTCTTTGATCTTCATAAACCTGTAAACTTGGTGGTAATTGAGCAATCCACCAGAACTAGTCTGAATTTTTTCACTATTTGAAACAATCAAAGAAGTTACGTTGATTTCAAAAGGTGACAGATTTTCTAAACGAGAAGCATTTTAATATTGACAGGTAATCTTACTTTCTTACTATTTTATCTGCCTAATTATGAGGAAAATAGGCATGCTTCAATTTTGTGCATGTGAGGTATGGTGGTGTAATAGTTATGGCACTAGTCTAGTATTCCAGTGGTTATGAGGTCAAAGAGTTGGAATAAACGGGTCTTTTTCCGAGTGGCAAGCAGTGACTAGTGGGGTACCATAGGGATTGGTCCTTGGGCCCCAGCTATTCACAATATATATTAATGATCTAGACAAGGGAACTAGATGTAATATCTCCAAATTTGCAGACGACACAAACCTGGGTGGACGTGTGTGCTGTGAGGAGGATGCCGAGAAACTCCAGGATGATTTGGACAGGTTGGGTGATTGGGCAAAAGCATGGCAGATGCAATATAACGTGGATAAATGCGAGGTTATCCACTTTGGTGGCAAAAACAGGAAGGCAGATTATTATCTGAATGGCAATAGATTGGGAGAAGGGGAAGTGCAACGAGACCTGGGTGTCCTTGTGCACCAGTCGCTGAAGGTAAGCATGCAGGTGCAGCAGGCGGTTAAGAAGGCAAATGGCATGTTGGCCTTCGTAGCGAGAGGGTTTGAGTACAGGAACAAGGATGTCTTGCTGCAGTTGTACAGGGCCTTGGTGAGACCACACCTTGAGTATTGTGTGCAGTTTTGGTCGCCTTATCTGAGGAAGGATGTTCTTGCCATGGAAGTTGTTGTGTCTGTGTGTTGATAGAGACACTGAAGACAGCAGTTTGGTTCATACGTGTTTACTAAACAAAGTCTGGAGGGGAACTAATGGATACAACACAATATACAGGCTTATATAGCCCGAGTGGCCATTACCGGCATTACAGTACACATGGGGCTCTTAAAGGCACATACACTACAATTCCTCCCCTTTTAGCTAACCAGTACATAATATTTTAAGTAATTATTAATTACATGTTATAAGAAAAATAATATACACATTGCTGTAGTTAATTAATTATAAGTCAGTCTCTCTGGAGGCTTCCTGACTCGGTCCGGATAACGCCTCGGTGGTGTAGTAGTTTCTGGTGGTGTAGTAGGTTCTTTTGGCAAGGCTGATTCGGCTCGAATACCAGTGTCGGGTTCATCGGGTTCCAGTATCACCGGATCGGAGGTAGATATGGGTATCTCTACTTCATCGTTAGGCATATAGAGTTGTGGTGTAGGTTGTCCCTTTTCGGATGACTCTATGATTTGGTCAGCATGGCGCCTTATTATGCTTTCTCCGATGTCCACGGTATACATCAGCGGTCCTAGTCGTGTGCAGATAGTTCCAGGCTGCCATTTCTCGGTATGGTAGTCCCGGGCCAAAACTTGTTGACCTATCTGGAAGGTTCTAGTTGGCCTTTCATTCATGCCTTGAAATTGCCGGTTCTCCACATCCCTTCTGATGTTGGGCTTGATCAAATCCAGCCGGCATCTTAGGCTTCTATTGAAGAACATCATGGCGGGAGTTTGGTTTGTAACCATATGTGTTGCATTCCTGTATGCGAACAAGAAGTTATCCACCTTGTGCTGAAGTTTTATGTCTTCGTTACCCATGGCCTTTATGGCCTTCTTGAAGGTCTGGACAAACCTTTCAGCCAATCCATTGGTGGCGGGATGGTATGGGGCGGACGTGTAGTGCTTAACCCCATTGTTTTTTAAGAACTTCCTGAATTCTTCGGACACAAATTGCGGTCCATTATCAGAACAGATCCGTTCCGGCAGCCCATTCCTGGCAAATATGGTCCTTAGTACTGTGATGGTTTTTTCCGTGGTGGTGGAGGACATCTTTATTACCCCCGGCCACTTGGAGTGTGCATCAACCGCGATTAAGAACATTGAGTCCATAAATGGACCAGCAAAGTCAATGTATACCCTTTGCCAGGGAGATGAGGGCCACTCCCATGGATGTAGAGGGGCTTGGGGTGGAGCGTTTTGGACCTTCTGGCATCCTAGGCAGCTCTTGGTCATTTCTTCTATGTCTCCATTGATACCTGGCCACCATACAAACGCTCTTGCTAGGTTCTTCATTTTCACTCCACCCAGATGCCCCTCGTGAAGCTCCTTTAGCACTTTATCCTGGAGTTTGGGTGGAATCACCACTCTGGATCCACACATCAAGGTTCCTCGGCATACTGACAGCTGTTCTCTTTGCGAGAATGCTGGCAACAGTGGTTTGCCATGTGCTGGCCATCCCTTCACCGTTAAGTCGTAGACTCGTGAGAGAGTCGGGTCATTTCTCGTTTCCTTTTCAATGGCAGAATTTGTTACTGGTAGACATTCCACTATGGTTGAGTGGAACATCTCCACTGGGTCTACTGTAGGTGCCTCTTCTACCATTGGCAACGGTAGGCGCGATAACCCGTCAGCATTCCCATGCTGTTTTGATCCTTTGTATTCTATGTTGTATTGGTGTGCCCCTAGAAAAAGGGACCACCTCTGTAGCCTTTGCGCTGTCATAATGGGAACACCCTTTTTAGGGTTGAATATGGAGATGAGGGGTTGATGGTCAGTCAACAAGGTAAATTTTTGTCCGTGTAGGTAATGGTTGAATTTCTTCACTCCCCATACCAGGCTGAGTGCTTCCCAGTCGATTTGGGCATAGTTACGCTCAGCTGAGTTCAGTGAGTGTGACGCAAAAGCTATTGGCCGTTCTGAGCCATCAGGGAATTTATGCGATAATACTGCTCCTATGCCGTAAGGGGATGCATCGCACGCCAGTCTGATTGGCAGTGATGGGTTGTAATGAGCCAAAACTTCTTTGGACGTGATTGTCTTTGCATTTATGGAAGGCACGTTTACAGTCTTCGCTCCATTTCCAAATTACTCCTGTTTGTAGCAGTTCATTAAGAGGGTGTAGAAGAGTTGATAAGTTTGGTAAAAATTTATGATAGTAATTTATGAATCCCAGGAACGACCTTAATTGTGAAACATTTTCAGGTGCTGGGGCTTTTATGACCGCTTCAATTTTTTCAGGTGACTTATGCAACCCTTCCTTATTAATTATGTGGCCACAATATGATATTTGATTTTGGAAAAATTCGCACTTGGGGCGATTTGCTCGTAGGCCCCGTTCTCTCAGCCTAGTGAGCACCTGCTCCAAATTGGCAAGGTGCTCGTTGTCGTTTTCTCCTGTTACAAGGATGTCGTCTAGGTAGCATTGAGTCCCCGGAATCCCTTGGAGGACTTGCTCCATAGCTCTTTGCCAGATAGCTGGAGCGGATGTTACTCCGAAAACCAGTCGATTGTACTGGTACAGACCTTTGTGTGTATTTATCGTGAGATATTTTTTAGAGGCCTCTTCAACCTCCATCTGTAGATATGCCTGTGCCAAGTCAATTTGGTGAAACGTTTCCCTCTGGATAGTGAGGCGAAAATATCTTCTATCATCGGAAGAGGGTACTGTACCGTGTGAAGGACCGGGTTTACCGTCACCTTGAAGTCTCCACAGATGCGAATTTTTCTCTGTTCTTCAGATTTATCATTATTCAATGCTTTCTTCATGACTGGAACGATGGGTGTTGCCCACTCGCTCCAATCTATTTTGGATAATACGCCTGCATTTTCCAAATTCTCCAGCTCTGCCTCGACTGCTGGACGAATTGCGTATGGCACCGGTCTTGCTTTAAAAACTTGGGAATTGCTGCATCTTCCACTTTTATTGAGGCGGTGATGCCTTTCAAGGTTCCTAGTTTCTCTTGAAACACTTCTTTGGCGTTGGCCAAGATGTCTTTTAATCGTTCAGGTATGACGTCATCATCGTTTTTTTTCTTACTGGTCACCGTCAGTGACTGAATGGAGTGCCAGTCTAAACATATTTTCCTGATCCATTCACGTCCCAACAGCAATGGGCCACCATCTTGTACAATGTATAAATACAACTTTTGTACTTCCTTGCCATTGTATACAACAGGTACCCTTATTTTTCCTTTGGGGTATACTTTCTGCCCCGTATATGTTTTCAAGATAATGGATGTGTCTTTTAAAGGTATATGTGGAAATAGCTGCTCGTAATCCCGTCGATTTATGACGGTCAGAGCTGATCCTGTATCTAGCTCCATTTTAACTGGGGACCCTGCTATCATGAGGGTAACCCAAATGGTCTGGTAATCATCTTTGGCAAGTACATTATGTAATTTGAGACAGCTTAGTCTCTTGTTTTCGGAGTCGCTATTGCTCTTCTGGTCTTCGGAGCTACTGTCCGTCATCATTTGTACCTTTCTGTACTTTTCTTTATTGATTTTTTTTTTCCTGTCTGTGGATTTATTTTGTCCAGATCGGCATACTCGTGCAATGTGTCCAATCTTTCCGCATTGCCTGCATGCTTTGTCCTTGAACCAGCAGTCCCTCTGGTTATGGGTGGATCTGCCGCAGCGATAACATCTCTCGAAACCCTGTGTCATTTCATGGGTGCCGAAGTCCTGTGTCTTTTCTTGTATCCCTGCAGCTCCTCTTGCGGCTGCTTCGTATGATACAGCCATACTGAAAGCCTTGTCCAGTGTTAAATCTTTTTCAGAAAGCAGCCTTTTCTGTGTTCCTTCACTTAAGAGACCGCAGACGAATTTGTCTCGAAGATAACCTGCTAGTCCTGCCCCGAATTGGCAGTGTTTTGATAGCTTTCTTAATTCGGTGAGGTAATCAGCGTTACTTTCATTCTTGTGTTGATTTCTCTTGAAGAATTTGAATCGTTCCGCTATCAGCAGCGGTGTTGGGTTTAAGTGCTCCTGTAGGGTATCAACATTTTCTTTAAAATTCTTGTCCTTTGGTTTGGCTGGAGTGAATAAATTTCGTAACAGCCCGTATGTCTTTGCGCCCATTAGATTTAGCAGTACTGAAGCTTTTTTTTCATCTTCTATTCCATTTGCAGTGCAATATACCTCCACTCTTTCCACATATGTGGTCCAATCCTCTATCTCATTATCAAAAGCATCAATATTGCCAGACTTAGGCATCTTAGAAAAGATATGGCGCTTCCCGCGCTTTTCTTTCTTTTCTGCAGAAAAGATATGGCGCTTCCCGCGCTTTCCCGCCGCTGCTGCCGATGACAACGCTGTTTCCCGCGGTTTCCGTTCTTTTTTTAATTTATTTATTTACAGTTGGAGACTCGTTCCTGCCGGACTTTCTCTCTAGGTCTGAACGCCGACCTGCTTGCAGCGTCGGCCGTCTCCCGAGTGCTCCCTCCCCGTCTGTTACTGCTTGCCTCCGATTTCGCTGCTTGTCTCAGCTGTAGAGCCAGCCGCTGGAGCCCCAGCCTGACGCCCAGGAAGGATTAGCGCAGTACCTGCCACCAGCTTGGCCAGCTGGTGAAACCACAGCTTCTTTCACTTTCTTGATTCTTCTGGACGCCAGAGGAATCGATGTCCTTGAGGTGCTGCCGAATTGCAGGTAAGTCCATTTCCACTTCGTCACCACTGTTGTGTCTGTGTGTTGATAGAGACACTGAAGACAGGAGTTTGGTTCATAGGTGTTTACTAAACAAAGTCTGGAGGGGAACTAACGGATACAACACAATATACAGGCTTATATAGCCCGAGTGGCCATTACCGGCATTACAGTACACATGGGGCTCTTAAAGGCACATACACTACAGAAGGAGTTCAGCAAAGATTCACCAGGCTGATACCTGGGATGGCAGGAATGACGTATGAGGATTGGGCTTGTACTCGCTGGAATTTAGAAGAATGAGAGGGGATCTCATTGAAACTTATAAAATTCTGACAGGACTGGACAGACTAGATGCAGGAAGGATGTTCCCGATGGTCAGGGAGTCCAGAACCAGGGGTCACAGTCTAAGGATAAGGGGTGGGCCATTTAGGACAGAAATGAGGAGGAATTTCTTCACCCAGAGAGTGGTGAACCTGTGGAATTCTCTACCACAGAAGGCAGTAGAGGCCAATACATTAAATATATTCAAGAAGGAGTTGGATATATTTCTTAAGGCTAAAGGGATCAAGGGTTATGGGGAGAAAGCAGGGACCGGGTACTGAATTTGGATGATCAGCCATGATCGCATTGAATGGCGGAGCAGGCGCGAGGGGCCGAATGGCCTACTCCTGCTCCTATCTTCTATGTTTCTATGTTTCTATGTAATCCCATCATAGCAAATTATGAAATTGAATTGAATTGAATAAATCTGGGCTGGTGCCAGAAAAAAATTACCTTGAAAGTTGATGGATTTTTCATTAAAAACTCAACCGGTTCACTACGTCCTTCAGGAAAGAGAAGTTGCCATCTCAATCAGTCTGGCCTACATATGAGTCTAGAATGATACAGCACTGGAGGCCATTCGGCCCATAATGCATGTGCTGGCACTTTGAAAGAGCTGTCCAATTAGTCCCACTCCCCTGCTCTTTCCTCATAGCCCTGCAATTTTTCCCACTTCAAATATTTATTCAATACCCTGTTGAAAGTTATTATTGAATCTGCAACCACCACCCTTTCAGGCAGTGCATTCCAGATCATTACAACTCGCTATGTAAAAAAATTCTCCTCATCTCGCCTCTGGTTACCGACCCTTCTGCCACTGGGAACAGTTTCTCCTTATTTACTCTATCAAAAGCGCTCATAATTTTGAACACCGCTATCAAATCTCTCCTTAACCTTCTCTGCTCTAAGGAGGTCAACCCCAGCTTCTCCAGTCTCTTCACGTAAATCTTTCGCCCCAGGTACCATTCCAGTAAATCTCCTGTGCACCCCCTCTAAGGCCTTGACATCCTTCTTAAAGTGTGGGGCCCAGAATTGGACATGATACTCGAGCTGAGGCCTAATCAGTGTTTTATAAAGGTTTAGCATAACTTCCTTGTTTTTGTACTCTATTTATAAAGCCAAGAATAAATCTGTGCTGTATCATTCTATGATGTTTTACATAAATATTCTTACTTCTTTTTGATGAATATGTCAGTCAGCTAGAAACTTGGGTTGCAATGGCGCGGAGGGATGACCTCAGTGTAAAGAAATATGTAGTTATACCTAGTTAGGCAGATACTAACATGAAAAAACACACAATAGTATAATTATCTAGCAATCAGTTAGTCTGTGTTGAGAAATGTATATTATCATTCAGGTGCCATTTAAAACATTTAATTCTGATGTGATTCCAAGAAGGGCAAGGGGATTGCATAACTATATTCAATAATGTATTCAAAGAAGAAATCTGGAGATATTCTTTTCTATGTTTTATCTATTTGGATTAATAAAACAAGATAGGCCTGTCAGTTAAGCTGTAAATTTTCTCAATATTAGCAGTTTTGACACGTGGCAGTATTATTTTCACTAGCTATTATGGTCAGGTCTCCGTCATTTCACTGAATCCAGATGAGAGCTAATATTGTCAGAAATATCTTGCTATTCACTTTTCAACACTATATAGGGGGGAATTTTAACTTAAAAAAAGGGTGGGTTTGGAGCGTGGGGTAGTTACATTGTTAAAAAATCAGAATCCCGACCTGAACCCACCCACTTCCAGTTTTAATAGAGGCGGGACGGGAGGCGGGACGGGGGCGGGCAGCCAACCCGCTGCCAGGAGATGGGACGTCAATTTAAATATTATAATGAGGCTGGAGGCCTCTTTTTAAATCTCCATTTTGTTTTTAACTGCAGATGGTCAGGTTTTACACACCTCGGGTTGAATTTTGGTGGAGCTCAGAGGTTTGGAGGTGGGTCCGCTGTCAAAATCACAAATATTGACAGCGGGTCAATATCCCGCTGTAAACCCACCTCCTTGTCAGTTTCCCAAGTGTCGGGTCTGTTATCCCTGAACAGACCCAACACCAAGCAGCGGGTCAGCCAATTTAGATACTTAAAAGCTTATTAAAAGATAGTTAAGAACCATTTTCCCATGTACTTACCATTTTACCAGGCTATCAATCAGGATCCCGGAGAGCGGCTATCATGTCAGGTAAGTATGTTGGGTCCTCTATGTCTCCCCATTGCTATGAATAGGTGACAGCTGCAAAAGTGGTATAAAACCTACCATTTCACAACTGCTCACTTCCCAATCTTAGAAGCTGGAGCATTAAATGATTTGGAACCCACTTTTGAGCTTTATGCACTTTTGAAGTGTTTGCAGTAATCTCTCTATCCAGTGTCACCTCCTTGGAACAACCTATCTCAACATTGACAGATTACTTCTGTCATCCCAACGTTACCTGCCATCTATTCCATCAGCATCGGTGCCCTTGAAAAAATCTCACCTTGGTCTTCAGAATCCCAACATGATCAACCCCAATACCAGCAGCACCGGGTCATACTAGCAGCACCAACATCCACACCAACCTTCTCCACAATCAACTGATGTTGCACTGGACACAGGGCATCATCACCCGTGCATATTGCTGCTCGGTATGCCAGTGATAGCCTCATCATGTCCAGATTTGCTTCACTTAACACTGTATACCCTTGCTGCCACATGATGCACCAGGTTGGCACCACCCCACACCAACACGATAAAGCATCCCTACAATGTCCAAGCCATTCCTTTCACACCCATCACTATTGGGGGGCGGGGGACGTTACGTCTCACCATTCACTGGAACTCACTAAAACACTTTCAAAGGTGTTGAATCCGTGATTCTTAAAGTATGATGTTTTCCAATAACTACACGGAGGCTGTAACTTAACAATCAACAGGTGTTTACTGGAGTAGGGTAGTCTCAAGACTGACAGTACAGAGGCATGCTCAAGGCTTATATACAGGTGTGGTCACTGCCGGTACTACAGTATACAGGAGCTGTAAAAGTAGTTCTCTCTTAAAGGTACATACACTACAATTCCTCCCCTTTTGGATTAGCAGTACCCATAATATTCAAATAACAACTAACACTTTAACATGCACATTAAACAGAAATAGTCCATTTATAGATTCAGTCTTTGGGGCGGCTTCCTGATCCTTTCTGGATAGCGACTTCCTGAGGTTCTTGTTCTTGGTGCGGAGGCGATTCTGGCCCCCTTTCGTCGGTTAGTTCATCAGTTTCCACTGTTACTGTTTCTGAGGTAGATGCTACCGGTATGTCGGGTTCATCCCCAGGTACGCGAGACATGGGGTTGACTCGTTCCTGTGACGCTAAGATCTGGTCGACGTGGCGTCTCACAATGTTCTCCCCGACATCCACTGTGTACATTAATGGCCCCTGCCGTGTGCATATCGTTCCGGGTTGCCATTTCTCTGTTCGGTAGTCACGGGCCAAGACTGGTTGTCCTACATTGAGGCTCCTTGTCGGCTTCTCATTGATGTGCTGGAATTGTTTATCCTCAACATTTCTTCGCACATTTGGTCTGAGCAAATCCAGACGAGATCTCAACCTTCAGTTAAAGAACATCATGGCCGGGGTCTGGTCGGTAACTGCATGTGTCGCATTTCTGTAGGCTAACAGGAAATTGTCCTCCTTATGCTGTAGTGGAATTTCATCATCGCACATGGCCTTTATCGCCTTTTTAAAGGTTTGTACGAACCTCTCAGCCAATCCATTTGTGGCTGGATGATATGGGGCGGATGTGTAATGCCTTACCCCATTCCTTCTCATAAATTTCCGAAACTCTTTGGACACAAACTGTGGTCCATTATCAGAGCAAATCTGCTCTGGCAAGCCGTTCCTGGCAAATATGGTCCGTAGGACTGCAATCGTTTTCTCTGTAGTGGTTGAGGACATTTTAATCTCCTCAGGCCATTTCGAGTGCGCATCCACTGCTATTAAGAACATTGAGTCCATGAATGGACCAGCAAAATCAATATGCACCCGTTGCCATGGAGAGGAGGGCCACTCCCATGGGTGTAGAGGGGCATGTGGTGGTGCATTTTGGAACTTCTGGCATCCTGAGCAGCTCTTGGTTAGGTCCTCGATTTGTTGATCAATCCCCGGCCACCACACATAAGCCCTAGCAAGGCTTTTCATTTTCACCCCTCCCAGATGACCTTCGTGAAGCTCATTGAGCACTCTCTTCCTTAACTTGGGTGGAATTACCACTCGGGATCCACACATCACTGTCCCCTGGCATACTGACAGCTGTTCTCTTCTGGATGAGAATGCTGGCAACAGTGAGTCGCCATGTGTTGGCCATCCCCTCACCGTCAAATCATATACCCGAGACAGTGTCGGATCATTGGGGGTCTCCTTCTCTATATCCGCGTTAGTTACTGGCAACCGTTCAATTATTGACGAATGAAATATCTTGATAGGGTCCACTGCTGGTGCTTCCTCCGCAGTAGGCAGTGGCAAGCATGATAGCCCATCAGCGTTTCCATGCTGTTTCGTGCCTTTATATTCTATTTCATATTGGTTCGCCCCTAGAAAAAAGGACCATCTTTGTAACCGTTGTGCAGTCATCACCGGAGCGCCCTTCTTTGGATTAAAGATGGAGACAAGTGGTTGGTGGTCAGTCAGCAAGGTGAACTTCTGCCCATGCAGATAGTGGTTGAATTTTTTTACTCCCCATACTAGGCTGAGGGCCTCCCTGTCGATCTGGGCGTAGTTGCGCTCGGCTGAGGTTAGTGACCGAGACACAAAGGCTACTGGCCTCTCCAACCCGTCTGGGAATTTGTGCGACAGCACCGCTCCAATACCATAGGGTGATGCATCACATGCCAACCGAATTGGTAGTGCTGGGTTGAAATGGGCCAACACCTCTTTTCATGTGATCAATTCTTTGCACTTCTGGAAAGTTCGTTTACATTCGTCATTCCACTTCCATGGTACCCCCGTTTGCAGTAGGGTGTTCAGTGGGTGTAATACTGTAAACAAATTTGGTAAGAACTTATGGTAGTAGTTCACCAGCCCGAGGAACGATCTCAGTTGTGACACATTTTCCGGTGCTGGAGCCTTGACTACTGCCTCAATCTTTTCAGGGGACTTATGTAACCCCTCTTCATCAATAACGTGGCCACAATACGAGATCTGCTTCTGGAAAAACTCGCACTTGTGGCGATTAGCTCGTAGCCCATATTCCTTTAATCTAGTGAGCACCTTCTCCAGGTTGGCGAGGTGATCACTGTCATTTTCGCCAGTGACCAGGATGTCGTCCAAATAACACTGGGTCCCTGGAATCCCCTGCAGGACTTGATCCATTGCCCTTTGCGAAATAGCCGGAGCCGATGCTACCCCGAACACCAGCCGGTTGTATTGGTAGAGACTTTATGAGTGTTGATCGTGAGGTATTGTTTCGAGGCTTCTTCTACCTCCATTTGCAAGTACGCCTGGGCCAGATCAATTTTGGTGAAGCGTTTACCTCCAGATAGCGAGGCGAAAATACCCTCAATCTGTGGAAGTGGATATTGTACCGTGTGAAGGACTGGGTTCACTGTCACCTTAAAATCCCCACAGATGCGGACCTTCTTTGGTTCCCCAGGCGTATTACTCAATGACCTCTTCATTACAGGAATGATGGGTGTAGCCCACTCACTCTAGTCTACTTTGGACAGTACTCCTGAACGTTCCAACCCTTCCAGCTCTGCTTCGACGGCTGGTCGGATCGCAAAAGGCACCGGTCTGGCCTTAAAAAACTTTGGGCTTGCATTTTCCTCTATTTTAATCATTGCTGTTATGCCTTTTAGTGTTCCGAGTCCCTCCTGGAACACTTCTTGTGCGTCAGTTAGCATTTTTGACAGTCGTCCAGGTGTGACGTCGTCATCCTTTTTGGCCTCAACCTTCAGTGCCTGTATGGAATGCCAATCTAATTGTGTCTTCCGGATCCATTCACGTCCTAGTAGTGGTGGTCCTCCATCTGGCAATACATATTGGTCCATTTTAGGTATTTCCTGGCCTTTGTATATCACTTTCACCCTTATTTTTCCTTTGGGGTAGACTTTGTGCCCCGTGTACGTCTTCAAGACAATCTCTGTAGCTTTCAAGGGAATATGTGAAAATAGCCGCTTGTAGTCCCTTTGGTTTATGACTGTTAGGGCTGATCCTGTGTCCAATTCCATTTTCACTTGGACTCCGTCTATCTTGAGTGTGACCCAGATAGTCTGGTGATCCTCCATTTTGATTACCTTATGTAGTTTCAGACAACCCAGCTCCTTGCTTCCGGAGTCTGTATCACTTTTCTGTTCGTCTGAACTACTGTCCATCACCTTATGTACCTTTTTGTACTTCTCCTGTGGAGATTTCTTGCTGCTGGTTTTCTTCCCTGACCTGCAGACTCTTGCTGTGTGTCCTGCTTTTCCACACTGTCTGCACACTAGGTCCTTGAACCAACAATCCTTCTGGTCGTGTGTTGTTCTGCCGCAGCGATAACACTTCCCTGCTCCATATGACATTTCATTGGTGCCATATTCTTGCGGTTTCCGTTGTATCTCTGCAGCGCCCCGTGCGGCTGCTTCGTGTGATACTGCCATGCTGAAAGCCTTGTCCAGCGTAAGATCCTTTTCTGATAGAAGCCGTTTCTGGGTTCCTTCACTTTGAAGCCCACACACAAACTTGTCCCTTAACGTATCTGCTAGTCCCACTCCAAACTGGCAGTGTTTCGATAGCTTGCGCAGTTCCGTTAAGTACTCAGCATTACTTTCGTCTTTATGCTGGTTCCTTTTGTGGAACTTAAATCTTTCTGCTATCAGCAGCAGTGTGGGGTTTAAGTGGTCCTGTAGGATTTCCACTATGTTTTCGAAATTCTTATCCACTGGCTTCTCTGGGGTTATTAGGTTTCGCAGTAAGCCATAAGTTTTTGCACCCTTGGAATTTAACAAAACCAGTGCTTTCTTAGCATCTGGCACTTCATTCGCCCTGCAGTACACCTCAATGCGTTCCACATATGTCGCCCAATCTTCGACTTCATTGTCGAACGCAGTGATACTGCCACTCTTTGGCATCCCTGGGTGTGATTTAACTGTCTAAAATGGCGTCTCCCGTGCTCTCCCTTCTTCTCCGCTGGCACAAAATGGCGTCTCCCGCACTTTCCTTTCTTTCCGCGCTCGCCCTTCTTCTCCGCTGCCGCTTCTAAAAATGGCATCTCCCGCGCTCTCCCTTCTTCTCCGCGGCTCAATGGCGTCTCCCGCGCTCTCCCTTCTTCTCCCCGCGGACGCGGTTCAGCCCTTGAGCCCTGGCTGTGCTCTGCGCGTTCTCCTGTGCGCCTTTCCCGTTGCCGTCGTTTGGTCCTGAACCCGGCTGCTGCTTTACCCTCTCTCTCTCTCTGTTTGTTTTTCCTCGACGCCGCTCGGTTTTCAACCCCCGGCCGCGCCCTGTGCGCTTCACCCTCTCTCTTACCCCGTCGACGCTGCTCGGCTTTTTCTATGCCGTCGGTCAGCTCCAGCCGCCGTTGTCTGGGAAGGGTCTGCGCTGTACCTGTTGCCAGTTTGTTGCTGGATCGTCGTGGCTGGGGAACCAAGCCCGGCTCTCAACAGCCTCCCCTGCGATGTTCACTCTCTGCCGGATGACTGGGCGGTTGCTCGTGGTTGACGCCCGTGTTTCTGGCCTTGACTTTCTTCCACCGCCCTCCCGGAGCGAATCCTTGAAGGGAAATGCAGAGTTGCAGGCAGATTCGAATCGACCCTGTCGCCACTGTTGAATCCGTGATTCTTAAAGTATGATGTTTTCCAATAACTACACGGAGGCTGTAACTTAACAATCAACAGGTGTTTACTGGAGTAGGGTAGTCTCAAGACTGACAGTACAGAGGCATGCTCAAGGCTTATATACAGGTGTGGTCACTGCCGGTACTATAGTATACAGGAGCTGTAAAAGTAGTTGGCCTAGAAATTGGGTTTTGGCTTAGCCAGGGCTTTAGCGCCGGAAATTAGTGCCGGCGCTAAGTCCCCTGCGCGCGCCAAAAATTCAGTGGCGCCGCGCCCAAACGGCTGCCGGCGCTACTGAAGGGTCTTAGCGCCTGGAAAAGGGCGCTAACTGCCGTTTCGCGCCGCAATTCCGGCGCTGCGGCACCCGATGCGGTGCGGCAGGCTGGGGAAGTGCAGGCCTCCTCCTTCCGTTAAGGAGGAGCTGCCTGCACCCGGCCGCGGCCCGCGCAAATCTGCTTAAAAATGAGCCCGGCACCTCGGACAAGTGCCGGGCTTGCATCTGTTCCGGAGGGGGGCGGGGAGAGAAGTCCGGGGAGGGAGCTGCGGGCAGGCGGCCGGCGGGAAAGCGGCCGGCCGCCGCGGGGCCTTTAATGCGCCGGCGCTAACTGCAGTAAGGCACCTCTGACAAAACGCTGGTTGCGGCTGCCACGGGCGAGGCGGCCGCAACTCAATTTCGGAGTTCGGGCGGGTTACCACGGCAACCGGGACGCTGCGCACACCGATGACATCATCGGTGCCAGCGCAGCGCTACCGGAGCAACGCCGATTTAGGGCCCCAGGGAATTTCACTACTGGCCATAACTCCGGCGCAAGGCCCTCTAGCGCCTCAAATGAGGCGCTAAGGCTACTGAATTTTCAGCCGGTTCTCTCTTAAAGGTACATACACTACAAAAGGTGCACACATATTCTGTCCAAGAAGGCAAATAGGGTGACAATAAGGTTTTCAATGCTTGACAACACATTAACAGAAAGTTTACATGAACAATGGCTAAAACACCCAAGTGCCTACCCTTGTGTGTTGTTAGTTGGTATGATTGGATAGGATGAAGGTGAGTGTGAGGGGTGGCTAGTGAGATGGGTAAGTGATAATGTAGATTGAGAGGGATGGGTGGAGGTGCAACGTAAGTTGGTGTGAGTAAGGGTGTGCAGGAGTAGGGTAGGGAATGCAGAGTGATGGGGATGTAATGAGTGGCACAGCAGGATGAGGCTGAGCGTGGCTTTGCAGTAACGTTTCATGATCTACTGTGATCATTGAAAGGTTTGCGCCACTGCAGCCTGGTCCTCCTGACAACATTCCTGCTTGTGTCCTGCTGCGCAATGTGCAACCAGGCTGCGTTGGTGTCCTGGGGATGTCTCTACTGCCCATTTGAAGGGAAGAGAATCTCCCCGCGTGCTGTGACATAGAAACATAGAAGAAACATAGAAAAATAGGAGCAGGAGTAGGCCATTTGGCCTTCGAGCCTGCTCCTATATTCAATATGATCATGGCTGATCCTCTATCTCTATACCATATTCCCGCACTCTCCCCATACCCCTTGATGCCTTTTGTGTCTAGAAATTTATCTATCTCCTTATATATTCAGTGACTTGGCCTCCACAGCCTTCTGTGGTAGAGAATTCCACAGGTTCACCACCCTCTGAGTGAAGAAATTTCTCCTCATCTCAGTCCTAAATGTCCTACCCCATATTCTGAGACTGTGACCCCTCGTTCTAGAGCCCCCAGCCAGGGGAAATATCCTCCCTGCATCCAGCCTGTCAGAATTTTATACGGCTCCACGAGATCCCCTCATTCTTCTAAACTCTCGTGAATACAGGCGTAGTCAACCCAATCTCTCCTCATACGACAGTCCTGCCATCCCAGAAATCAGTCTGGTGAACCTTCGCTGCACCCCCTCTATGGCAAGTATATCCTTTCTTAGGTAAGGAGACCAAAACTGCACACAGTACTCCAGGTGTGGTCTCACCAAGGCCCTGTATAACTGTAGTAAGACATCCTTGCTCCTGTACTCAAATACTCTTGCAATGAAGGCCAACATACCATTTGCCTTCTAAACTGCTTGCTGCACCTGCATGTTTGCTTTCAGTGACTGGTGTACAAGGACACCCAGGCCCCTCTGTACATCAACATTTCCCAATCTATCACCATTTAAATAATACTCTGCCTTTCTGTTTTTCCTACCGAAGTGGATAACTTCACATTTATCCACATTATACTGCATCTGCCATGTATTTGCCCACTCACTCAACTTGTCTAAATCGCCTTAAAGTCTCTTTGCATCCGCCTCACAACTCACAATCCCACCTAGTTTCGTGTCATCAGCAAACTTGGAAATATTACATTTGGTCCCCTCATCCAAATCATTGATATATATTGTGAATAGCTGGGGCCCAAGCACTGATCCCTGCAGTACACCACTAGTCACCGCCTGCCACCCCGAAAAAGACCCATTTATTCCTGCTCTCTGTTTCATGTCTGTTAACCAATTTTCAATCCATGCCAGTATATTACCCCCAATCCCATGTGCTTTAATTTTGCACACTAACCTCTTATGTGGGACTTTATCAAAGGCCTTCTAAAAATCCAAATACACCACATCCACTGGTTCTCCCTTATCTATTCTACCAGTTACATCCTCAAAAAACTCCAGTAAGTTTGTCAAACACGATTTCTCTTTCATAAATCCATGTTGACTTTGCTTAATTCCGTTGATATTTTCTAAGTGTCCTGTTATCAAATCATTTATAACAGACTCTAGCATTTTCCCTACTACTGATGTTAGGGTAACCGGTCTGTAGTTCCCTGTTTTCTCTCTCCCTCCTTTTTTAAATAGTGGGGTCACATTTGCCACCCTCCATAAGCATGTGGAGGGAATCATGGGAGACTAATACAAAAAGAAAATACTGCAGATGCTGGAAATCTGAAATAAAAACAGAAAATGCTGGAGAAACTCAGCAGGTCAGGCAGCATCTGTGAAGAGAGAAACAGAGTTAACGTTTCAGGTCGATGACCTTTCGTCAGAACTGGAAAAAAGCAGGAAATGGAACAGATTTTTAAGCAATTGTAGTGGCTGGGAAAGGGGGAGGGGATGAAAGAACAAAAGGGAAGGTCTGTGACAGGATAGAAGGCAGGAGAGATTAAGAGACATTGAGAGATATCAAGAGATATTCAAGGCAAAAGGAGATGGTAATGGGACAGCTTAAGAAACAAAGGATGGCTCTAGATGAGGTGTAAATTGTGCTGGCAGAATGGAAGACAGCTGCCATGCGGGAGAGAAGAACAGAACAAAAGTGTGGATGAAAAGTATATATATGATAGGGGCCAGGATCTGAATTTGTTGAACTCTATGTTGAGTCCAGAAGGCAGTAAAGTGCCTAATTGAAAGATGAGGTGCTGTTTCTCGAGCTTACGCTGAGCTTACGTGGAACAGTGCAAGAGGCCGAGGACGGTGAGGTCTGAGTGGGAATGGGGTGGTGAATTAAAGTGACAGGCCACCGGGAGCTCAGAGTCCCCCTTACGGACTGAACAGAGGTGTTCCGCAAAGCGATCACCCAATCTGCGTTTGGTCTCCCCAATGTAGAGGAGACTACATCGTGAGCAGCGAATACAGTATACTAGATTGCAAGTACAAGTAAATTGCTGTTTCACCTGGAAGGGGTGTTTGTGGCCCTGGACAGTGGGAAGTGGGGAGGTACAAGGGCAGGTGTTGTATCTCCTGCGCTTGCATGATCTTCCCTCCCCCCCCGATCCTCTGGCCCCGATCTTCCCCTCCCCCGATCCTCCGGCCCCGATCTTCCCTTCCCCCGATCCTCTGGACCTGATCTTCCCTCCCCCCCCCCCCGATCTTCCCTCCCCCCCCCGATCTTCCCTCCCCCCCCCGATCTTCCCTCCCCACCGATCCTCCGGCCCTGATCTTCCCTCACCACCGATCCTCTGTCCCCAATCTTCCCTTCCCCCCGATCCTCCAGCCCTGATCTTCCCTCCCTCCACCCGATCCTTCGGCCTCAATCTTCCCATTCCCCCCCCCCCCGGATCTCCCGGAGGTCGGTACCAGCCTCCACGTGATCCCTGCCTCCCTCCCTCCTCTGGGCCTACCTACTCGGAGCCAGCCAGCCTCTCTATCTGGCTGGCTGCGGGTGGGAAACAGCGGCTTCAGATGCAAATCAGGCCCTGCCGTTAGACTCGGCAAGGCCAGTGGGAAACGTGTTCTCCCGGGTTTCCCACCCGCATCGGAGCCCCCCAACCGGCCTTCCCCATGAAAATCCAGCCCTATATTTATGAAGCTTTATTTGATACCCCAGCTTACTAGGGTTGAGTGCTGATATGTACTAATAACCTGAAGTGGTGCAGATTTGGTCAAATTTGTATTTTACAGGGTTTGTGGCATTGTGATGCAAATGTGCAGCGGAGAAAACTAACCTCTCTCCAAAAGAGCAATCCCACTTTATTCTGCTGTAAGTTTTCAATGTCATGTCATATGATCATTTGGTGCTCATGGTTGGTCCAACACCAAAGGCAGGTCTCCAATTTAAAAAAATGTGTTTTTAACTTTTTATCTGGCAGTCCAGTGTTGGCCTGATCATCAGTGGTCTAGTGGTATATTAAATATCTATTCCCCTGCTCTCCAGTTGTGAATACTTTGATCCGTTTTGGCTTAGTAGACAGATTTGTTGGACAGCTTGAATACTGAGATCAATATACAACATTGGCTTTGGGCATACTTGTCAACCAACAGCTTTTTAAGCTGACTCTTGGCATTTCAATCCATGTGCTAGCTTGTCAGCGTTTTATAAGAAAAGTCAGCTTTTTTGTTTGGGATCGGAGGTTGCTAATCATTCAGATCAGTTGGAGGGCAGGATTGGTGGCTGTCAGAACAATAACAACAACAACTTGCATTTATATAGCACTTTTAACATAGTAAAACGTCCCAATGCGCTTCACAGGAGCGTTATAAAAGAAAATTTGACACCGAGCCACATAAGGGGATATTAAGGTAGATGCCCATAAGCTTGGTCAGGATGACGGCATTTCTGCTCCCATTCCCACCCCTGCCACTCAACCAGTGCTCTTGCTGTTGCCTGTCAGCCAAACAGCCCAGGCTGCTACAGCCCAGGCCAAGATGGTGCCAGGCTCTGTAGGCCCAGAGCTGCTCAAGGTCACCATCCAAGGCTATCTGCAGTCTCCTCAATTGAAGGTCAGCAGCCTTCCACCACCTGTGCTGTAGCCGCTGGGGAAGCACCTCGTAGGAGCACTAGGATAGGCAAAGGCACACGGAACATAAGCACTAAGGGAATGCACAAGGGTGATTAGTTTAATTTTGTATGCTTTATTTAATGAGTGAATTTATAAAATTGGTGTTGAATTGGCATTTTCTGGTATTTTTTATTTTTGTGTTGTCAGAAAGAACACAAAGTGATGGTCAGTGATAGAGGAAAGGTAAGGAGTGTGGGTGAATAGGGAGGTGTGGTTAAGGTATCGCTCATGAATAATCTGACAGAAAGGGGCTGTCTATGTTGTAGCCTCCCTGCCTCTTCCTCTTCTTCCATTTCGTCTTGCACATCCTCCTCCTCCTCCACCTCCTCCTCCTCTTCCCCGTGCTTCTGCCCCTCAGCTTCTCACCTGATTAGGTGTTGTTCCCTCATAATGGCCAGGTTGTACAGCATGCAGCATCCTACCACAAATCTCGATACCTGCTCAGCAGTTACAGGGACGTCAGTTAAAACCTTACAGGGTTTGGCTCCTTTCACTGGGACTGGGACTCTAGATATACCATGTTAATATATGATGTTCCGTGTCCCTTTGCACTTACAGTGTAACTCCTAGTCTTCATGTGTCATCTGGTCTACATTCTCAGCTATTTTCAAAAATTCTGCTTTTTTGGAGTTATGTTAGATTTTTTTGAAAATGTTGGTGAGTTTTTGCTAGTTTACTCAGTCAGCATATATTTTCAGGTTTCCGAAACCAAAAAATGAAATCAAGAAATATTTATCACAAGAATTTACTTTACAAGAAGAGTGTAAAGAAATGCTTTATTTCTACTTAATAATTCCCTCTAGAATAATTTAGCTTTTTTTTATCCAAACAATCAGAAAATAAATAATCATCTTTCTGACTGCCATAACAGTGTACCTGCTGCTGGAAAATAATCATACAAAACTGACTTTGTTCTCAGTTTAAGATTAAAAAGCTAGCTTCAGTATATTCACGATGATTGTCTTTACACTGTTAGCATCTACTAACCCAGTGTTGTCCAATACGTTAGCCACTAGTCACATGTGGCTAATTGGGATTCCAGTTTTGGCTAATTGCATTTCTGATTAGTAAATAAAAATGAGTAATAGATACCGTTGTTAGGCTTTTGATCTCAATACTCATATTCTCACAATGTATGCATGTGTACTTTAACCTTTATGAAAGTGTGTTTATTGGTAAAGTGGTAAGATGAAACGCAGCGTGTGTAAGTGATTTCGATCATTGTAAGTGTTTTACATCCTTGGTTACTGAATGGTGGTTGATGTCTGTTAAGTAAATGTACACATGTTAAGTACATTTACCTGTATTGTGTGAGTGTATGTAAAGCATTTTCTAGTAAAATTAGTGCATGTGGCTAAAATGGTGTCGCCACAGCCGTGGCTAGTCAGAAATTTCTATTGACAACACACATGCAGAGAAATTGGTAATAAACAAGATTAGACTACAATGTGCAATAGCAGGGCGTCTAATCACAAGTAAACATTAGAAGGCCTAACTCATTAAGCCCTGTTACAATTGGCATGAATCATGTGCTGTTGTTCCAGATTGCCAGCGCAGGAAAGATTAACTGTTGTTTTTACATTTTTACAACATACAATTTCACATTTAGGATACTCTAAACTGAGACTTTGTGGTAACTAATAACTAAAGGGATTCTGTTTTCTAAAGATAGACTGGTATAAATTTCTGTGTCAGATACACATTGACTAAACTTTGTTATGAATAAGCCCTTTTAGTAAGGCCCAGTAAAAACACTGCTCTGTCCAATTGTTGCTAAACTCTGAAACACACATAACAGTGTCCAAACTGTAGCATCCCTTTTTAACCTCTTAAAGTATGATTAAAGCTACATAAATCCTATTGCATCAAATCTTCCCATTATTTTATTAAATTAAAACATTTTTTAAAATTTAAAAGCAGCTTTCTTATCACCAAAGGATTAAAATGCCATTGAAATATTGTCAGTTTAGTCCGTCAGGAGCAGAAAAGCAAAGGAAAATAAGTGGTTGATATAGATTTCTAATGCTTTCATATCAGATTATAAAGATCAACAAAGAAAGGTATAGGGCCGTATATTCCAATCCCTATGGGTGTGTACGAGCTGTGTACACACCCATAGGGATATTGGAAATGCCGGTTTCAGGCATGCGAAGCACATGCGCTGAAAACCGGCATTTCCGATCTGTTAGGAATGCCCTTGACAGATCGGACGCCTGCCCTGGAGAAGGGCCTCTGCGGGCGGATAGTTCCGCTTTCTGGAGAACCTCCGCCCGCAGAAAACCCTTAGAAATCTTACGCCTGGTAAAGGCAGGCATAAGGCCTGCTTCTACCAGCATAAGAGTTGAAAAAAAGTTTAAAAAAAAAAAAAATTTCCCACTCATTTATCATTTAAAATACTTTTAAAAAGGTAAGTTTATTTTTAGCCCCATAAAAAATTTTAATTATTTTTTTCAAAAATTAAATTTTTGTTTAAAATATTTAATTTATTGTAATTTGATCTCATTTTTAAAAAGTGATGTTTTTTTAAAGGTTATTTAGGGGGAAAAATTCAGTATCGCCCCATTTGGGGTGCCATTATCGGCCGTGCGCAAAGTTTAGCGCCTGGCGCTAATTATCGCCTCCGACAGCAAACTTGGCTTTTATCGCCCCTGGAGGTGATTGGAGCGCTAAATCAGGTGCTTCACACCTGTCTTAAGGCGCAAAGGCCGAGGAGCGAGGCGCTACCTCAGAGCGCTGGGGAAGCAAGCAAGGGCCAATCAAAACAAACCTGCAAAGTGTTGCTCAGTACTCAAAACTCCTTCACACAGCGTTGAACCTCTCCAGAAGTCTCTCCCTCTCTCAGAATGCGTGGTGCAAAAATGTCACCGACAAAAAAAGGCAGGAAGCGGTTGCCTTTAAATAGCGCTCCCCTAGTCCCTTTCTGACAGCATAACGCTCCCCTCAACCTGTCGTTGCTAGTGGCTGGCGGTAAGGCAGGGGGCGCCACTCAATATCCGGTCCAGGGCGCAAACGGGGCGTTGCGCACTCGACTGACGTCACAATCTGCTGGCGCAGGAGATCGTGGCGGTAGTGTTTAGCGCCGCCGCAAAATATCTAGTTAATTTCGCGAGTGGCGCAAACATCGCTGCGCCCGGGCACTAGTTGCTTTGTGCCCCATTAGCACCCTCTTAATGCGCTAACGGGAGGCGCAAACAACTGAATTTTTCCCCCTTAATGTTTTACTGTGTTTTTGGGGTGATCTCCATTCATATATTTGACAGGTCTATCTGTCAAGTGTACGAAGGGAGATTCCCTTCTCCTACTGGCTCCCCATGGCCCACGTGATCCCAGGGACTCTTGCGAACCACATGCACCTCTGGGATACGTGGGCCCTGCGCATTTCGAGTTGGAGAGGCCCAGGAGCGGAAGTGTCCAGATCTCAGGAGCCCTCCGTAGATTTTTCCAGATCGGAGGCCTCCACACGCAGGAAGCCTCCAATCGGAAAATAAGGGCCATTATTGTTTTAATTGAAATTCATGTATGTAGCCAGGATAATGGCTCACAATTTGCAGTTGTAATGACGACGAAACTGTCAGCGTTCGCCGTCATTACAACTGTGAAACTGACAGCAACTTCTGGCACCTGTGCATGCGCAGTTAAACGGGGAAATCCAGAAGTTGCTGCCAGCCATTCCCTGCTCCTCCACAGGCTGTGCTGCTGAACTCCCTGCAGCCGACCATCAATTGAAATCACTGAACTGATGAGAACTTCCGTTTTGCGCTCTAATATTGCTGTTAAAGAAACCCCGAGAAAGTGTTGCCTTGTTCAATGAGGTGTAACTGGGTTTTTAATGGCGTACAAAGTCATAACTACTGCCGAACAACTACTCTGGCCCTGAAAAACACATTTTATATTTGTGGAATGTCAACTTTTTCCATTATGATAAAAATTCCCTGGTTTTTAATATATAAACTTTAAAAAAAAGTTTGTTTAGGATATTTGAGCTCTTAATCCCATGTGTATGTCCCAATCTTTATTCGCTCTCTTTAAAATTTATTAAAAGTGAAGGATAATCAGTGCATTTTACTTCCTGGTTTGCTGTCTGTGAGAATTCTTCAATGTGATTGGCTGCTTAACCAGCTTGATGACATCACTGTAGCTGGGCCCTGGGGATCCCCTAGACTTGGCCAGAATCAAATCAATGTCGGGAAAGTGAAATCGACGCCACAGAGATTGCTAGATCTTTGTTGGCTACTTTCATCGAGGTCAGCGGTGAGTGCCATCACTTTGCCGCTGACCGCAAAATCCAGGCCAATATGTTACATTGTAGCACCAGATACTTAACATATGTTTCATAGGGGGAAAAATTTGGTTGCATTGCCCCTCCCGTTAGTGTCCTAAGAGGGCCTACCTGCAGCCGGGGAGGCACTATTTAAAGGCGAGATGTGGGGTGGCCATTTTTGTCGTTGGCTGCTTGCCAGCACCTGCCTGCGCTCCCGTCCCCGGCCTCCTGAACCGCCTCCCCCCCCCGCGGAGTGCCGGCTGCGCTCCAAGAGCCTGGCACTTCTCTTGAGCACCGGGCTCTTTTGCCGGCGCTTCCAATCCCCGGGTCGTGGGCCTCGGGTCGCGCTGTGCAAGGCCCCTTCCCTTTAAGAAGGGGAGGAAGGCCTGCAATACTGCGGCGCAACGTGCTGCAGCATATGGCGCCGTGGCATGTAACACCGCAATATTCCGTTGCAGCGCCCTAAGAGGGATGCGGGGCGCTTCCAGTAGCGCCCCGTTTCCCTCTTGGGGTGCTACCACTCAATTTCCATCGCAGGAGGTGCTAATTTTTCTGGGACGATAAAAATAGCGTCCCGGCGAAGTTAGCACCCCAAAGAGGGTGCTACTCAATTTTTAGCCCATAATCTTTCAGTTCGAAAGAGAAATTTATTAGCATTAAGCATTGAGGATATTTTAATTAAAAAAAACCTCTGAGTTTTTGGTGTGATTCCGAATGAAACTTTAAGCCTGTCTTTTATAAAGGCTAATCTACCATCTGTTTTGACCAAAAAGAAATGATAACGCAGCAGATGGGTAATAAAAGAACTCACAGAATCTGATAACCAAACACAGTGCAGCTAATGGTACAGTTGTTGCTTTATTTCTCAAAGTCTGTCAGCTCTAATGATTTTCCTTTTCAAAATACATTCATTGAAATATGGAAAAAACTGAAGTAACCAGAAAATTAAATAAACCTAAAGCCAAAGGATTGATACATAATACTGGAATAAAGTTAGATTATTATAAACGACAAGCTGTTTTATAATCTGCAAAAAAGACTTCTCAGGTTTTAAAAGGTTGTGGCCCAGAAACTGGAGTACACCAGAAGCCTGCCAGGGCCACCGCAGTGAAGTTAACGGCTGCCTGAAATCATAGCACAGGTATTTTGGTACTGCCTGCTAATTTAAATTAGCGCAGCGCTAAACCTACCATGCAAGACTGGTTTTCCAGTGCTACTCTCAGCAGGAGGCCCTATGTAGCGTGGCCGTGGTGTCCCTGAAGCAAGAGTAGCGTGGTCTTAAAGCAAGGATGTCATTTTAGAAAGCAGGGTTGGTCCCTTAAAGGGGAACTGCCTTCTAAAATGAAAAAAAATCATTTAAAAATTGGCAGTTTTTAGCCCTTAGAGCTCAAATGGCATCTGAAAAAAAAATTAAATGGCAGTCTTCTGCTCTTAAAGCTGAACTGCCTTCCACATATAAAAAAATGGTAAAAGTGCTTCAGCACTAACGCAAATGGCTCAACAAGCCAGGGAAGGGGCACCCAGGGTCTCAAATGCAGCACTCCAACTTTCTGCAGGGGGTCAACACTGCCCACAGGGACCAGGAGGCCCTCCAGAAACAGGGATGAGTGACCAGATCACTGAGGCCATCACTGATCTATATCCCCCCATGACCTGGCTCCAGTGCCCAAAGAAGCTTCATGAGCTCAGACCAGTGGTCAAGGTCAGTGAATGCATCTTCAAAAGCCATCTCCTACCAACTGCGCCACTAGCCTCACACACTGCTCATTTCATGAACCCCCACCCCATCACAACCTACCAACAATCTGTACCACACACGAGGCACACCTCCCATTCCTAGCTTCACCTCACTCCCTTGGAGGAGACAGTGCTGGCCATTCTTGGCAGGGGCATCGCTGAGCCCTTGGCCAACGACGAGGCCGAAAGGATACAAGATGCTGGTATCCTCATATGTTATCCTCCTTCTCACATCCCACTTCCCCCTCATCCCACAATATCTTCTGATTTACAAGGTGCGCACGATGTAAGAATGCACCTCTTGCTTTCCTGTCCACCCCTCACCACAACTCTATCCTTGTGCCTTCCTCATTTCACACACCTAAGAAATCCAGCCTGCCCAGCCAGTGGTTGACCAAGAAGAGGGAGAGGAGAGTGAAGAAGAAGAAGAAGAAGAAGAAGAAACACCGTCACTTGATTTGACACTCACAACCACCAGCTCCTTGAGGTCACCCTGCAGGCCATATGTAGTCTCTCCCACTGAAAGTCAGCAGCCTTCCACCAGCCATGCTGTAGCCATTGGGTTAGCACTTCGTAACATCAGTAGAATAGGCAAAGGCACACACAAGACAGTCACTAAGAGAATGCATAAGGGTGATTAGTTGATTTCTTGATGTCATATTGGACGGATAGATGTATAAAGTTGGATTGGAAAGTTTGCTTTGTATTGGCTCTTATTTCAGCATTGTGGCCAAGAGGAGGCTGTGATGGCCAGTAACAGAGGGAAGGTAAGGTGTGGGACAAATGTTGAAAGGGGAATTCGGATTATGGTCTCTGGTACCGCAGGAGTATGATTCTGTCCCGGATATCCCAGCCAAAAGGGGGCTGTCTGGGTTGCATCCTTCCTTCCACTTCCTCCTCTTCTGCGTCTTCCTCTTCCCTCTGTGAGTGGATGCTGGAAATCTGAATTAAAAGCAGAAAATGCTGGAAATACTCAGCAGGTCAGGCAATGCATCTTGACCTGAGATGTGAACTCAGTTTCTCTCTCCATGGATGCTGCCTGACCTGCTGAGTATTTCCAGCATTATCTGTCTTCTCAGAGGCCTTCCTTTATCATCTGAAGCCTTGCAAACATCCAGCAGCATTCCTTGCACACTTTAAAAACTTTTAACATCTATTGCACCAAGCCACTACTTCAATAAAGTAGTAAAAAAAAAGTCCAAAAGCTTAAATCTAAACTTACCTCAAAGATGTGTGTGTCCCTTTAAGAAGCGCTGACAGTGTCTCTGCAGGACTGCTTCACGCATGCTTTTCTGAGCGTGCTTAGGACCCGGCGGTAAACTCAGCAAAAGGTCGAAATTTGCAGATGTGGCGTCAAGTCTGTGTTGCATGCCGACTGACGTCACACTCTGCTGATTTACATTTCCATGGCCAGCGCTGCTAACGGCATGCTATGGCCCGTACCAAAGTAGCAGCCGCCGAGTCCCCCGCCAGAGGTGGGTGGAAGTGAGGTGGCCACCATTTTTTTCCCCAAAACGGGCCTTAATGGCCAGCGGTAAGACTGCGAATTTCTAAGCCTGAGTGTGTTAATTATTTAGGCCCTGAAATTACACCATGCAATGCTAACATCTGAATGCTTAATTTCTCTATCCCTTATTTTAGCAGCGACATTTATCCCAATTAAAGATAGTGGTGAGAATAATTTCAGATGAAGGCATTGAGGGGAATTTCAACCCCCAAGAATGAGGTGCACAGGAGAGAGGTGCACAGGAGTGAGCGGCACAGGAGAGAGGTACACAGGAGAGAGGGGCACAGGAGAGAGGTGCACAGGAGTGAGCGGCACAGGAGAGAGGTACACAGGAGAGAGGTGCACAGGAGAGAGGTGCACAGGAGAGAGGTGCACAGGAGAGAGGTACACAGGAGAGAGGTGCACAGGAGAGAGGTACACAGGAGAGAGGCGCACAGGAGTGAGCGGCACAGGAGAGAGGTACACAGGAGAGAGGGGCACAGGAGAGAGGTACACAGGAGAGAGGCGCACAGGAGGGAGGTACACAGGAGAGAGGTACACAGGAGTGAGTGGCACAGGAGAGAGGGGCACAGGAGAGAGGGGCACAGGAGAGAGGTACACAGGAGAGAGGCGCACAGGAGAGAGGTGCACAGGAGAGAGGTACACAGGAGAGAGGCGCACAGGAGGGAGGTACACAGGAGAGAGGTACACAGGAGTGAGCGGCACAGGAGAGAGGGGCACAGGAGAGAGGTACACAGGAGAGAGGTGCACAGGAGAGAGGTACACAGGAGAGAGGCGCACAGGAGGGAGGTACACAGGAGAGAGGTGCACAGGAGAGAGGTACACAGGAGAGAGGTGCACAGGAGAGAGGTACACAGGAGAGAGGTGCACAGGAGAGAGGTACACAGGAGAGAGGTACACAGGAGGGAGGTACACAGGAGGGAGGCGCACAGGAGGGAGGAGCATAGGAGAGAGGTACGCAAGGAGAGAGGTACACAGGAGAGAGGTGCACAGGAGAGAGGTGCACAGGAGAGAGGTGCACAGGAGAGAGGTGCACAGGAGAGAGGCGCACAGGAGAGAGGCGCACAGGAGAGAGGCGCACAGGAGAGAGGCGCACAGGAGAGAGGCGCACAGGAGCGAGGCGCACAGGAGCGAGGCGCACAGGAGCGAGGCGCACAGGAGAGAGGCGCACAGGAGAGAGGCGCACAGGAGTGAGGCGCACAGGAGAGAGGCGCACAGGAGAGAGGCGCACAGGAGAGAGGCGCACAGGAGAGAGGCGCACAGGAGAGAGGCGCACAGGAGAGAGGTGCACAGGAGAGAAGTGCACAGGAGAGAGGTGCACAGGAGGGAGGAGCACAGGAGAGAGGTACACAGGAGAGAGGTACACAGGAGGGAGGTACACAGGAGAGAGGCGCATAGGAGAGAGGTACACAGGAGAGAGGTACACAGGAGGGAGGTACACAGGAGAGAGGCGCATAGGAGAGAGGTACACAGGAGAGAGGTACACAGGAGGGAGGTACACAGGAGAGAGGCGCATAGGAGAGAGGTACACAGGAGAGAGGTACACAGGAGAGAGGTGCACAGGAGAGAGGTGCACAGGAGAGAGGTGCACAGGAGAGAGGTGCACAGGAGTGAGCGGCACAGGAGAGAGGTGCACAGGAGAGAGGTGCACAGGAGAGAGGTGCACAGGAGAGAGGTACACAGGAGGGAGGCACACAGGAGAGAGGTACGCAAGGAGAGAGGTACGCAAGGAGAGAGGTACACAGGAGAGAGGTGCACAGGAGGGAGGCGCACAGGAGAGAGGCGCACAGGAGGGAGGCGCACAGGAGGGAGGCGCACAGGAGGGAGGCGCACAGGAGGGAGGCGCACAGGAGAGAGGCGCACAGGAGAGAGGCGCACAGGAGAGAGGCGCACAGTAGAGAGGCGCACAGGAGAGAGGCGCACAGGAGAGAGGCGCACAGGAGAGAGGCGCACAGGAGAGAGGCGCACAGGAGAGAGGCGCACAGGAGAGAGGCGCACAGGAGAGAGGCGCACTGGAGAGAGGCGCACTGGAGAGAGGCGCACAGGAGAGAGGTACACAGGAGAGAGGTACACAGGAGAGGGTCTGAGGTCACAGGCAGCACTACCTATCAAAGGGTTTACAGACAGAGGCTCAGCTTCCTTGACTGCATCCATGCCTTTGTTATCTCAAGACTTGACTATTCCAACGCACTCCTGGCTGGCCTCCCATTTTCTACCCTCCATAAACTTGAGGACATCCAAAACTCTGCTGCCCGTGTCGTAACCCGCACCAAGTCCCGTTTGTCCATCACCCCTGTGCTCACTGACCTACACTGGCTCCCGGTTAAGCGATTTTAAAATTCTCATCCTTGTTTTCAAATCCCTCCATGGCCTTGCCCCTCTCTATCTCTGTAATCTCCTCCAGCCCCACAACCCTCCAAGATATCTGCGCTGCTCTAATTCTGGTCCCTTCAGCATCCCCGATTTTAATCGCTTCATCATTGGTGGACGGTGCCTTCAGCTGCCAAGGCCCTAAGCTCTGGAATTCCCTCCCTAAACTTCTCCACCTCTCTTTCCTCCTTTACGACGCTCCTTAAAACCTACCTCTTTGACCAAGCTTTTGGTCATCTGCCCTAATAGCTCCTAATGTAGCTCAGTGTCAAATTTTGTTTTATAACGCTTCTGCAAAGCACCTTGGGATGTTTTACTATGTTAAAGGCGCTATATAAATACAAGTTGTTGTTGTTGTTGACCTCTCAGAAGTGCAGTGCTTCCGCAGGCTGAGGTTGTCGTGTCAAGTGGTGGCAGACATCTGCAGCCTCCTACAAGAAGGCCTGCTTCCTGCTGAACCTGGTGGCCATGCTTTATCAGTGGCTGTGAAAGTGAACACCACCCTCAATATTTTGCCTCCAGACCCTTCCAGGATCTCCAAGTCAGCTGCACTTAAATGCATAAGGGAGATCATTGATGGCTTGTTTGCCAGGGCCGACAATTATGTAAATTTCCCCTGTGATGACAATAACCAGGATGAGTGGGCACTCAACTTCACCCCTCTGGCTAGATTCCCACAGGTACAGGGTGCCGTTGACTGCACACACGTGGCAATCCGAAAACTGCCACAGCAACCAGGTGTGTTTATACACATCAAGGGATATTATTCCATAAATGCGCAACTGGTGTGCAATCACAAGAAGAGATTTATGTAGGTCTGCACCAGATTCCCTGGGCGCTGTCATGATGCCTTCATACTGGTCTTTTTGTTCCAGGAAGCAAATTTAAAGGCCCCTTCAAATTTGGCTCATGACACCTATGAGAAATCCCAGCAATGAGGCACAGGAGTGCTACAACAAAAGCCACACGACCACCAGATGTGTCATCGAGTAAACCTTTGGAATGTTGAAGGTGCCTAGTTAGGTCTGGAGGTGCCCTTCAGTACTCGCCAGTGAGGGTGTCCAGAATAATAGTGGTGTGCTACGTCCTCTTTTTTTCTTATTCGTTTATGGGCTATGGGCGTCGCTGGCAAGGCCAGCATTTATTGCCCATCCCTAGTTGCCCATGAGAAGGCGGTGGTGAGCCGTCTTCTTGAACCGCTGCAGTCCGTGTGGTGATGGTACTCCCACAGTGCTTTTAGGTAGGGAGTTCCAGGATTTTGACCCAGCGACGATGAAGGATCGGCGATATACTTCTAAGTCAGGATGGTGTGTGACTTGGAGGGGAACTTGGAGGTGGTGGTGTTCCCATGCGCCTGCTGCCCTTGTCCTTCTAGGTGGAAGAGGTCGTGGGTTTGAGAGGTGCTGCCAAAGAAGCCTTGGCGAGTTGCACAACATTGCACAGCAGACAGGAACTGCAGGTGTAGGAGGATGAAGGGGAACATCACTCATTGCCAGCCAAGTGTTGGCATATGGAAGTCGGTTAATTCTGCTTCTGAAAGGTGCTCATGTTTAGTTCATTCAATATAGGGGAAAAAAGGTGATTGGCATCATTGGAGAAAGACAGACAGACAGAGTTGCCTTAACTTAGCAACAACCAGTGTTTGCAATCAAAGTAGACCTTGGCATAATAAGAATATTTAGATTAGAAATGTTATGTTACGACTAGAAGGTTTATGCTTACCACAGCGAGGACATGGCATCATATGTGCAAGGTTGTTGATGTATGTAGAAGAAAATACAGACTTGTGTCTCTGTACTGGATTGGGGGTAACAAATTAGCATGGATTGAGGATTGGTTAATGGACAGAAAACAGAGAGTAGGAATAAATGGGTCATTTTCAAGTTGGCACGCTATAACTAGTGGGGGTACTGCGAGGATCAGTGCTTGGGCCTCAGCTATTCACAATCTATATCAATGATTTGGATGAGGGGACCAAATGTAATGTATCCAAATTTGCTGACAATACAAAGCTGGGTGGGAATGTAAGTTGTGAGGAGGATGCAAAGAGGCTTCAAGGGGATATAAACAAGCTAAGTGAGCTGCCAAGAACATGGCAAATGGAATATAATGTGGAGAAACATGAAATTATCTACTTTGGTAGGAAAAATGGAAAAGCAGAGTATTTTCTTAAATGGTTAGAGATTGGGAAATGTTGGTGTTCAGAGGGACCTGGGTATCCTTGTACAAGAATCACTACAAGTTAACATGCAGGTACAGCAAGCAATTAGGAAAGCAAATGGTATGTTGGCCTTTATTACAAGAGGATTTGAGTACAAGTGTAAAGACGTCTTACTGCAATTATATAGGGCCCTGGTGAGACCACACCTGGAGTATTGTGTACAGTTTGGTCTCCTTACCTAAGGAAGGATATACTTGCCATAGAGGGAGTGCAACCAAGGTTCACCAGTGTAGGACGTGTGGAATTACCCCTCACACCATCCAACGGGTTATAGAGTTCGGACTTGAGTCTTATGAGAAATTACACCAGACTCACCGGTTCCTTTTATTGTTCCTAAGACAGATTCAAAACCCCAACCACTATTTGAGCAGTACCCCAATAATGTTACAGGAAATCATATAGACAACCTCCCTCAGATGATCAGTCCAGTGTTGATTGTAGGCCACGTCCTTTCCTTTCAACTGCAGCTCTTTGCCTTTCGACTGCAGCTCTTCGAGTTGAGATGATCAACTAGGCCCCTGCTTCCGACTGCAGTGCCGATATTTTTCGTCACTGTTTTTGATACAGTTTTCCTTGTTTTTTCCAGTAAATCAATCATTCAGAAATGGTGAAATGTTCCTTTAACGTTCGACCTGAGTTGTTTGAGCTGTCAAACTTTCACACTAACACATCCTGTGTAGCTATCAATTAGTTGCCTTTATCAAAGCCCAAAATTGTTCATTCACTCATAAAGTTTACAAAAGTGACAGAAAACCATTTGGTTACAGTTCATGTGTTACGTCGTATTCTGCATTTCCAAACTTCAACAGTTTGACTCCTCCCCTTTAGCCACCAAAAATTGTCCTACAATCTTGTAGCCTATTTGGTTGTAGACGTGATGGCCCAGATATTCTGATCGCAGGCCTCCCGCAGGCGGAGGACTGCGATCTGTAAAAATCTGCGCCCTTACCTGAGGGCTCCCGGGACGCGCACAATTCTGGTGTTGGACCTCTCCAAACTGCAAGTGCGCAGGGCCCACGTATCCCAGAGGCGCAGGTAGTTCGCAGTGTCCCTGGGATCACGTGGGCCATGGGGAGCCAATCACGGAAGGGAATCTCCCTTCATACATTTGACAGGAAGACCTGTCAAATATATGAATGGAGATCACCCCCAAAACATAGTAAAACTTAAAATAAATTTAAAAAAAAACATCACATTTTTAAAATGACTTGAAATTACAATAAATTAACTATTTTAAACAAAAATTGATTTTTGAAAAAAGTAATTAAACTTTTTACGGGGCTAAAAATAAACTTACCTTTTTAAAAAGTATTATTAAATGATAAGTCAGTGAAAAAAAAAATATATTTTTTACTTTATTCAACTCTTATCCTGGTAAAAGCAGACTTTTACCAGGCGTAAGAATTGTAAGGGTTTTCTGTGGGCGGAGGGTCTCCAAAAAGCGGAACTATCTGCCCGCAGAGGCCCTTCTCCAGGGCAGCCGGAGGATCTGTCAAGAGCTTTCTTGACAGATCGGAAATGCCGGTTTCCAGCGCATGTGCATGCCTGAAACCGGCATTTCCGATGTCCCTACGAGTGAGTACACAGCACGTACCCACCCGTAGGGATCGGAATATCCGGCCCATTGCCTGCAAATCTAAGGGGGTTTGTTTATCTCTGTTGTCTATGACTACCCCCTACAGTCACAACCATGTTTGTTGCCTTTTAGTAAAGCACATCAAAGCAAATTCCATGTCCACTTATCAGTGAAAGACCGTCAGTTACAACTTTTTTTCACTTCGAAAAACCTTTTGGCCTGGCAAAGCATTTCAATATAGACCAAAATTAAGAATTAAGGGTCTGTGCATGCCTACAGCAGACTGATTCCTGGGATGGGGGGGATTGTCCTATGAGGAGAGATTGAGTAGGCTGGGCCTATATTCTCTAGAGTTTAGAAAAATGAGAGGTGATCTCATTGAAACATACAAATTTCTTACAGGGCTTGAATGGGTAGATGCAGGGAGGATGGTTCCCCTGGCTGGGGAGTCTAGAACCAGGGGTCACAGTCTCAGAATAAGGGGTCAGCCATTTAGGATGGAGGTGAGGAGAAATTTCTTCATTCAGAGGGTGGTGAATCTTTGGAATTCTCTACCCCAGAGGGCTGTGGAGGCTCAGTCGTTGAGTATATTCAAGACAGAGATTGATAGCTTTTTGAATATTAAAGGAATCATGGGATATGGGGATAATGTGGGATGGTGGAGTTGAGGTAGAAGATCAGCCATGATCTTATTGAATGGCGGAGCAGGCTCGAGGGGCGAAAGGGTCTACTTCTGCTCCTATTTCTTATGTTCTTATGTACTATGCATTGGCCAGAGACTACCATATAAGGCAATGCCAGTTCCAGTTTGATAAGAAAACAGTGTATAAATATAAGCTTTTCCCTTGTTCAAGCAGCATGAGGAGGAACGCATGCCTACGTCGCATGCCCTATCTGTGACTATATTCCTCTTGTAAATTGCCTTGTGTGCTGAAGTTAAAGAATAAAATGATTATAACCATAAGACTGAATTCGTTACTACTCAAGTGAACAATAGAAGGTTGTTTTAAAACAACAACCAGTTGCTTACATTGCTGCCCGAGATGCAAGGAATGCCCTACTATCGCAAAGGGTTGGGGGGAGGGGTGGTGGCGGGGAGGCCCAGGTGAGAAGTAGGAGTGTTTTAAGTGGAGCGCCCACTTCCATGTCCCCTTTCACCAGCATTCCTCTCCTGGGTCAGCAGCTCATCACTTGTACCACTCTGCTACAGACCAGTTTGGTGAAGATCAGTGACACGTTGTAAGGCCACGAACAAGGTATCTGTCATCCTGTTTAAGGCAGCAGACATGTTGGCATCCATAGTCTGCATGGCCGTTGTCATGGCCTGCATGGACTCATTTGAGAGCTGTGCTTGAAGCCCCATGGAGGCGGCCACTCTATCCATAGCAGACATTTTCGTATTCCCAACAATCCATTACTGATCGAGTTGGACTCCTTCATCCTCTCCGCTATTGTGGAGTGTGCGTGGCGTGTCTGTCAGTACCCAGCTAAGTTCCTGATGCGCCTCTAGCATTCTCCTTTGCAACGATAGTCCTCGGGGTGCAGCTTCTGCGTCCAGCTGAGCTGGCTTGGAGTACATTGCTCCCCCGACCTAGACTCTCCACAGCTGCCCCTGCCACCAGTGTCTGCTCATGCTCACATGTGTGGTGTAAATCACCAGGTGAAAACCCAACTAACTGTCTAAGTGGACCCACCAAAGTATGAGTATCTGCGCTGGAGCATGGCTGTAGGTCCTATGACGGTGCACCCTCAGAAGGAATGAGGTCCTCTGAGGAATCGTCCTCACGGATGCCCTGTGACACTTGCTATATGCGTGAAGGCCCTGGAAGACAAAAGAAAGGGATATGATTTAGTCCTGGCAAAGTCACAATCTTGACAATCACCATATTCAGTCTTCTCATCATTCAGTCATTGATGAAATACAGTCAGCATGTTTGTGTCAGTGATATTTGTAATTCTGTCACCAACTAACTGCAAGCTCAGTCTCCCCATCTCCAACAGAGAGGGATGCAGATGTGTCACTTATTCCAGGACATCCTCCTCTGCATCAGTGAGCTGGACTATTTGTAGCATTCCACCGCCAGTCCTGTCCCTCTCCCTCACATTTGTGCTCTCTTCTCCTACAAGGGGCAAAAAAACAGACCTATGAGTAAATGAAGGTGAGGTATTCACCCGATGGATGCAGTGACAATGAGACATATGTATCACATTGCATAAGGATTGGAGTGAGTGTAAATGATGGATGGATAAATGGGGAGGTGATGAAGTGCATAGAAAGTGGAGGTTGGGTGTTAAAAGTTGAGTGCAAGTGAGGAGTGATGTGATGGAGAACACTTAGAAAGACAGAGCAAATGTACTCACTTTTCCTGACCTGGTTAGGCCATTAAACCGCTTCCTACATTGCATCCATGACCTGGGCACAATGCTCCTGCTGCTCACCTCCTCAGCTACCTCCAACCACACCTTCTTGGTGAGAGCAGCAGGTTTCTTCCTCCAACTGCTGGGGGAAAAGTATGTCCCTCCTCCTCCTGACTGCATCCAGCAGTAATTCCAGTGAAGTGCCATTAAATCTGGGTGCCGCCCTTGCTTTATGTTCACCATCCATCTTGAACACCTCCAATTTCCATTTGGGCAATGTCCCTTTAAATAGGGCTGAGATTGCATCATGCGGGTGCGCATCATGCCCGCTGCGCGGCTTGGAGATGCAAAACCCAGAAGTCAAAATTAATTGGTACAATTGAGTTTAGATCACAGATTCCAACCCGCTCAATTGACTTCCAGGTTCCGCCCACACAATACTACCCCCCTGCTCAGAAGCCACCTTCATATTAATATCAGGCCATATCAACAACAGCAACAACTTATGTTTATATAGCGCCTTTAACATAGTAAAATATCCCAAGGCGCTGCACAGGAGTATTTTAAGACAAAAAATTTGACACTGATCCACATAAGGACAAATTAGGGCAGGTGACCAAAAACTAGTCAAAGAGGTAGGTTTTAAGGAGCGTCTTAAAGGAGGAAAGAGAGGTAACGAGGTGGACAGGTTTAGGCAGGGAATTCCAGAGCTTAGGGCCTAGGCAACAGAAGGCACGACCACCAAAGGTTGAGCGATTATAATCAGAGATGCTTAAGAGGGCAGAATTAGAGTAGCGGAGATATCTCGGGGGGTGGGAGGGGGGTTGTGGGGCTGAAGGAGATTACAGAGATAGGAAGGGGCGAGGCCATGGAGGGATTTGAAAACAAGGATGAGAATTTTGAAATCGAGGCGTTGCTTAACCGGGAGCCAGTGTAGGTCAGCGAGCACAGGGGTGATGGGCGAACGGGACTTGGTGCGGGTTACGACATGGGCAGCTGAGTTTTGGATGACCTCAAGTTTACGTAGGGTGGAATGTGGGAGGCCAGCCAGGAGTGCATTGGAATAGTCAAGTCTAGAGGCAACAAAAAAGCATGGATGAGGGTTTCAGCAGCAGATGAGATGAGGCAAGGGCGGAGACTGGCGATGTTATGGAGATGGAAGTAGGCGGACTTTGTTATGCTGCAGATATGTGGTCGGAAGCTCATTTCAGGGTCAAATATGACACCAAGGTTGCGAACAGTGTGGTTCAGCCTCAAACAGATGTTAGGGAGAGGGATGGAGTCAGTGGCTAGGGAACGGAGTTTGTGGCGGGGACCAAAAACAATGGCTTCGGTCTTCCCAATATTTAATTGGAGAAAATTTTTGCTCATCCAGAACTGTATGTCGGACAAGCAGTCTGACAATTTAGACACTGTGGAGGGTCGAGAGAAGAGGTAGTGAGGTAGAGCTTGGTGTTGTCAGCGTACATGTGGAAACTGACGCTGTGTTTTCGGATGATGTTGCCAAGGGGCAACATGTAGATGAGAAATAGGAGGGGGCCAAGGATAGATATTTGGGGGACACCAGAGGTAACCATGCAGGAGCGGGAAGAGAAGCCGTTGCAGGTGATTCTCTGGTTACGATTCGATAGATAAGAATGGAACCAGGTGAGTGCAGTCCCACCCAGCTGGATGACGGTGGAGAGGTGTTGGAGAAGGATGGAGTGGTCAACTGTGTCAAAGGCTGCAGACAAGTCAAGAAGGACGAGGAGAGATAGTTTACCTTTGTCACAGTCACAAAGGAAGTCATTTGTGACTTTGAGAGCCGTTTCAGTACTGTGGCAATGGCGGAAAACTGATTGGAGGGATTCAAACATGGAATTGCGGGAAAGATGGACACGGATTTGGTATCACGGATATCAGCATTCTATGGTGTAATTTCAGGCCCTTCATGTAACAAAACTAATGAGACATATTTGGGCTGATTTTCATCTTCTCAGGACCCCAATTTGTGATGCTAGCAAGATTGTAGATGTAGAAAAATCCAGCAGAAATCAGTTCCATCAGATTCACACTGATTGTAAGCTCCGCTCTATCTTCAAGTCTGGCCTAGAGTGGGCATCTGAAGCTTCTGCCCCAGGCAGATAGGAGCTTCATTACCATATGTAAAAGAGGGCAGGGAAGGTGGCACGCCATTTTCAAGCCCTCAGGCGTGTTGAATGGCAAGTCTCCAGAACGCCCATGAAAACCTGAAGCAATGAGGTTTTGGGTGGACTTGCAGATGGCCTTCTTTAAAAGGCCCACAGACTTTAAAAGCAGATGCATTAGGCCTTTTTAAAGAATGACCTTGTAGTTTCTTTTTCCGCAGCTGGCACTTGGGCTTTGTGCTAGCTATTGTTATTATTTTGTTCTGAGCACCCTTTATTGCCATCAGGAATCCTATGAGCTGACATGTTTGGAGGGAAAGGGAACCTGCAGAAGGATGCCAGGCAGGTCAGACTGCGAGAGAGGTGCTCTATGTCCTCCCACCCATACCCAAACCCCCAAATCTGCAGAGGTAACAACTTTCAGTTTGGCAGATGTTGCTGATGGAGACTCCTCTTACCAATGACGGCAGCACCAGTGGACCTCTGGTGATATCACAATGTGACCATTGCTGCAGGGTTAGCCCTGGCTCAATAGCCCAGTGATACTTTCAATTGCCTTAAACTTCCCTGCGTAACAGGCAAGGCTAAAGGTTAACATTACTATAACATAATGAGAAATCAATAGTAGTAGTATAACATTAGTAGACTTCAGGGCTGTCTGATTAACCCTTTTCTTACAGCAGACTCATGCCTGCACCTACATCCTGTGCTGCCACTTCTTAATCCCCTTGGCAAAGGTTATTGATGGGTTGAGATGCCTTTGATGTCCTCCAGAAGCTTTCTAAATTTTTGTCTCCCTCCTTGTGACACTCCCCTTTATTATTCACTATCCCATTAAACTTAACATGCAGTACACACTATTTTCCTTTCCTCCAAGCGGTTTCATCCCTACACCAACCAGAGTATATACCTGGAGTTAGAAATAACTATGCAAATGAAGTTAGACTGGAACATGGAGGGGATAATTTTCACTTAACTCACCGGGCGGGAAATGGCCCAGCCTTACTTCTTGCACTGGCTGTCAAATTCCGACCCCAAGCTTCCTCACCTGGCTTCACATAGCCTCAGAACCTGGTCTCTCACCCCCACTGCTGGTTACATCACTGCTCACTGAGTGGTCCGACTTCAGAAAAGCCACACACTAAATGGAGAAACCAGAATTCAGGCAGGTGTACAAATGGAACCTGCTGAAAATTTATGTTTCAGTTTCTGGTTAATCTAGAGAGATCACCAGTAGCTAATGAAAAAAAATAGCTGAATGCGTGAAGGAGTATTGCAAGGACTGACTGAGGCAAGAACTGGAACACTGTACCAGGCTGTTCTGGACCAATTTAAACTCTGATCTCTTTTGATTTTGGAAACACAATTATAGTTTGTTATAAGCTTCTAATGTATCAATATATATTACAACAATATCAATTAAGTAATTTTATATTGTTCATGCAATATTACCTTCATAACATATTACTTGTAAGTAGGGATGTTTTCTCAATGGTAATTGGAAATCAGCCACTTTAGACAAATGTTGATCAATGTACCTATCAGCTACTAAAAAACAACAACTCTGGGAAAAGGAAAAACTTTTCCATTCAATGATAATTCAGCCTTCACTATAAAATTTAAATAGACAGGCTTTTGTAGTAATTCAAAGGACTCTGCAAAATCATCTAGGGGGAGAAATTCGTCATGTTAGCGCCTCCCGTTAGCGCCTGGGGGGGGCGCTAATGGGTTGCGGCGCGGCGAATCCAATCCCGCACGCGACATTTACCCAGGATTTAGCGCTGCCGATAACATCTAGCATCTACACCTTTAGCAGCTGCCAGATTGTGATGTCAACGCGTGTGGAATGCCCCGTTAACGGCCCAGATGCAAAATTGACTGCCGCCCCCTGCCTTAGCGCCTGGCATGAACAACGGTAGGAAGAGGAGGCCTGATGCAGTTGGATGGCCGCTGTAGGAGCGGGATTTAAAGGCATCAACTTCCGGTTTGATTTTAGTCACTCAATGCTGCCTTCTCAGTTTGACATAGGGAAACAGCCGTTTTCACTGAGGTAAACGTTTATTACTTTCAGGAGTGTTCTGGCTGCTAAGAATTTGTCACTTTCATTGTGCTGAGATTTCGAAGTCCTACACTTGGCTACATTAATGGGGGCTGTACTGGCACTCGACCTCGCCCTCCAGCATCAACGTCGGAGGCAGCGGAGGCAGAGACAAAAATTGGAAAATGTGGCCAGAGGGAGTAGGGCCAACAGGGCTTTCAACAGGGTATTCTGGGAGCACTTCTCCTACATAAATTTAACTGAGGAGCAGTGTCTTAGAAGGCTCCGCTTCAACAAGGAGGTGGTCACAGAGCTCTGCCACCTTCTGCAGCCACACCTCGAGCCTCAGATCAGGACCACCACAGCCCTCTCAGTGGCAGTCAAGGTCACCGTTACCCTCAATTTCTATGCCAGCGGATCCTTCCAGTCTGCAGCAGGAAACATATCTAACAAATCGCAGTTCGCCGTCCATTGCTGAATCCGGGAGGTCACAGATGCTCTCTACAGAAGGAGAAGGGACTACATTTCCTTCCCCATGACCAGAGAGAAGCAGGACGAGCGGCATGAGGCTTTGCCAGGATAGCGGGCTTCCCCATGATGTGGGGCACCATTGACTGCACCCACATGGCTTTGCGGGCACCCTGTAACTATCCTGAGGCATTCTGGAACCACAAAGGATACCACTCATTTAATGTGCAGTTAGTGTGCGACCACAGACAGCGAATCCTCACCATCAATGCCCGCTATCTTGGCAGCAGCCACGATGCCTTCATCCTGCGCCAGACTGGTGGGCCAGCACTCTTCCAGCCGCCACATCAAGCTCGCGGCTGGCTGGTCGGAGACAATGGCTATCCACTCTCCACCTGGCTCATGACTCCCCTCCGCAACCTCAACACTGCTGCTCAGTACTCATAAAATGAGAGGCATGCCACCACCAGGAACACCATCGAGCAGACCATCAGGGTGCTTAAGCAATGGTTCCGTTGCCTTGACCACATGGGAGGAGCCCTCCAGTATTTGGCTGAGCGGGTGTCCCTTTTCATCGTTGTCTGCTGCATGCTGCACAACTTGGTCATCATGGCGGCCCAGCCATTGACAGCAGGCATAGTAACACCACCTCAGGAGGAAGAAGAGGAAGAGGAAGAGGATGAGGAGGAGAACGAGGAAAAGGAGGAGGAGGAGGAACAAGCACCATCATCAAGTTTGTGGATGATACCACGGTAGTAGGCCAGATCACCAACAACGATGAGTCAGCCTACAGGGAGGAGGTCCAGCATCTCGTGAAGTGGTGCGCCGATAACAACCTGGCCCTTAACATCAAGAAAACCAAAGAAATCATTGTGGACTTCAGGAAGTCGAAAGGCGGGAGTCACACCCCCATCCACATCCATAGGGCTGTGGTGGAAAGGGTGGACAGCTTTAAGTTCCTCGGAGTCCACATCACGGAAGACCTCTCCTGGTCCCTCAATACCTCCTCTCTGGTGAAGAAGGCCCAGCAGCGCCTATATTTCCTAAGGAGGCTGAAGGGATGTAACCTGTCACCCCTGATCCTCTCTAACTTTTACCGCTGCACAATAGAGAGCATCCTGACAAACTGTATCACAGTATGGTATGGCAGCTGTAGCTACTATGACCGGAAAGCCCTGCAGCGGGTAGTCAAAACTGCCCAACGTCTTACCGGCACCCGGCTACCGACCATAGAGCACATATACCAGAAACGCTGTTTACGGAGGTCACGGACCATCATCAAAGACCCTACCCACCCCAGCCACAGTCTGTTCGCCCTCCTGCCATCTGGGAGACGCTACAGATGCATTCGCACCCGAACGACCAGATTTAGGAACAGCTTCTTTCCCAGGGCTGTCATCCTACTGAACTCCACAAATAAACTCCAAAGCCTGCACATCTGCCAATGCACTTTATTATGGTTATGTTTATGTTAATGTATTACAAGCCAAATGAATGTTGAATGTTTAAATGTCTTAATCTAAATGTACACTCTCGGGAGCCGCAAGCCTACATTTCGTTGTACTGCACTTGTGCACTAACAATGACAATAAAGTTGATTATTATTATTATTATTATTATTATGGGAGGAGGCAGCCACTCAATCGACCTTCTGGAAGGGCAGTTCGTGACCTCTTCATCAGACTGTGGTTCCAATAAATTCTACCCCACTTCCCGGTTGCTCACCACATCCACATTGGCCCAGTAATTCGGGTCCCAGCACGTGAGTACGGACGGGGTACTCACGCGTGGGCCTGAAGGAATTGCCGGTTTTCAGGATGCACAGTGCATGCGCTGAAAACCGGCATTTCCTGTGCTCGTAACCAAGGGGTTAAGAGGCGGGACGCGTGCGTCCTTTCAGGCAGCGCGTGCGCATTAAACTTCGGCATTTTCATCAATGGATTGCGTGTGTGTAAGTCTCCAAATTTTACACATGAAAAAAGGACGAGTAAAGCCTCCGAGAAGCTGTGGAGGAAGAACTATTTAATCAGTTGTGATTCTGAACGGCACATTTTTGGTTGGGAAAGGGGGGAAACTTATTTTTAGAAAGTCTGAGGTAAGTTTTAAACTTTTATTTTTTTTTAAAAACAGGTTTTGAGTAATGTAGGTATAAGGAGCAATTGTGGCTGAGTGAAAGGCCTAATTGAATTTGATGTGTTTATTAAATGTGAAAATGACTGTTTAAAAATGATTAAAATGCTTAAAAAATGAAATAGTCATCAGTAATCTATCTTATTTTCAGTAAGTATGTATGTATGATTGTATGTATGTCTGTATATATTCCTTGAAGGATGTGCATTTATGTATGTATTCCTTTCAGTATATGGATGAATGTATGTATGTAATGATGACTTTCTGCAAATGTAAGTTATTGGAAAAGGATCTCGGCCTGTGATATTCATCAGGCGGGTAAGACGTGTTCGCAAGCCGTTATCGCATGTTTCCTGGCATAGGCCGAGTTGATTTTATAGCCACTCATGTTAGTAATATAACTGTAACAAGTATTTCCATTTCCTCCTTACAGGTACGTCTGTGTAAAGAGGAGTCCTGTGAGCGAGAAACATGCCCTCTTATAGAAATGTTGCTGTGATGCTCTGTGTGGATTTGCTTCAAAGAAATCGGAATGCCAGGGAGCAACGTAGAAGATTGAGGAACCATAACCGTCTCCTGATCAGAAGGAACAACTACCCACCCCACAGAGTTTACAGGGAGAGGCGATCATTTGAAATGCTGTCCAAGGTGTTGTGTGTCAGGAGGCTGCGCTTCAGTAAAGAGGCAATTGGCCGACTATGTGACATGCTGAAGGCGGACCTGGAACCACGCTCGAAGACCCGCACTGCCTTGTCAGTGAACATGAAGGTAACCACAGCCTTGAACTTCTTTGCAAGTGGATCATTTCAAGCAGGCACCGGTGACATAAGCAACATCTCCAAGAATGCTGCGAGGGTCTGCATTCACCAGGTCACAGAAGCCATTTGCCGTAGGATTTCAGATTTCATTAAGTATGACTTGTCCACTCGACATCAAAAGGAGATGGCCTTAGCATTTCATCGCATTGCTGGATTCCCCAAAGTGATTGGGGCCGTCGATGGAACCCATATTGCATTGAAGGCACCAATGGATGCACCTGTGACATACATAAACAGGAAGGGGTATCATTCATTGAATGTAATGATATTATGTGATGCGCACCTCAGGATCCTAAATGTGAATGCAGGGCACCGGGGAAGTAATCATGATTCCTTCGTCCTCCGTAACTCTAAATTGTATGATTCTCTCAGCAAATTGCCTACAGGATCCGCATGGATATTGGGCGACAAGGGCTACCCGCTAAGACCATGGCTGATGACCCCCTACCGTAATACCAATAATCAGTCTCAGGAGAGATACAACCAGGCACACGTGTCTACACGTCAAGTGGTGGAGAGGACAATAGGAGTTCTGAAATCACGCTTCCGGTGCCTGGATAGGTCAGGGGGGACCTTGCAGTATTCTCACCAGAAAGTGGCAAGGATTGTGCTGGCCTGTTGTGCTTTGCACAACCTTGCCCTGCAGGAAGGACTGACCCTTAACACTGATGAACAGCTGCCTGTTGAAATGGAGGATGAAGGCGATGGCAATGTGCATGTTGCCAGGCCTCATGGGGAGGAGCCAACTGCCGCAGAAAATAAGGCTGCTCGGGAACTGCTGGTAGCCAACACCTTCACGTGGTAGTTACGCCCTGTACCTACCCCTCCCCCCGCAAGGCAAAGACAGAAGCAGACACATATTAAAGTGAAAAAGTGACCTTTTATTGCATCATCAAACACTTTTCAGCTTCAGTTTCGATGTATAAAGTGAATAACCTGTAAATTTTAAGTAGCACTTCACTACTTTTAAAACATTTGTGAACAGGAACAGTGCAGAAAAAATATTGAAAACAGTTCGTATTTACTTGTCTTTCTTTCTTTGTGCAAGTACGTTAACAGTTTTGAAATCACTTTTTAAACAGGTTTAAGTCATTTGTTCTGTAAACAGGTTTAAGTCATTTGTTCTGGTTTCTTAGTGAAATTACAAAATTGAAGATGGTAACTCCCTATTTTAACATTTTCAAACATGTGCAAAATGGAAAATGTAAGAAAAAAAAGTGTAAACATTTTACAGTAATTATTTTTACTTTCTTACTGCAATACAGACATTCAAGGTGGAAACTAGCTATTTTCTACTTTTGTAACAGTTGTCAAAATTTTTGAAATAAAATTAATGTTGAAATTGTTTTAACATTGATTACTGGGTGTACTGCTGAAACGAAACGGTTACATATCCTTTCATTCAGAAATAAATATTTGAATTTAAATATGTAAGAAAACATTTAACATTTCAATAAAATGAAAAATATAACAATATAACGATTTGGCCACTGGCCTCTGTGAGTTAGGGTTGAGGGAGGCGGAGTGAGCTGAAGGTGACACCCTAACGTTTCCTGCGCCTTTTCAATCCCGTGACTGGAGCCCTCCGGAGCTACTTGCAAGGCCCCTGTGAGACTTTTCCTGCTCTTCAGCTGCATTTCTGACATGGACAGCGAAGGCTTTGAAGACTGGGTTGGATGTTTCTTTACATCTTTGATTGAAGTTTTACAGCTCCAAGCACTGGAATCAAGATAAGAGAACAGTAGGTAACCCTGAGCTGGCCCCAAAGCCATAAAGTTTTATTGCTACCTCAGGTGACTTTACCAAGAAGTAACTTGACTGAAGTAAATGCATTGAAAGCCTTTTGAAATCTGGTTAACTTAAATTCTAAGCAATGTTACAGTACAATTTAGTCATAACTGTACAAACCCTGACAGATCGCAACAAGTCACTGAATTTCTTGCGACATTGTTCCGCTGTACGTGAAATGGTGGAGGTCGCGCTGACAGCTTGTGCAACTTCCGACCACGCTGCCATCTGACCTTTTCGCGGTGCCCTCGACTGCTCATTCCCCATGATGCGCAGGCGCTTCGCCTCCACCTCGTTGAGGAGATTGCTGAGGTCATCCTCAGTGAAGTTCTGAGTTCTTTTAATCACGTGAAATATGTTCATTCCAGCCATTTCACTTTGCTAATTAACTGAAAAGAATGAAAAGAATGTTTTCAAGACTTTAAAAACTGCTTAAATAGCTTCAATTCTCTTTAAAACTATCTAAGAGTCATCAAAATCATTTAAACGTTTTTAACATTTATAAAAGTTAACAAAACATTCATAAAAATACAGATAACCTACTTGCACCGCTGCTCTGTAAGTACCAGTCCTCTCCAGCTGCTTGGAAAGATTGGGGGCGTGTCCTATGGAAATTAGACCTTAAGGGGCGTGTCTCAGTTGCACTCCGCGCTCGAGGCTTCGCGCTGGCTGCACTCTTGGGCGGCGTGATGTCAGACGCTGCCCGGGAGCCATCATCTGAGAAGAGGAAATCCACGCGTCCCGGGAGCTGAAAGGCAGGCGCGCCAGGTAAGTGCACATCGGGGACTTGCATGCGCGGCAAGCCCCCGATCCTAATTTCTGGCCCATTATTCCATCCATTTCACATGCCACATCACAGCGGAATGCTGAAATGAGAGACACCACAAAATCAGCAACATTCCATTAATAAATTTATCAACATTCAATAAACACATATATACAACAGCAGTATTAACTAATCACCCTTGTGCAAACCCTTACTTCCCCTCTTTACAGTGCCTTTTCCTAATTTGCTGCTCATACGCAGTCTGTCCCCATTGGCTGCAGCAGGGCTGGTGGAAGGCTGCTGAGTGTCGGTGCCAGAGACTACAGATGGCCTTGCAGGACACCCTCGACCAGCTCTGGGCCTGGAAGGCCCGGCTGTAGACTGCACGACCTCAGGATGTGCGGCATCAGTCTGGGCTAGCTGGATGACAGGCAGCGACAAAGGCAATGGCAGAGTGGCAGTGGTGGGAGCAGGAATACTGTCATCCTGAGAGAGGACAGCAGGTTCCTGCTCCACTGACCCACTGTCACTCCCCCGGGGCAGCACCTCAGCATCCCTACCAATCTGCTGGAGCACAGATTTCTGGCCTGCTGCAACACCGTGAGATTCCCAGTGGACTGTGGTGGACCCAGCGATGATGGCAGCAGTCAGAGCTTGCGTGGCATCAAGTTAAGACTGCATGAGAGCAGTCTGAGACTCGATGGCAGCAACCATTGACTGCATTACAGTACTAAGATGTTGCGTGGCTTCTGCCTGTGCTGCAATGGATGCTGCCACGTTGCCCATGACACGCGGCATGAGGTCTGGGTCCCCACGGTCTCTCAGGGAGTCCACCATCCTTTGCAGACTGCCAAGGTTGGGCTGCATGATGTGCGCAGAGCTCTGTGCAATGTTGGAGGCGGACTCCTCCACGCTCTTTACCATTGCCGACAGGCTCTCGGGCACCCTTGCCATTGCACCTATGATCTCTGTGTGCATGCCCATCACCCTTCTTGTGAACGCCTCCCCATCGAGGTCCTCATCTGAGTCCTGTGCAGCAGAACTCGCGCGTGAACTCGCCCTCCATGTTTTAGTACCTGACCTGCTTCTGCAGGTTCAATTTTCTGCTACTCTGCTGGGACTTTTTGTTGTACACTGGCCTAGCTCTGATCCATTCCTGCTGGTTCCTCCCCTACTCTGGATTCTGCTCCCATGCTTCTGAATTATCTCTGCTTTTCTGCTAACTGCTTGCTTCCCATGGCTGTTGACTCTGCTCTGCTCACTCATCCATCAGCACTCTTCCATCACCCTTCACTGGATTGGGCTGGACCTGCTCCTCAAGTTTCTGCTGTTTACATAAGAACATATGAAATAGGAGCAGGAGTAGGCCATTTAGCCCTTCGAGCCTGCTCTGCCATTCAATAAGATCATGGCTGATCTACTACCTCAACGCCACTTTCCTGCACTATCCCCATATCCCTTGATTCTCTTAATATTCAAAAATCTATCGATCTCTGTCTTGAATATACTCAACGACTGAGCCTCCACAGCCCTCTGGGGTAGAGAATTCCAAAGATTCACCACCCTCTGAGTGAAGAAATTTCTCCTCATTTCAGTCCTAAATGGCCGAACCCTTATTCTGAGACTGTGACCCCTGGTTCTAGACTCCCCAGCCTGGGGAAACATCCTCCCTGCATCTACCCTATCAAGCCCTGTAAGAATTGTGTATGTTTCAATGAGATCACCTCTCATTCTTTGAAACTCTAGAGAATATAGGCCTAGTCTACTCAATCTCTCCTCATAGGACAACCCCACCCCAGGAACCAGTCTAGTGAACCTTCGTTGCACTCCCTCTATGGCAAGTACATCCTTCCTTAGGTAAGGAGATCAAAACTGTACACAATATTCCAAGTGTGGTCTCACCAGGGCCCTATATAATTACAATAAGTTTGCTTCTCCTGATCTTGTGTGCCCCTCACCTCCCTACAGCTGTTCCTCAGATCACCTCCCTCATCCTATGGATTTGACTCCCTGGACTTCACTGCTCTTGGTCCTCGGGTTTCATTTACTGATCCAACAAATTCGCCATTGTGTACTGCTAACACCGCACCTCTATTCACTAGACACCTCTGCTGGACCACTAGATCAACCTCTGCTGGCTCGTGGTTGATTCTTTACTGCTCCTCAGCCCTCTGAATCCACTTGACAATCTCCAGCAGCAATAGCTGTTGATATTCTGCCCCTCAAATGGTTCCTGGATCCACTTCCTCTCCACAATTGTCTCTGAATCTGGATACTGGTTCATGGCTGCTACAAACTGACTCTATCCTGTCCACAAGTCAACTTCATCCCACCATACCACTTCAAACTTTAACATTGGACTCTTTTATATTGGCCCAGAAACTTGGGTCTCCACAGGTGAGTACGCACGGGGTACTCACCCGTAGGCCCAATGGAAGTGCCGGTTTCCTGCATGCACTGCGCATGCGCGGGAAACCGGCACTTCCGTTCCCCTGAAAGCAGGGGTTCAGAGGTCGAACGCGTGCACAGGAGAGGCTGCGTGTGCGCATCGAACTTTGTTTTTTTTTGCAGGTTTTCCCGGGAGGGTAAGTCTCCAGAAGTTAGACATGTAAAAAGCAGTCGCAAGGCCTGCTTTTTACAAGGTAAGTGATGAATTAATTAAAATTAAAACATTTTTTCCACAGGTTTATTATTTTTAAATACTTTAAAGCAAGGTAAGTTTATTTTTAGCCCTGTTAGAAAATAAAATTATTTTTTTCAAAAATTTAAATTATTGTTTAACATAGTTATATCATGTAATTTATAGTTTATTTAAAAAATGTGAATTTTAAAAAATGTATTTGAAGATTTAGTGCTGTTTTGGGGCCGTAGTATTTAAAAGTCTTGACAGCTCTTCCTGTCAATCTTATGAATGGAGCATTCCCTGCTCCGATTGGCTCCCCATGGCCCACGTGATCCCAGGGGATGCATCAAACTAACTGTGCCCCTGAGATACACAAGCACTGCGCGCCGGCAGCTGGACCAGGCCCCGGATCGGAATTCCATGGGGGCCCACAGCTCAATGGCCGGCGTGTAAGGTAAGTGCAGGTCGGGGGCTTGCACCTGTGGGAAGCCCCCGACCCGAATTTCTGGGCCATTGTCTCCTCCCTGTCCTCTGCCATCTGCTTCAAGGTAGCCGATCAAAAGCTCTTTCTAGTCGCAATGGTTTCTTACTTGTAACCATTGGTCAGTAGTTGTAATTTAAAAATTTCCTGCTTTGTTCATTGGTGACATTCTATTGGTAACTGTCAGTTCAGAACGAGAGAAATCCTTTTGAAATAGGTAGAAGAACCAACATGGGTTAATTATTCTCTAAATACGAACAATAATGTTCCTAATAGTTTAGGTCCTCAATTAACAGTGCAACTTTTTTACAATAATCCACTGTTTAGCCCATTGTTCAAGATAGTAAGTAGGTTGCACTAGATTCCTAAGTGAGCCCACCAACTAAATCATCTATAAAAAGATGCACTATATAGAGACACTCAGGGCTGGATTTTGTCAATGGGGACGTGATGGAGGCAGGACTCCCACTTTTTGGGTTGTAGTCCCACCGCCATCGACTTGTGGCCAACCCACGCTATTTTCCCTTGATTGACCTTGTTAAGCCCACCCAGCAGGCTCAGCAGGCCAATTAAGAGACACCTGGTTACTGGTGACGTCAGTGATTGACATTTCATCTGTCAAGAGCTTTTGACAGATGAAAAATCAGCGTTTGACAGCTCTGTGAAGCTGTCAAACACTGACAATCTGTCTTCTAACTTGAGAACATAAGAACATAAGAAGTAGGAGCAGGAGTAGGCCATATGGCCCTTCGGGCCTGCTTCGCCATTCAATAGGATCATGGCTGATCCGAACCTAGACTCACGTCCACTTCTCTGCCTGCTCCCCGTAACCCCTAATTCCCTTATCAGCTAGGAAACTGTCTATCTCCGTTTTAAATTTATTTAATGTCGCAGCTTCCACAGCTCTCTGAGGTAGCTTTGAGTCCTCTTTGAGTCCTTCTACTCAGCCTCAGTTAGAGAGCTCTCCAGACCAGAATGCTGCAGCTTTTGGCAGTTCAGCGGCCATTCTGCTTTCTGTGCCGGTGAACTGAGGGACTCCCGAGAACTGAAGGAAGGAAGCCTGCAGGAAAAAGTAAAGGTAAGTAAAACTTATTAAAACACTTTACACTTACCTCACACACTTACCTCTGCACACATGCACCCATCACTCACTTGCATAACGGACATTTCGACCCCTCCAACCCCTTCAGACCGACGGTCCACCTCGCTAACTTGGCGTGGTTTGGAGCCGTCGGGAAGCCCACACTTCAGGGCTAAAAATAGGGATTAGGCAAAAAACTGCCTGTTAACTACCTGTTAACAGGCAGTTAATTGGCACTAATCCCCTTCCTGCCTCGGGGAGGCGGCTCCCAGCAGAGGTTGGATACCCGCCTCCTGGGACATTGGCACGGAGGCGGGTTGGGGGCGGGATGGGCTCGTGCCCCCCGATTCTGCAATTTTCCCACCATTCCCGCCTCCAAACCTGCCTCCACGGGGCTTGGAAATTCGAGCCCTCAATGTTTTCAAGGGGGGATTGGATAGGCACTTGAGGGAAATAAACTTGCAGGGCTACGAGGATAGAGTGGGGAAATGGAACTGACTGGATTGCTCTACTGAGATATCATCACCTTGCGCAGCACCCCGCTCGCCCCCAGCCACGATCTTCAGGAGCTCTGACTTACCACCGGACATTATGTCCGACGGGGTCAGAGGGGCCTACCTGCGGCCGGGGAAGTGCTATTTAAAGTCGAGGTGCGGGGCGGCCATTTTTGTTGCTGGCCGCCTGCCAGCACCTGCCTTCGCTCCCGTCCCCGGCCTCCTTACCCGCCCCCCTCCCACGGAGTGCCGGCTGTGCTCCATGAGCCCGGCACTTCTCTTGAGTGCCGGACTCTTTTGCCGGCACTCCCGATCTCCGGGGGCCCAGCTGGGCCCCGGGTTGCGCTGCGCAAGGCCCCTCCCCTTTAAGAAGGGGAGGAAGGCCTTCAATACCGTGGCATGTAGCACTGCAGTATTCCCTCGCAGCGCCCCAAGAGGGATGCGGGGCGCTTCCCTCTTGGGGCGCTACCACTCAATTTCTGTCGCGGGGGCTCCCCAGCGAAGTTAGCACCCCAAAGGGGGCGCTACTCAATTTTTAGCCCTATGACTCTTTCAGAAACACCTGAAGGAGACTTCCGAGACCATCCCTTACAAGGCCACATAACACATCACTGATGAAGGTATTGGACAGGATGGGTGACAGTGGACAACTTTGTCTCCTTTATTTAAATAGGTAGTTTATTGTGTTTCCCATCTAACCTTAAACAGATCGTGGACAAAATCCAATATTTGGCCACATATTTCTTGCTTCTTCATGAGGGCCACATTATGAAAGGCAATGAAGAAAAGGAAGGTGGATTTCCCTTGAGTCTTACAACATTACACAATCTTATTTAAAGTCACAACCTGCCATATTCCTCACAAGGACAAAATCCAGTCCATTCTTTTCTGATTACTCTGTGGGCCTTCAGAGCATTAGATATTTGTGCTGTGACAACCTGAAGAACCACCTTGAGAACCACCAATATCAGTGAGATTTTTCAGTAGCTTTTGGTCTCTCTCGGGTTCCCCCACTCTCCCATGGATAGAAATGACAACTGGGCACTGGAATACCAAGGGTGTGCAGCTACAGAAGAACAGCTCTCTAAAACCATTCCCATTCCACTTCTAATCCAGAGCAGCCTGAAAGAATTCAGCATTAATACCCTCCAGGTTGCCCTACCAAAATACTGGGAGGCCGCACATGTTTGCACCTTCATGAGAAAAGGAGAAACTATTGTAAATCCTTTACCAAGAGTTTCATTAAAATATAGTACTGCATTTTATGAGGAATCTGAATGTGTTATTGTAGTATTTTAACATCATTTTTGTACGGATTGAATTTTTCAACTATTTGGTCAGGTGTGGGATCAGTGTGCAGGGGTGGATAGTGGAATTTGAATTCTTTTAATCAGTGCAGACTGAGGAAGTACAGAAATTGGGCTCAATTTTAACTCAGCCGTCAGGCGGGCTTTGAGGCATGTGGGGGGTTAAAATCGCAAAACCTGGGGGTCGGGACCCCCCCGCCTGGTTCCCGACACCTAGCCATTTTAACCCAGGTGTGTCTGATGGTCCCGAATCAGTCCTGTCTGCAACAGGCGGGACTGGTCTTTAGGGCCCTTAAACAGCACTCATTGGCCTTTATAATCCCATTTTAACAGGCCCTTGCCCGTTTAACCCTTTTCCCATGTAAAACACGCCTGGTGGGGATCACGCCTGTGAAACCTGGCGTGAACACTATTGGCTTGCTGACTATCAGCTGCAGGTCAACCATTAAAGAGGATATTTGATCAGTCCTCATTTGCAGGTGGCAGGACTTTGTTGTCTCAGGCCTCGGGCAACTTTCACCAGGCTTAATCACACCTGTGGAAGGTTGGATCCTCACAAACTTCTCCAGTGTGACCTCCTGCGAAGCCCCTCTCGCCACCCTCACTCAGCGCTTCCACAACTGAGGCATCTACCAGAAGCATGGGAGGCCTTTTTTTCCTTCCCTTCTTTGCATTAGAGGACCTCCAGCTCCATTCACGAAATGACACACGCCACAAATGCAGAAGTTGCCATCAGAAATTTTATGCAAAACAAACAACTGATGGCATTTTTACAAAATACACAACATTTCACCCAAGAGACTACCCTTGTGACTATTTGTGCTTTATTTTCCTCTTACGCGTGCTCCTACGTATTGGTTCCCCTGTGGCTTCAGCAGATGTGGAGGCCCCTTGATCACTTTCCTGCTGCTCCTGTCTCGACACCTTTGGCGGGCGTCCTCTGGGGTGGCGAGCCTGTGAGGGCTCGTCAGCAGTCTGCTGCTCCTGAGGCTGTGCAGGAGTTGAGACGTCTATCTCCGTTGGGTGTGGACTCCGGCGGGGCTCTGACCGAGGGCTCTGCAGTGGCATGGAAGTGTGAGCTCTTGGAGAGGAGCCCCCACTTCCTTGAGGTCTGCCACCAATCTCCCTCTCATGGGTCAGGTCCCCCTCAGTGCCTACAAGTGGCTTGAGAGCACCTTGCTGCACATCAGGGGGGTCATGGGGACCCGTATCTGCAATGGCAGTCCTACACAGAAGGATTTCCATGAAGGTCTGGTTTCCCTGTTCAATAGATGCCCATCGCTCCTCAAGAAATGTCATTCTATTCTGAACACTCACCATGTTTTCCATACCCTGGCGACTAACCTCCTCCATGGCTGTAGCCCTCCTCTCCTCTACCGTAGCCCTCCTCTCCTCTACCGTAGCCATCCTCTCCTCAATGGTAGCCAGCCTTACCATGGAGGCAACAATCATTTTCACGTAGGTAGCCATCCTTTCTGTGTTGATGCGTTCATGCACCACTGACTCCACAAAGGCTCTGCTCATGTTCGCTATGGACTCCTCCATTCGCTCCACACTCGCAGCGACCCTGGAGACAAAACCTGCCAGAGACTCCTGCATCTGTGCATGGAGTTCCATCACCTCTGATCTTATGGATGGACCCAGGGGCAGAGGGTCGACATGCAGCTGAGCCGAGCTGGCAGAGTCCTGCACCCACTGACGATGACTCTCCTCTGCTGTCCCTGTCTCCACAATCTGCTGATGCTCACTTGTGAGCTGTGATACACCAGGTGACAACTCTACTCTATGTCCCGAAGGTCCCACCAAGGTGTGAGTGTCTGCGCTGGTACTGGGTGCGCTTATTTCTGCTGACGCTGCGCCCTCAGAGGTTGCAGATTCCTGAGGAGTCTGGCATCTCAGGCTCTTCCTCCTGCAGAGTGGGGATGGGGGCTCTCGATGGTCCTGTGGGGGAGTCAAGGAAAAAGTTAGAGATGTGTTGCCAAGGTTACATGCACATTGCATTTTGCAGATGATCATAAGTCCATATGATGTAGCTTCAGAATCATTATCAGCGACTCATGCAATGCCAATGAGAGAGATGGAAAACTATTCTGTCACCAGCTTGCGGGGATGCACCCGTCTATCCTTCCCCATCTTCCGCATCTCTGTCAGCCCCGACAATCTCCAGGACGCCTTCCTCCCAGGGGGTGAGCTGGGCTAATGAGGGCGGCCCTCCTCCTGTCCTGGCTCGCTCTCTCCTGTTCTGAGCTGTCTTTTCCTGCAATGAGGGAGACAAGTGGAGGTTGAGTGAGAATGAAGGAGTGAGTGCAGAGATTGTGTAGCATAGATACTTAGAAGGAGACAAAGATGAAGTGAGGTTGCAAGACCAAGGGCCCTCTCTGTGTGTAGTCAGTTGTGTTCAAAGCATCAGAGTGAGAGGGAGTGTGAGGGCTGCATGGTGGAATAGTTACGTGAATGTGAGCATAGAGAGAGAGGGAATGGGTAAGGGTGCATGGATGTGAGTGTCTAGCGGGATGTGGAGGAAGAGATTGCTAAAGCTGAGTGCTGGTGAGGAAAGGCAATGGGGATCAGATTGAGGGTGATGGAAACTTCATACAGTACTTACTTTTCCAGTGCGATGAAGGTCATGGAATCTTTTCCTGCACTGCATCCAGGTACGCTGTGTGAGCCCCAAGGAGTTGACTTCCCCAGCCACCTGTAGCCACACAGCCTTGGTCTGACTGGGAGGCCTCTTCCTCCCTGAAGAAGGGAACAGGACCTTCCTGTGGGCCCTAGCACCACCCAGCAATGCCTGTAGTGAAGCCTCATCAAATTTGTGGGCAGATCTTGCCCTCCTGCTGGCCGTTGCTCCTGCAGGCTCCTGTGCCATCTTAATTGTGAAGTTTGGAAGCCTGCAGAAGAAGCAAGGCTTGCTGTGGACCTTAAAAGCAGCAGCAATGATGACGTCATATTCTGCGACTTTCTGACTGGAAATACTCAATTGCCAAGGCTTCCCACACTTTGGAAATCAATTGGCCAATTGAGTTAAAATCGCATCAGTCTCACAGACCTATTTAGATTCGTGTGGGAAACACTAAATTCGGGGAACCCGCCAATTCCCCGCACCTGAGTTAAAGTCGACCCCATTATGTTTAGTTACTTTTTCCTACCTTATTCAATATACAAGTTGTGATACTTTAATTCTCAAAGTCTGCTGCTATGCTCTCATGACCTTGGAACAAAACTAGCAAACATGGGTATTTTATAAATGCTTTTTTCAGCAGTTGTTGAATCAACCATAGGAATATGCAATGTATGATATTCACTCGTTCATTATTTAATCACTGTCAATTGTGTCAGTTTATTCATAAACTAATAATAAGCAATTCATAAGCAATAAAGCACAGTTTGATATCGCGCAGTGCTGAGTCAGAATTGAAGGTTGGGTCAATGGATGATGCTAGGTATAGTATATACTAATATAGTCGCAGTTTTGCCTTTGATCCCTCTGCAGATTTACAGATTGCTGCTTGCACAAATATGTAAATTCTGTACATTCACAAACAATTTGCACACAGTTTGGTATATCTGTACACTTTTGCACAGAAGGCAAAACTTCCATCTAAGCTTTTTCCCATTTTTTAATGTACTTTTTCTCCCTGTTTTTCTGCATGTATACTCTGCTCCCAGCTGTGCACTTTCCACCAGCCAGGAAGGTAGATGAAATTCTCTGTGATTCTCATTCCTAAGCATGTTTCTCCCCTGTAGAAAAATTCTCATTGTTCTGGGTCTTACCAAATCAAAATACATGACGGAGCACTAGTTTGAGTGAAGGAGGATATTTTTTTGATGCATGAGAACCCTTGATGTTTCAGAATAAATAGAAGGAAAGATGAAGAAATTACCTGTATCCCTGTCACAGATGTACACAAAATTCAGAATAGTCTAAGGGCAAACAAAACAGATGAATCAACAGAATATTTTTAAGACTACTTTAAAGGATGTGGAAAGGAAAGATATTAGTCGCAGATGCCCTACCAGCTGAAGTTGGATAACGTATTAGTCCAACTAAATACATATCCATCTGTGTACATTCAAGGGGCTTTGAGTTGTAATTGTGAATACTCAGAACAAACAGGCATCTTAGTCAGCCAACCATATCCAGATGGAGAAGCCATTGATGTCCACTAATGTGGATCAAATGGAGAACAGAAGAGCCAAACATAATGACAGTTGTAGGACTGACAGTGTTTCCGATAAGAAGCCATTTTGAAGCAATTGCACACCTGTTTCTAGAAGAAGAGCAAATTGTTCAAATGCATGTAATTACTTTTTATTGCATAAGGCAATTCAAATGCTTACATTTTTAAGCATGGCACATTTGCACTTTTACTGTTACAGGTAGACTATCCTTTATCCGAACTTCCGAAAACCGAAAACCTCTAAAAACCGAAAGTTTTTTCATTCAGCGTAAGTCGTGCGCACGACATGACCAGAGTGGCGCACGACTTACGCTTAGCAGGGCAGAGGGTCACAGAGTTCCCTCCTGGGTAGGAGATTGCAGACCGAGCCGGGCAGTGTGAAGGAGGTATCGGGAGAGTGAACCCAACAATACAGCGGCCCGTCCGATAGCTGCAGCAGCCCGTCCGATATTCTTTTCTCCCCCCGACCCGACCCGACCCGAACCGCGGCCCGTCCGATATTCTTTTCTCCCCCCCCCGCGACCCGACCCGACCCCCGACCTGTCCAATATTCTTCTCTCCCCCCCCCCACCCGACCCGAGGCCCGTCCGATATTCTTTTCTCCTCCCCCCGCCGACCCGAACCGCGGCCCGTCCGATATTCTTTTCTCCCCCCCGACCTGAACCGCGGCCCGTCCGATATTCTTTTCTCCCCCCCACCCGACCCCCGACCTGATTTGCGGGCCAGCTTAGTAGGAGTCAGCCGATATCCGGCTTTCCAGAGAAGCAGGAAGGGGAATGAGACACGGAACAGTCACAAGAGGTAGCCTGAACTTTTAAAATTTATATTAAATACCAATTTCCCAGTCTTATAATAATACCTTCTGAAATCCGAAAAATTCCGAAAACCGAAACTCAGCTGGTCCCAAGGCTTTCGGATAAGGGATAGTGTACCTGTATTTGAAAAATATTAATCTACTATGCTTCACAATTCTTCCATTTCTTTTATTAAAAATAATTATTGATATAAACTTTTTCAGAATTATTCTCTTTAAGATGCTGTCCACTGGAGCACCAACAAAGTTTGGCATCTCATTTTGGAGGAGCTACAGATAGGGAAGTGGGCAAGGAGAGATGAAACATTTTTTCCAAAGGAATGGAGACAAAGTTGGATGGTAGCTTATCCTAGGCCACACTTAAGCACCTACCCTGCAGCGAGTTAAAGAGCAATATTGACAGAAACCTGAGAACAAGTAGCTTTCTACCCATCCTCTTGGCCCGGATATAGTACATGACACAGAGGGCCCCAGTAGATAAGGGAAGAAAATATAAAATGACTTACAAAAATAAATATTTCTTAATGTAAATAACAAATTGAATAAACATTCTACCGATTATTTTTTCTACTTAAACAGATGATCTCCCAGGATCCCACCACCTACCTACAAATAGGAAATTGGCAATAAAATGCTGACAGGAAAATCATGCTTACGGACATTGCAAATCTTTATTTAACTTATAAGTAATCAAAATGACAAAGCGATTGGGCTGTATTATTATTACTGATGCTCTAGACTACGGCCATTATAGAAGCTTATCCTAAAGTACTGCTTTAAGGTCTGCAGTAAGGACTCAAAACAGGAAAATGTAAACTTTCTCCTGAAATGCAGTGCAGCCCAGGCTGCCTACAGTTTACAAGCCAACTCTATTGTGTCAAACTAAAACAAAAGTAAAATACTGCGGATGCTGGAAGCCTGAAATAAAAAAACAGAAAATGCTGGAAACACTCAGCAGGTCAGGCAGCATCTGTGGAGAGAGAAACAGAGTTAACGATTCAGGTTGATGACCTTTCATCAGTCCCCCCAACACATTCCCTTGATATAGTGCGGACTGGTGGAAGAGACGCTTATGACCTACCACCGCCTCCCCTCCACCCCTTGCCCCCCAACTGTAATTTAAGGGTCTGCTCGAATGGGGTAAAATGGGGTAGAATCCTGACAGAGCCAGGGTTGGCCCTGTGTTCTTGCCACCACCACCACCGCCACCTCCACCCACCCCCCCCCCCACCCCCACCCCCCCCCGGCACCCTGACCCCTCGAGCGAAAATCCGGCTTATAACCACTCCAGCCCCAGGAAATTCAGAGCCTCAGTGTCCAGGCTGACACTCAAAGAATGATCACTTGATGGGATGACTGCTGATGCCCATCAAATCAAACCTCAGTACCAGTTAGTTCTTCAGAAGAGAAAGGGAGAAAACTGGATAAAAAATAAATAAATGAAACAGTAAAAATGTATGAAGTAGTTATGTATTGATCTCTTCCTGGCATGATAGACTGTTTCCAATATAGATTTATTTATCACATGCATCAATGAGTTTAATATTGTTTATATTTGTGAGGCCACAGGGATTTTTCTGCTTCCAATTGCTGACATTCAAATCTTAGAATATTCATATTTTCCTTAGTAATATTAGAATAAGATGACTATATTTTGCCAGTTATCACCAAAATATCTATTCTGGTTTAAACTTTAATACTGCTTTTGAATCATTTTAAAGAATAAAAATAATGACTTATTTTTCCATTTATAATTATATCCTATGACCATTGAGCCCTAACTATTGTACAGAATGAATACGTGTGAATTATTAGTGTAAAGCACTGCTTTAAATATTGATGTAGATTGACGTGCCAGTATGACTAGTTATGACAGGCGCTTATTTTTAGGTCTCAATTTCCTGCATTCTGGTCTTCTGGTATCTAGAAAATAAATGAAGTTTGTACTGTGTAAACTTCTTCATAAGAAGTGGAAAGTAAAACAGATGTAACTGCATTAATATTTTCTGTGTTAATTGGAAATTGCTGACTAACTACTTTGTGAACAGATGCAGCACCCTTAAAGTTTCCAAACAACTAAAGTCTATTTGCTAACTACTTAGAACAGTAACATAAATTGGAAAGGGTTAATATAAACATTTCCCAGCACTAGTAGTAAATATTGATTTGTAGAAGTGATGCAATCAATGACTGAGATCATTTTGGTAAAAGTAAAACAAGGAGGCTTTAATGTGTCCTAGTTAGGAATTGGCAGAGCGTCCTGCCTAACATCATATTTGGCTTTCTTCCCAGTGACATGGTGCCAAAAGCAGTTTTAGAAACATCTTCTAGATGTTTACAATGTGTTTATACACTGCAACGAGTGAAATCATGAACCATTTGATCTGCTCCATTTCTAAATAATAAACTAAATAGGATTTGGTTGTCTTCAGGAATAGAATCTCCCTCTCGAATTTCAGTGGTGCTATAATTGTGTGTGACATGAGTCGGCTTAGATTTAACATTGTATAAATATAGAATTCTTCATTGCTAATTATAGAGGATCATCTGAAATATTCCCCTGTATATTTAGAGTTGAGAAGTATCTACTGAGCACTTGTATTGGACAGGAGAGTTTAAAAGAAAGCCACAGTAGTGTTGCCATGGGGTAACTGGCTGGAGCAGTATGATAGCAGAATTTAGTTTTACACTTGGGGCTTAAGTTTGAATTCAGTCAAGGCTGAGGGGATGAAATTTCAGTCTCCTCTCTCTCTTGATTGTATAGGTCCAATGTGAAATGTTTTGAACAATTTCAAGTCAGATCCTTGAGGATGTAGATCCACAGCACTAAACTGCTCATATTCCAGAATAACTTGGCACTAAATTGGTAATAAAAGCTGGGGAGGGCTGGTGTGCTTACTTTTGACACTGAGTCCAGATTTTTCCAGGGTGTCAGCGGGTGGGATCAGTGGCAGGGTGGGTAGGAAAGTGTATTTTTTCAACAGCGGGTCAGGAACCCGCTGTCATCCCACCGCAACACACCTTGCCCAATGTTGGGTCTGTCAGCGCTGAGCAGACCCCAACAGGCAGCAGTAGGCGACCCAATTAAACTAATTATAATGTACATATCAGACCTATAACAGACTTTTTTACCTTACTTTTTAACTTTAACTTCATAACCACGCTATTCGGTGACTACGTCTGTCAAGCGGGAGTTCAGTGGCCATTGCTCCAGCTGATTACTTGACAGCTTCAAATGTTCAGTAAAAGTTCCCACCTGACAGAGATCACTTTCCTCAGGCAGAAGCTGTTCCTCACTGCATTTCCACAATAGATTCACAATGCTGCAAGTCTTTACACAAGTTTCCATCCAGTCTCACCTCATTACCTCTCTCACCATTGACAGATCGCTTCCGTCATCTCTATTTCACCTGCTATCTATTCCATCAACATGGGTGCTGTTTATACTGTCTCACCTTAGTCCTCAGAATCAGACCACGATGAGCCCCAACACCAGCAGCACCAACAACAACACCAACCTTCTTCGTAATCATCTGATGCCTAGAGTGTATACGGGATGGTTTCCTGGACCAATATGTCGAGGAACCAACTAGAGATCAGGCCATCTTAGACTGGGTATTGTGTAATGAGAAAGGATTAATTAGCAATCTTGTTATGCGAGGCCCCTTGGGGCGGAGCGATCATAATATGATAGAATTCTTCATTAAGATGGAGAGTGAAGTATTTGACTCAGAGATTAGGGTCCTGAATTTAAATAAAGGAAAATACGATGGTATGAGGCGCGAGTTGGCTAGGATGGATTGGGGAATGTTACTTAAAGGGTTGACGGTGGATAGGCAATGGCAAACATTTAAAGATCGCATGGATGAACTGCAGAATTTGTTCATCCCTGTTTGGCATAAAAATAAAACAAAGAAGGTGACTCACCCGTGGCTAACAAGGGAAATTAGGGATAGCATAAGATCCAAGGAGAGGACATATAAATTGGCCAGAAAAAGCAGCAAACCTGAGGATTGGGAGCAGTTTAGGATTCAGCAAAGGAGGACAAAGGGATTAATTAAGAGGGGGAAAATAGAGTATGAGCGTAAGCTTGCAGGGAACATAAAAACTGACTGTAAAAGCTTCTATAGATATGTAAAGAGAAAAAGATTGGTGAAGTCAAGCATAGGTCCCTTGCAGTCAGAATCAGGGGAATTTATAATGGGGAACAAAGAAATGGCTGACCAATTAAATACATACTTTGGTTCTGTCTTCACAAAAGAGGACACAAATAACTTTCCAGAGATTTCGGGGAACATAGGGTCTAATGAGAGGGAGGAATTGAATGAAATCAGTATTTGTAGGGGAATGGTGTTAGGGAAATTGATGGGATTGAAGGCCGATAGATCCCCAGGGCCTGATAATCTACATCCTAGGGTACTTAAGGAAGTGGCCCTAGAAATAGTAGATGCATTGCTGGTCATCTTCCAAAATTCTATAGACTCTGGAATAGTTCCCATGGATTGGACGGTAGCTAATGTAACCCCACTATTTAAAAAAGGTGGTAAAGAGAAAACGGGGAATTATAGACCGGTAAGCCTGACATCGGTAGTGGGGAAAATGCTAGAGTCCATTATAAAAGATGTAATAGCAGAGCCCTTGGAAAACAGTGACAGGATCGGACAAAGTCAACATGGATTTACAAAAGGTAAATGGTGCTTGACTAATCTACTGGAATTTTCTGAGGATGTAACTGGTAGAATAGATAAGGGAGAACCAGTGGATGTGGTGTATTTGGACTTTCAGATAAGGTCCCGCATAAGAGATTGGCGTGCAAAGTTAAAGCACATGGGATTGGGGGTAAGGTACTGACTTGGATAGAGAACTGGTTGGCAGACAGGAAGCAAAGAGTTGGAATAAACAGGTCTTTTTCCGAGTGGCAGGCAGTGATTAGTGGGGTACCGCAGGGATCGGTGCTAGGACCCCAGCTATTCACAATATATATTAATGATCTAGGCAAGGGAACTAGATGTAGGGGTCGATTTTAGTTCAGGTGCGGGGAATTGGCAGGTTCCCCGAATTTAGTGATTCCGACACGATTGTAAATGGGTCTATGAGATTGATGCAAATTTAACAAAATTGGCCAACTGATTTCCAGCGTGTGGGAAGCCTTGGCAATTGAGTATTTCCAGTCAGAAAGTCGCAGAATATGACATCATCATTGCTGCTGCTTTTAAGGTTCACAGCAAGCCTTGCTTCCTCTACAGGCTTCCAAACTTCACCATTAAGATGGCACAGGACCCTGCAGGAGGATCGGCCAGCGGGAGGGCCAGATCTGCCCCCAAATTTGATGAGGCTTCACTACAGGCATTACTGGATGGTGCTAGGGCCCACAGGGAGGTCCTCTTCCCTTCTTCAGGGAGGAAGAGGCCTCCCAGCCAGACCAAGGCTGTGTGGCTAGAGGTGGCAGGTCAAGTCAACTCCTTGGGGCTTACGCGAAGAACATGGTTGCAGTGCAGGAAAAGATTCCATGACCTTCTTCGCACTGGAAAAGTAAGTACTGTATGAAGTTTCCATCACCCTTAATCTGATCCCCATTGCCTTTCCTCACCAGCACTCAACTTTAGCAATCTCTTCCTGCACATCCCACTAGACACTCACATCCATGCACTCTTAGCCATTCCCTCTCTCTCTATGCTCACAATCACAGAACTATTCCACCATGCAGCCCTCACACTCCCTCTCACTCTGATGCTTTGAACACAACTGACTGCACACAGGGAGGGCCCTTGGTCTTGCAACCTCACTCCATCTTTGTCTCCTTCTAAGTATCTATGCTATGCAATCTCTGCACTCACTCCTTCATTCTCACTGAAGCTCCACTTGTCTCCCTCATTGCAGGAGAAGAGAGCTCACAACAAGAGAGAGCGAGCCAGGACAGGAGGAGGGCTGCCCTCATTAGCCCAGCTCACCCCCTGGGAGGAAGCCATCCTGGAGATTGCCGGGGCTGACTGCGAAGCGGAAGATGGGGAAGGACAGACAGGAGCATCCCCGCAAGCTGGTGACAGAATAGTTTTCCCTCTCTCTCATTGGCATTGCATGAGTCGCTGATAATGATTCTGAAGCTACATCATATGGACTTATGATCATCTGCAAAATGCAATGTGCATGTAACCTTGGCATCACATCTCTAACTTTTTCCTTGCCTCCCCCACAGGACCATCGAGAGCCCCCATCCCCACTCTGCAGGAGGAAGAGCCTGAGCAGCCAGACTCCTCAGAGGAATCTGCAACCTCTGAGGGTGCAGCGTCATCAGAAGTAAGCGCACCCAGCACCAGCGCAGACACTCACACCTCGGTGGGACCTTCGGGACATAGAGTAGTGTTGTCACCTGGTGTATCACAGCTCACAAGTGAGCATCAGCAGATTGTGGAGACAGGGAAAGCAGTGGTGAGTCCTCGTCGGTGGGCGCAGGACTCTGCCAGCTCGGCTCAGCTGCATGTCGACCCTCTGCCACTGGGTCCATCCGTAAGATCAGAGGTGATGGAACTCCATGCACAGATGCAGGAGTCTCTGGCAGGTTTTGTCTCCAGGGTCGCTGCGAGTGTGGAGCGAATGGAGGAGTCCATAGCGAACATGAGCAGAGCCTTTGTGGAGTCAGTGGCGCATGAACGCATCAACATGGAAAGGATGGCTACCTACGTGGAAATGATTGCTGCCTCCATGGTAAGGCTGGCTACCGTAGAGGAGAGGAGGGCTACGGCCACGGAGGAGGTTAGTCGCCAGGGTATGGAAAACATGGTGAGTGTTCAGAATAGAATGACATCTCTTGAGGAGCGATGGGCATCTATTGAACAGAGAAACCAGACCTTCATGGAAGTCCTTCTGAGTAGGACTGCCATTGCAGATACGGGTCCCCATGGCCCCCCTAATGTGCAGCAAGCTGCTCTCAAGCCATTTGCAGGCACTGAGGGGGACCTGACCCATGAGAGGGAGGTTGGTGGCAGACATCAAGAAAGTGGGGGCTCCTCTCCAAGCGCTCACACTTCCATGCCACTGCAGCGCCCTCGGTCAGAGCCCCGCCGGAGTCCACACCCAACGGAGATAGACGTCTCAACTCCTGCACAGCTGCAGGAGCAGCAGACTGCTGGCGAGCCCTCACAGGCTCGCCACCCCAGAGGACACCCGCCAAAGGTGTCGAGACAGGAGCAGCAGGAAAGTGAGCAAGGGGAATCCACATCTGCTGAAGCCACAGGGGAACCACTACATAGGAGCACGCGTAAGAGGAAATTAAAGCATAATTGGTCACAATTGTAGTCACTTGGGTGAAATGCTGTGTATTTTGGAAAAATGCCATCAGTTGTGTGTGTTTCATAAAATTTCTGATGGCAACTCCTGCAGTTCTGGCGTGTGTCATTTCGCAAATGGGGCTTTGACATTGAAGGCTTAGGATTACTTGCAGTTGTCAGGATGCTGGTCAAATAGCTCGGAATCTGCAGGGTTTGGCCATTGTCGATGCTCAGTTAAGAAGCTGCGAGGCAAAAGAGTTTGATTTACTAGGCTAAGCAAATCTGGCCAGGATGAGTGCGTTCCTTGCATCCCGGGCAGCAATGTTCTCGCGTAATGCTGCCGCTGGTTGATGGGCCTCTGCAGGATGCTCTTTCTCGCCCTTCTCCTCCTCCTCCCCCTCCTCCTCCTCCTCCAGCTCATCATCATCATCATCTGAGGAGGGTATGAGAGGAGCCACTTGGTCCTCAGAAATCTGCAAGCCATGACGCTGTGCCATGTTGTGGAGTGCACAGCAAACCACGACGATTTTGGAGACCCTGGCTGCTGAGTACTGTAGGGCTCCACCTGATCTATCCAGGCATCTGAAGCGCATCTTCAGCAAGCCGATGGTTTGCTCGATTATGGATCTGGTGGAAATGTGGCTGCAGTTGTAGCGCTCCTCAGCTTCGTTGGCTGGCCTCCTCAATGGCGTCATTAGCCAAGTCCTCAGGGGATAGCCCTTGTCTCCAAGTAGCCATCCATGAAGTTGGTCTGGTGGACTGAATAGCGGAGGCACACTAGGCTGGTGCAGTATGAAGGAGTCATGGCAACTGCCAGGGTTCTTGGCACAAACATGCAAAATCTCCCTCTTGTGGTCACACACCAGCTGAACGTTAAGGGAGTGGAAGCCCTTGCGGTTGTGATGGGGTGCCCTAAGGGCCACATGTCTGCAGTCAATGACGCCCTGCACCCTTGGAAAGTCTGCCAGATGATCTAATGCAACTGCTCGTGCCGTCACATTTGCGCGATCCCTGGTGAAACGGATGTGATTGTGCGCGAGGGCAAAGAGGGCATTGGTTACCTGCATGATGTAAGTGTGTGCTGCGACTGGGAGATGCTGCTGATGTCTGCTGCTGATCCCCGGAATGAGCCTGAGGCAAAAAAGTTGAGTGCGGTGGTGACTTTGATGGCCACTGGTAAGGAGTGTCCACCTGGTCCTCTGGGCTGCGGGTCTTGCTGTATCATTGCGCAGATGTCAGTCACCACCTGTCGCGAAAGTCGGAGCCGCCTTTGGCACTGCTGCTCAGTCATGTTGAGATAGCTGACCCTGTGTCTGTAGACCCTGTTTGGGGGGTATCTCCTGCACCGATGGGCTTCCATGCGCTGGCCCCTTCTGGCCTGTGCTGCCTCAGGTGGGTGAGCAGCAGCCGGTCGCTCCTGCTCCTGCTGCTGCTGCTGTTGCTGGTGCTGCTGTTGTGCCTGGTTCTGCTGCTGCCGCGCCTGGTGCTGGAGGTCCTCTAATGCCAAGAAGGGAAGGAAGAAAAGGCCTCCCATGCTTCTGGTAGATGCCTCAGTTGAGGAAGCGCTGAGTGAGGGTGGCGAGAGGGGTCTCGCAGGGGGTCACACTGGAGAAATGTGTGAGGCTCCAACCTTCCACAGGTGTGGCTAGGCCTGGTAAAAGTTCCCCCAGACCTGAGACAACAAAGTCCTGCCACCTGCAAATGATGACTGATCAAATATCCTCTTTAATGTTGGACCTGCAGCTGATAGTCAACAAGCCAATAGTGTTCACGTCAGGTTTCACAGGCATCATCCTCACCAGGCGTGTTTTATGTGGGAAAAGGGTTAAACAAGCAAGGGCCTGTTAAAATGGGATTATAAAGGCTAATCAGTGCTGTTTAAGGGCCCTAAAGACAGGCGCGACTGATTCGGGTCAATCAGACACACCTAGGTTAAAATGGCGTGGAGGCGGGTACCAGGTTGGGGGGTTGCGACCCCTAGTTTTTGCGATTTTAACCTCCCGCATGGCTAAAAGCCCGCCTCATGGCCCAATGAAAATTGAGGCCGTAATATCTCCAAGTTTGCAGATGACACAAAGCTGGGTGGGCGCGTGTGCTGTGAGGAGGATGCAGAGAAACTCCAGTATGATTTGGACAGGTTGGGTGATTGGGCAGATGCATGGCAGATGCAGTATAATGTGGATAAATGCAAGGTTATCCACTTTGGTGGCAAAAACAGGAAGACAGATTATTATCTGAACGGCAATAGATTGGGAAAAGGGGATGTGCAACGAGTCCTGGGTGTCCTTGTGCACCAGTCGCTGAAGGTAAGCATGCAGGTGCAGCAGACGGTTAAGAAGACAAATGGTATGTTGGCCTTCATAGTGAGAGGATTCGAGTACAGGAGCAAGGATGCCTTGCTGCAGTTGTACAGGGCCTTGGTGAGACCACACCTTGAGTATTGTGTGCAGTTTTGGTCGCCTTATCTGAGGAAGGATGTTCTTGCTATAGAGGGAGTACAGCGAAGATTCACCAGGCTGATACCTGGGATGGCAGGAATGACTTATGAAGAGAGATTGGGTCGATTAGGCTTATACTCGTTAAAGTTTAGAAGAATGAGAGAGGATCTCATTGAAACTTATAAAATTCTAACAGGACTAGACAGACTAGATGCAGGAAGGATGTTCCCGGTGGCGGGGGAGTCCAGAACCAGGGGTCAGAGTCTAAAGATAAGGGGTAAGCCATTTAGGACTGAGATGAGGAGGAATTTCTTCACCCAGAGAGTGGTGAACCTGTGGAATTCTCTACCACAGAAGGCAGTTGAGGCCAACTTATTAAATATATTCAAGAAGGAGTTAGATATATTTCTTAAGGCTAAAGGGATCAAGGGATATAGGGAGAAAGCAGGGACAGGGTACTGAATTTGGATGATCACCCGTGATCTCATTGAATGGCGGAGCAGGCTCGAGGGGCCGAATGGCCTACTCCTGCTCCTATCTTCTATGTTTCTATGTTTCTAAGCTGCACAGGACAGAGGGCATTAGCACCTGAGCATATTGCTGCCCGGGAGGCCAGGGATGGCCTCATCATGGCCAGATTTACTTAACGTTATGCTGCCACATGATGCGCCAGTTTGGCACCACCCACACCAACAACATAAAGCATCCCTACAATGACCAAGCCATTCCGTTCACACTCATCACAGGGGGTACCGTTATGTTTCACCATTCACTGCAACACACTAAGCCACTTCCAAAGGTGCACACAAATCTGTCCAAGAACACAAAGTGTTGAAAATAAAGATTTCAATGTTTGACAGCACATGAATAGAAACTTTACATAAGCATTGGATAAAACACCCAAGTGCCTACCCTTGTGTGCTGTTAGATGGTATGATTGGACTATAGGATGAGGGTGAGTGTGAGGGGTGGCTAGTGAGATGGGGATGTGATAATGTAGATAGAGAGGTGAGTTGGTGTGAGTAAGGATGTGCAGGAGTAGGGTAGGGAAGGCAGAGTGATGGGATTTGATAAGAGGCACAGCAGGATGAGGTTGAGTGTGACTTTGTACTAACGTTTCGTGATCTAATGAGATCATTGAAACGTTTGCGCCACTGCACCCAGGTCCTCCTGACCACATCTCTGCTTGTGCCCTCCTGTGCAACGTGCAACCAGGCTGTTTTGGTCTCTTCTGCCCATTGGAAGGGAAGAGGACCTCCCTGCGTGTTCTGACTCCCTCCATAAGCATATGAAGGGAGTCATCAGAGAACCTGGATGCAGCCCTGCACCTTTGTGCAGTGATTGTCAGTATTTGCAGCACCTCAGTGCTGTAGAATACTGACAGCACAAATGTCAAAAGAAAGTTGGCCATGGTCCCTTTAAGGAAACCGGTTGATGACACGTCATGAATGACGTCACCAGACCCGCTTCTTCTAATTGGACCGAGAAACGTGCTTGGTGGGCTTAACAAGCCCTATCAATGGAAATTAATTTCATAGAGTGGGATAGAGTCAGTAGCGGAGCCGCAACCCGCCACCACCCGCCACGGAACCGCCAAGATGAGCAAAATCCCGGCCTGAGTGCCTGAAGTGGAAATGTGTTCCATTCCCTAGCGCTAACTTTGATGAGCATAATATTCACTAGAAATACAAATTTTGAAAAAATATGTGTAGTACATAGGCAATTGTTAAATGGGGATTCAATAATTTACCCATTACAGTATTTTTAATGCGATACCAGGAATGCACAACTTGACTCTCTGTACTTTCTCTAAGCTCAAGTGTGTTAAGGTGCGTGAAAACTAACACACAGCTGAAAGCACCTGCTCAACTAGCTTAACAGGCACCAGTATAATTTGTGCTCTGTGGTTCAAATTGAGCTGTGGAATGCACAATTTCTGGCTGAAATGGAAGGTCAGTGCAGAAGTCATAAACCCTGATTCATTAATGACAATCTTCAGCTCATAGTGTAAGGTGTACGGTATTTGAGAAGTGCTTCCCATAGTAAGGAGAAGCAACCCACCAATACTCATTGCTTAAAGCAAGCACAGAAGGCCTTTGCCCTGGAGGTCAATGTAAGATTCTGTTTCTGGAAAAGCTGGATGGATAGCTGCAATAAGGGGGGTAATTTTAACCGCCTAACACAAACAGAATATAAAAATTCAAAAATTGGAAACCCGCGCCCAACCTGCCTCCACTTTTAACGGAGGTGGATTGGGAGGTGGGTAAGTAATCTGCTCACCAAAGGAGCATCGCGTGAGGTGGGACTAGAATGTTGGGTGCCAACAGTAATTGAAGGCCTGCTGACTGCCCAGGAGTGCTGCTGCTCTTGTTTCCAGCAAAACTGCAATGGGACACCAAGAACGCTTTGAAGAATTGGCCATTGGAAGCTACACAAAAATCGGACCATAATGCCTGATAACAAGGCTTTTGGATAAAAGTTAAGTTTGTCTCTTGGTAGGCCTTGTTGTAATGTTGTATGTGGATGATGCAAGACTCAGTTCATCCAAGGAGTTCGGGTTTACAGCCAAAAATAAAGTTGATCAATCAGAGTTGTGAACTATACTGCAGTTAATCTGTCAATTTAAAGCTGTTTCTCTGCTTCTCCAACACCTCTCTTGACCCCTCGGCTGCCTCTATACTGTCAGACTGCTTGTTTGACATGCAATCTTGGATGAGTTTAAGTACCGACAGCTAAATATTGTGAAAACTGAAGTCATTGGCCCGGATTTCCCAGTCAGCAGTGAAGGGACGCCACTTGCTGTTCATTACGCTTACAGTTGCCCACAGAATTTTTGTGGGCTTTTGAGTGACAATTTGTGGTTACTAGAGATCCTTTTCAGCATGACACACTCTACAGGGGATCTGTGGTGTGTGTGTGAGCAGGGAAAGCAACAGCGTGTCTCCTCAGCCAATCAGATTGAAGAATCCTCACTGAGACACACAGGCCTAGAAATTTGATTAGGCCTGGAAACGGGCAGTGCCACCGCACGCCAATGTTAACGGTCGCCCACAAAAAGAACACAGGCAGCTCAGATATGTTGGTGCTGCCTGCTGATTTAAATGAGCGAAGCACAGAATAGAACATAACAACATAAGAATTAGGAGCAGAAGTAGGCCATACACCCCCTTGAGCCTGCTCTGCCATTCAATAAGATCATGGCTGACCGTTGACCTCAACTCCACTTTCCCGCCCGATCCCCATATCCCTTCATTCCCCTAGAGTCCAAAAATCGATCTATCTGAGCCTTGAATATACTCAACGATTCAGCCCCTTTGGGGTAGAGAATTCCAAAGATTCACAACCTCTGAGTGAAGAAATTTCTCCTCATCTCAGGCTTAAATGGCCGACCCCTTATCCTGAGACTATGCCCCCTAGTTCTAGGCTCTCCAGCCAGGGGAAACAACCTCTCAGCATTAGTCCTGTCAATCCCCCTCAGAATTTTATATGTTTCAATGAGATACCCTCTCATTCTTCTAAACTCCAGAGAGTATAGGCCCAATCTACTCAATCTCTCCTCATAGGACAGCCCTCTCATCCCAGGAATTAATTTAATGAACCTTTGTTGCAATGCCTCTAAGGCAGGTATATCTTTCCTCAGATAAGAAAATCAAAACTGTGCACCGTACTCCAGGTGTGGTCTCACCAAGGCCCTGTACAATTGTAGTAAGACTTCCTTCTCTTGTAATCCAACCCCCTGTACCTGCGTGCTAACTCTCTGTGTTTCTTGTACGAGGACACCTAAATCTCCCTGAACACCAACATTTAATAGTTTCTCACCATTTAAAAAATATTGTTTTTCTATTCTTCCTACCAAAGTGTATAACCTCACATTTCCCCACATTATACTTCATCTGCCACTTTATTGCCCACTCACTTAATCTGTCTATATCCCTTTGCATATATATCTATATCTCTTTGTGTCCTCCTCACAGCTTACTTTCCCACCTAGCTTTGTATCATCAGCAAACTTGGATACATTACACTCAGTCCCGTCATCTAAGTTATTAATATAGATTGTAAATAGCTGAGGCCCAAGCACTGATCCTTGCGGCACCCTACTAGTTACAGCCTGCCAACCCGAAAATGATCTGTTTATCTCTACTTTTTGTTTTCTGTCCGTTAACCAATCCTCTATCCATGCTAATATATTACCCCCAAACCCAGGAGCCCTTATCTTGTGTAGCAACCTTTAATGTGGCACCTTATCGAATGCCTTTTGGAAATCTCTTGTGCAACGCGCTCTTTCCAGCAGTAACAGCAGCAGGGTAATGTGTTCTCGGGCAATGTGCTGTTTGGGATAATTTGGTGACAGCTCTTGGGTTTTGCTGGGTCAGGAGGTATCGAGTCCACTGTTGGCCCTTGTAGGGTTGGAGAATTGTGTGTTGTGGCACATTAGGAGGTATTTGTTTGTTCACAACTCCCCTCTTACTTTCTTGGACATTTACCTGGGTCTTGTGTGGGGTTCACAAATGGGTACCAGACTGCCTGGTACTCCCACCTTCGCTGGCTGCCATAGGTCCACAGATGTTTCACCCAGATGTTTGCTGTGAGGAGGTTTGTGCACCACCATGGTGCTGGAGGTGGAGGGGGATGGGGATTCACTGTCTTTCAGCTAGCAGTGACAATGCTCTAGCCTGCATATCACACAGGGGATTCACTCCCTGGTGAGTGGCTCTTAAAGCACAGGCTCAGCTCTGGAGGGACTGTGACTGGAAACATCACATAAAGTCTGTGGCATAGATATCGTTAAACCGTTGCATGAGAAATCAATTTAAATAAATTTTAAAGAGGGAAACATGAAACTCTTGGTCACGAGTTTACTGGTGTAAATTGTGCAGAAGAGAGTGCAATTAAATTTTTAACAACAGCAGATTTTTGAAGAACTCTTGATGAGAATATGGTGTTAAATCTTCCTTAATTCTTGGCATTTTAAAAACAGACTTCAAAACTTTGCATATTAGTTTATCAGTTCCTAAACTAGAAAACCCAATGTATAAAATTTAAGGAAATGCAGCTTTGATTTTTTTTCTTGAGATTATTACAACTGTAATACAGTATAGTTTATTTTAAAAGTATTTACCTCCTGTAATGTTCAACTGACCAGGGGGGAGATTTGATGCATCTCATTGGAAGCAGTTTTCACTCCGATTACATAGTCCGAGCTCTCCATAGTTACCAGCTATCTCAGCAGCTGTTTAATGTATGGTTCATAGCTCATCGCCACTTTCTCTTGGCTCTTCGTGCTGTCAATGGCTGCATGCACGGGCGTGCTTTGGAGAGGGCGGTAAGAGGAGAGGCGAGCTCCAAAATCACTGAGTGTGCGTCAATTTGGCATTGCACTCCGATTGACGTCACGCTCTTGGTGAGCGCAGGCAACGGCAGCGCTGATGACCTGCCCAATATGGCGGCCGCCGCGTCCGTGCCAAAAGTGGGTGGAAGCAAGGCAGCAGCCATTTTTTCTACAAAACCGGCCTTAACGCCCGGCGTTAAAGCATCAAATTTCTAGGTTGCCGAGTCTAAACCAGGAAGTATAAATTAGAATATTTAATCCAATGTAAAGTCATGTACAGAAAGCAAAATAAAGTAGGGAAAGAAAGATGGGATTAAGAGAGAGATAAAAGAGACAGAAAGAAAAAGTAAGAAAAAAATTATTTTAATTTTTTTTAAATCTCCAACAATAACTAAAATCTGAAGGAATGAGACTCCACACTTATAAAAGTAAATTTGCCGTGCCAGAGAGGTTGTTTGGCAGTAATTAATATTTATCACGCTGTTAAAAATTCACTTACACCTGAATGCACAAGCCCTAACTTTTTCTGGCATATTTAGTGGGTAACTAGTGAGTAAGTGTTGCAACTTTACGCCCTTCATCTAATTTAATGCTGAGTCTCTCAGCGAGGTACCGCGGACGCTGAAAATTGCTGTCCGATTTACTCCATAATAATGGTTGAGTGCTGTTAGCCTCACCTTTATTCTCAATGCAAAATTCGGACCATTGTCTTTGGCCCTTTCCATAAACTACCCCCCAACCCCGCTCCCTTGCCACTGATTTCATCCTCCTCCCAGGTCATTGTCCGTATCCTAAGCGTCCTGTTTGACCCTGAACTGAGTTTCTGACCCTCTATCCTTTTCATTATAAAGACCGACTACTTCCACCTCTGTAGTATCACCCGCCTTCACTTCAGTCTATATGCTGGTGAAACCCTCATTCATGGCTTTGTCATCTCCAAATTTGATTACTCCACTGTTCTCCTGGCTGGCCTCCCATCCTCCACTCTCCACAAACTCCAGTTCGTGCAATGCCCTGCTCAAATCTTATTCTGAAAGACGTCCCACTCACCTATTACATTCATCCTCACATTGGCTCCCAGTCTTCCAAAGTCTCAAATTTAAAATTCTTATCCTTGTCTTAAAGTCCCTCCAGGGCCTTATCCCGACCTAGCTTCATAATCAACTTCAGTCCTAAATCCCCCTACACAAATCTAACTCTGGCCTTCTGTGTAAGCTCCCTTTTTTGCCCCCACCATCAGACACCATGGGGGCGATTAAGCCAATGGGGGTGCGTTGGAGACGGGACTGCTGCTTGGCGGGTCGATTTGTGGCCAACCCATGCTAGTTTCCCTTGATTGACCTTGTAAGCCCACCCGGCGGGCTTAGCAGGCCAATTACGGGAAAGCCGGTTGCAGAGAACGTCAAGGTATGACGTTTCATCTGTCAAAACTTTTTGGCAGATGAATTGTCATCGTTTGACAGCTCTGTGAAGCTGCCAAACAGTGACATTCTCTGTAGTTTGATGAGGTCTTGAATTCAAAACTTCATCAAACTTCTTTCTTTTACAGAAATGAGATGGTTGTTGCATCTGAGAATGCAACGGCCATCTCTCATCTGCAACACGGAGGTCCGAGACTCTCCACATAGACACTGACTGAAGCCTGCAGGAAGAAACAAAGGTAAGTACACTTTTACTAACACTTTGCACTTACCTCAGATACTCACCTCTCCACTCTTGCACCCATCACTTACCTTCACACCACACTTTTGGACCCCCTGTCCACCGCAGACCCAGTACTCGCCTCGCTAAGCTGGCGGGTTTTGGAGCCTTCGGGAAGCCCACACTTGTGAGGGTAAAAAGGGGATAATCCTATTTTCTGCCTGTTGACTACCTGTTACCAGGCAGTTAATAGGCTTCAATCCCTTCCCGCCTCCAAGGAGACGGGACCCGGCCCGGGATGGCTACCTGCCTCCTAGGAAAATGGCATGGAGGCGGGTTCTGCCATTTTCCCAGCAGCCCTGCCTCCATACCCGTCTCCCCAGGGCTGGAAAAATCACCCCCACACTTTCAGCCGCCTAGGTCTTATTCTCTAGATTCCAACACTAAGGGATTGATTTTAACTCAGGTGCGGGAAATTGTCGGGTTCCCCGAAATTGGTGTTTCCCACACGAATCTAAATGGGTGTGTGAGATTGATGCAATTTTAACTCAAGTGGCCAATTGATTTCCAACGTGTGGGAACCCTTGGCAAATTAGTATTTCCAGTCAGAAAGTCGCATAATATGACGTAATTATTGCTGCTGCATTTAGGGTCTGCAACTAGCCTTGCTTCTTCTGCAGGCTGCCAACCTTTTGGCATTTGCTGATACACTGAGCTGGAAGCAGAATGGCAAGAGAAAGACCGAGGTCTGCACCCCGTTTTGACGACGTTGCCCTGCAGGCTTTAGTGGAGGGAGCAAGAGCTCACAAGGAGGTGCTCTTCCTTTCATCAGGGAGGAAGATGCCTCCCCAGCAGACAAAGGCTGCGTGGCTACAAGTGGCAGAGGAGGTCAACTCCTTATCGGCTACCCGCAGAACCTGGATACAGTGCAGGAAGAGATTTCATGACCTTCAGCACACTGGAAAAGTAAGAATGAAGTTCCCATCACTCTCAATCTGATCTCCATTGCCTCTCCTCACCAGCACTCAGCTTTAGCAATCTCTTCCTCCACATCCCACTTGACACTGACATCCAGGCACCCTTACCCATTCCCTCTCTCTCTATGCTCACATTCACCTAACTATTTGACTATGCAGCCCTCACACTCCCTATCATTCTGATACTATGAAAACAACTGGCAACACACAGGGAGGGCCCTTGGGCTTGCTACCTCACTGCATCTTTGTCTCCTTCTAAGCATCTATGCTATGGATTCTCTACACTCACTCCTTCATTCTCACTCAAACTCCACTTGTCTCCCTCATTGCAGGAAAAGAGAGCTCACAATAAAAGAGAACGAGCGAGGACAGGAGGAGGGCCACCCTCAGTAGCCCACCTCACTCCCTGGGAGGAAGCGGTCCTGGAGATCGTAGGACTGGAGGATGAGGTGCAAGTGGGGGACGGACAGACAGGTGCATCACAGCAAGCAGGTGACAGAATAGTTTTCCATCTCTCGCATTGACATTGCATGAGTCGCTGATAATGATTCTGAAGCTATAACAGATGGACCATTTGATCATCTGCAATATGCAATTGCATGTAACCTTGACCTCACATCTCTAACTCTTTCCTTTACTCCCCCACAGGACCATCGAGAGCCCCCGTCCCTACTGTCCAGGAGGAAGAGCCTGAGCTTCCAGACTCCTCAAAGGAATCTGCAACCTCTGAGGGCACAGCGTCAGCAGAATTCAGCGCACCCAGCACCAGCACAGACACTCACACCTCGGTGGGACCTTCGGGACACAGAGTAGTGTTGTCACCTGGTGTATCACAGCTCACAAGTGAGCATCAGCAGATTGTGGAGACAGCGACAGCAGTGGAGAGTGCTAGTCGGAGGGCGCAGGACTCTGCCAGCTCGGCTCAGCTGCATGTCGACCCTCTGCCTCTGGGTCCATCCATAAGATCAGCGGGGCTGGAACTCCAGGAACAGGTGCAGGAGTCTCTGGCAGGTTTTGTCTCCAGGGTCGATGTGAGTGTGGAGCGAATAGAGGAGTCCATAGCAACCATGAGCAGAGCCTTTGTGGAGTCATTGGCGCATGAACGCATCACCATGGAAAGGATGGCAACCTCCATGGAGGAGATAAGTCGCCAGGGTGTGGAAAACATGGTGAGTGTTCATAATAGAATGACATCTCTTGAGGAGCAATGGGCATCTATTGAACAGAGAAACCAGACCTTCATGGAAGTCCTTCTGAGTAGGACTGCCAGTGCAGATACGGGTCCCCATGGCCCCCTGATGTGCAGCAAGGTGCTCTCAAGCCACTTCCAAGCACTGGCCCCTTCTGGCCTGTGCAGCTTCAGGTGGGTGAGCAGCAGCCTGGCGCTCCTGTTGCTGCTGCTGTTGTTCCTGGTTCTGCTGGTGCCGCGGCTGTTGTTTGAGCTCATCTAATGCCCAAAAGGGAAGGAAATAAATGGCTCCCATGCTTCTGGTATATGCCTCCGTTGAGGAAGCGCTGAGTGAAGGTGGTGAGCAGGGTTTCCCAGGAGGTCACACTGGAGATGTGTGTGAGGCTCCAAACTTCCACAGGTGTGGTTAAGCCTGGTAAAAGTTGCCCCAGGCCTGAAACAACAAAGTCCTGCCACCTGCAAATGATGACTGATCAATTCTCCTCTTTAATGGTTGACCTGCAGCTGATAGTCAGCAAGCCAATAGTGCTCATGCCAGGTTTCACAGGCATGATCCCCACCAGGCGTGTTTTACGTGGGAAAAGGGTTAAAAATGCAAGGGCCTGTTGAAATGGGATTATAAAGGCCAATTATGGCTGATTAAGGGCCTTAAAGACCAGTCCCGCCTGTTGGAGGCGGGACTGATTCGGGACCATCAGACACGCCTGGGTTAAAATGGCTTGGGGTCTGGAACCAGGCCGGGGGGGGCGGGGGGGTTCTGACCCCCAGTTTTTGCGATTTTAACCTCCCACATGCCTCAAGGCCCGCCTCACGACTGAGTTAAAATCGACCTGTAAATCTCTCCACTTCCTTTAAGACCCTTTTTAAAACCCACCACTTTGACCAAGCCTCCTAATCTCTCCTTCTTTGGCTCAGCATCTATTTTTTCCACATCAATGTGAAGCGCTTTGGAACACTCTCTATGTTAAAGGTGCTATTTAATTGCAAGTTGCTGTTATTTCAAAACACTTTGGGGAATTTTCATAGTAAAGAGCACACGGGTTGCAGTTCAGGAGGGTTGTTAAAATCGGTGAAAATATCAGCGTGCCCAGAAGCTGGGTCCAATGTGCCACCGTCCGGGTTTAACTCAGGCACATTTTGATACGTGTGCATAATGACTTCCAGAGAGGGGGGCTACTGTTTATAATATTTAAATCAGCCATTTTTGACAAGATTTTGACCGGCATTTAAATTTAACATCACATGCACAGGTTTCCCAGGCTACCTGAAACTTGTCATTGAAAGGAAGGCGAGAGATTGTACAGCAGTGCATGAGGCTAATTAAAAGTCACAACTATGGACATCAATAAATACTCTGCACTCACAGCTGCTTTCCTACCTCCCACTGGGAAAAGCGAGAGGCTAATTTGTGGGCTTGGGATGTAATGAGACTCACAAGATCAGGATGGGTGGTGCGATGGCTACCTTAGATTGGACCTTGGACGAGGAGCAAGATGACCAACAGCAGCAGCAACAGCCTCTCTGGAGAGACCAGCAGGTGGTGAGCAGAGAGGGGAGCAGCAGAGGGTTCAAGGGCATAGGAGACACAGGATGTAAAGGCAGAGGCTCAGCTTCTATGATCTCTTGAAAGAGCACTGCTTCCGGAGCCTGAGATTGTCATGTCAGGTGGTGGCAGCCATCTGCAGCCTCCTAGAAGAAGACCTGCTCCCGGCTAGAGCTGGTGGACACGCATTACCAATGGATGTGAAAGCCACCACTGACCCCAACTATTTTGCCTCTGGATCTTTCCCGGGTGATACTGGCAACATATCCAGGATCTCCCAGTCAGCTGTACATAAATACATAAGACATGTGACTGATAGATAGTTTGCCAGGGCCGGCAATTATGTCAACTTCGCCTGTGATGACACTAGTTACCATGGGTGGGCGCTTGGGTTTGCGCCTCTGGCAGCCTTCCTACTGGTGTAGGGCATCATCAACTGCACACACTTGGCAATCCGCGCACCACCAGATTAACCAACTGCAAGGGATTCCATTCAATCAATGTTTAGCTGGCGTGCAACCACAAGAAAAGGTTTATGTAGGTGTGAACCAGATTCCTGGGGTGCTGCCATGATGCTTTCATCCTGCAGCAGTCTAAGCTCCCCGAACTCTTTGGACCTGTAAGGGGTGGCTGATGACACCCGTGAGGAATCCCACCAAAGAAGCCCAAAAGCAGGTCAACGACAGCCACATGACCACCAGACATGTCATTGAGCACACAACTGGCATGCTTAAGAAGCGCTTCAGGTGCCTGGACAGGTCTGGAGGTGCATTTCAGTGCTCGCCAGCGAGGGTCTCCAGAATAATTAGAAACATAGAAACATAGAAGATAGGAGCAGGAGAAGGCCATTCGGCCCCTCGAGCCTGCTCCGCCATTCAATGCGATCATGGCTGATCATCCAAATTCAGTACCCGGTCCCTGCTTTCTCCCCATACCCCTTGATCCCTTTAGCCTTAAGAAATATATCCAACTCCTTCTTGAATACATTTAATGAATTGGCCTCTACTGCCTTCTGTGGTAGAATAGTGGTGTGCTGCACTCTGCACAACATTGCGCAGCAGCGAGGATTGGAGCTGTAGGAGGAACAAGGCGCTAAGGTCCCTTGCAGTCAGAGTCAGGGGAATTTATAATGGGGAACAAAGAAATGGCGGACCAATTAAATACATATTTTGGTTCTGTCTTCACAAAGGAGGACACAAATAACCTCCCAGAGATGTCGGGTAACATAGGGTCTGATGAAAGGGAGGAACTGAAATAAATCAGTATTTGTAGGGAAATGGTGTTAGGGAAATTGATGGGATTGAAGGCCGATAAATCCCCAGGGCCTGATAATCTACATCCCAGGGTACTTAAGGAAGTGGCCCTAGAAATAATAGATGCATTGCTGATCATCTTCCAACATTTGATGGAATCTGGAACAGTACCCATGGATTGGAGGGTAGCTAATGTTACCCCACTATTCAAAAAAGGTGGTAGAGAGAAAATGGGGAATTACAGACCGGTAAGCCTGACATCGGTAGTGGGGAAAATGCTAGAGTCCATTATAAAAGATGTAATAGCAGAGCACTTGGAAAACAGTGACAGGATCGGACAAAGTCAACATGGATTTACAAAAGGTAAATCGTGTTTGACTAATCTACTGGAATTTTTTGAGGGTGTAACTGGTAAAATAGATAAGGGAGAACCAGTGGATATGGTATATTTGGACTTTCAGAAGGCTTTTGATAAGGTCCCGCATAAGAGATTAGCGTGTAAAGTTAAGGCACATGGGATTAGGTGCAAGGTATTGACTTGGATAGAGAACTGGTTGGCAGACAGAAAGCAAAGAGTTGGAATAAACGGGTCTTTTTCCAAGTGGCAGGCAGTGACTAGTGGGGTACCGCAGGGATCGGTCCTTGGACCCCAGCTATTCACAATATACATTAATGATCTAGACAAGGGAACTATATGTAATATCTCCAAATTTGCAGACGACACAAAGCTGGGTGGGCGTGTGTGCTGTGAGGAGGATGCCGAGAAACTCCAGGATGATTTGGACAGGTTGGGTGATTGGGCAAAAGCATGGCAGATGCAATATAACGTGGATAAATGTGAGATTATCCACTTTGGTGGCAAAAACAGGAAGGCAGATTATTATCTGAATGGCAATAGATTGGGAGAAGGGGAAGTGCAACGAGACCTGGGTGTCCTTGTGCACCAGTCGCTGAAGGTAAGCATGCAGGTGCAGCAGTCGGTTAAGAAGGCAAATGGTATGTTGGCCTTCGTAGCAAGAGGGTTTGAGTACAGGAACAAGGATGTCTTGCTGCAGTTATACAGGGCCTTGGTGAGACCACATCTTGAGTATTGTGTGCAGTTTTGGTCGCCTTATCTGAGGAAGGATGTTCTTGCCATGGAAGGAGTTCAGCGAAGATTCACCGGGCTGATACCTGGGATGGCAGGAATGGCGTATGAGGAGAGATTGGGTCGATTGGACTTGTACTCGCTGGAGTTTAGAAGAATGAGAGGGGATCTCATTGAAACTTATAAAATTCTGACAGGACTGGACAGACTAGGTGCAGGAAGAATGTTCCCGATGGTCGGGGAGTCCAGAACCAGGGGTCACAGTCTAAGGACAAGGGGTAGGCCTTTTAGGACAGAAATGAGGAGGAATTTCTTCACCCAGAGAGTGGTGAACCTGTGGAATTCTCTACCACAGAAGGCAGTAGAGGCCAATACATTAAATATATTCAAGAAGGAGTTGGATATATTTCTTAAGGCTAAAGGGATCAAGGGGTATGGGGAGAAAGCAGGGACCGGGTACTGAATTTGGATGATCAGCCATGATCGCATTAAATGGCGGAGCAGGCTCGAGGGGCCGAATGGCCTACTCCTGCTCCTATCTTCTATGTTTCTATGTATAAGCACTCATTGTCTGCGGAGGAGGAGGGGAGAATGAAGATGGCAGCCCTAACACAGCACCAGCCACTCCCATTGCTCCCTGGGATGCCAGGAATTTCCTTATAGCTGTAAGGTTCAGTTAGTCACTACCACTGGACCAACATAAGAATCACAGCCAACAGCCACTCTTCCTTTTCCCCCCCACCAATCCTACTGGCACAAAGCAGTCCTCTAACCAATCAACCACCCATTGCACATCCCCTCATTGGTCCCCATCAATTCATGTCTTCCCATTCATCAACAAGCAACCAAAAAGGTGGGTTGCCACTTGGCTACCAAGAAAGGACAACAAGGGAAAGTGATGCAAATTAATAAATTTTACATGATTCGAGTAAACAATAGAAATTTAACAACATAACATTTTCTCACACACCCATGCGCATACCCTTGCTTTTCTCTTCCTTTTTCTACTGCTCCTATATGGTGCTTCATCGGAGGTAGAGGCAGGCTGCTCAGATCCCTGCTCTGACTATTGAGATGCTCTTGGCCGACAATCTCTGGGTGTTGGAGTCCGTGAGGACCCTGCCAAAGACTTCTCCACCTGCACCTGTGCAGGGGCGGACATAGCCATTGGGAGACAAGGCAGCATGTCGAGTACTGGCTGAGGAAGGGCAACGGGTGAGAAGTGGGAGCACTTTGAGTGGAGTTGCCACTTCTATGTCCCCTTTTGCCATCATCCCTCTCCAACCACACTTCACTCCTGCCGCTCTGCTGGAGAGCATCTTGATGCAGATCAGTGCAGCGCTGTAAGGCTGAGGCTAAGGTGTCTGACATCCTATTTAAGGCGACAGTCATGTTGGCATTCAGAGTCCGCACCGGCCCTGGTCAAGGCCTGCATGGACTAATTTAATTGCTGCGATTAATGTTCCATGGAGGTGACCAATCTATCCATGGAAGAAGACATCCTCGTAATGCCCTGCAATATCAACTCACTCATGCTTGAGCTGTACTTCTCCATTGACTCTGCAGTTATAGACAGTGTGTGTGGAAGGCCTGCCAGTATGTCACAGATTTTTCTCCTGCCCCTCAATGATCATCCCTTTCATCGCTGGCCCCCGGGGTACAACATCTGTGTCCAGCTGAGCAGAAGCTGCTGACAAGGGTGGCACTGTTGTTGTTTGGCGAACTGACCTCCACTTTGCGGAGGCTGAACAGCAACTCTCCGACACCTCCTCCTACCTCCCCCTGGACCATGACCCCACTATCGAACATCAAGCCATTGTTTCCAAGACTGTCACTGACCTCATCTCCTCTGGAGACCTTCCCTCCACAGCCGCCAACCTCATAGTTCCCCAACCCTGCACAGCCCGCTTCTACCTCCTTCCCATCATCCACAAACAGGACTGCTGTGGTAGACCCATCGTTTCAACCTGTTCTTGCCCCACGGGACTGACTTCTTCCTATCTCAACTCTATTTTTTCTTCCCTTCTCCAGTCTCTTCCCACCTACATCCACGATTCTTCTGACACCCTCTGCCACTTTAACAATTTCCAGTTTCCTGGTCCCAACCATTGTGAAGGAATAAGCCATATAACCTATTCAGAAAAATACACCATTCTATGAAAAAATTCTGGCCTTATTAAAACATGACAAACTGGGTCTGGAAATCTAGAAACCGAACTATGAAAAAGCTGTGATAGTATTCTGGCTATAGAGATAAGATAGTTGTTGACACTGAATCAATATCCTTATTGAAACAGAAGCTTAAAGGCTCCTGATAGTCTGAACCTTTGGGAACAAGGCAATAGTTCACCCTGTACAAGGTGTTCTAATTTACACCTCATAAGGAAGCACATAAAAGTAACAAACATCTGCCTTCATAAAAATGATACCAAGTAAAGCGCACCTGCTGTTACACCGTTTTTTATGATAAACTTAGAACACCTAGAGGAGAGACATGGTTCTGTAGTGCTACCAGCTGAAGTGACTGTAAGAATTGCTGGGATCAGCAGAAAAATGACTAGAGATAATTAGCTTACATCAGCAGAAAACCTTGAAATATCACTGGAAAAGGGTATAAATATTGAACTCTCAAATGGGATAGTAGACTCGCTTTAAAGGGGCAAAGCGATTCTCGGCTTCAGAGCCAGCTCTGTAAGTCTCCAACTCTTTGTACCTTGGGAATCAAGGGTACTGTATTTGATTTTGGTGGATATCCTGTAGAAAACTAAGAACTGTAAAACTGTAGCGAAGTTAAGATTTGAGAGTAGGTTCTCTGATAATAGAATTGTAAGCTTTCTTTTTTTGGAACTGTTAATGTTGCGATTGATTCACCAACTGTAAATGATATGTCGGTTCTTTAATAAATCTATATATTTTTAGAATTGTCTCACATAATACTTCTGTATCAAACTCGCAAACTCAATTTCTGCACACTCTTTGGTGAGGAGTTGCAGAATTCTGGGGGAGTTTTCCGGACCCTCATAATATCCGGAACGTTACAGTCTAGTTAAACTTATTAAAAGTGCTATCTGGAGGACGGTAACATTTTCAGGTTGTTCCTTTCCTTTAGGGAGAGATAGTCCGGACCTTTAGACCCAATTAAGCGTCTTTAGGATTCGGCTACCTCAAACTTTAGTTGAAAGTGAACGTCTGAGGAATACGCTTGATCCGGGGTAGTCCTAAAGGGGCTAGGACTCGTAATTATCCCTTCACCATCTCCTTTTCACTATGGATGTCCAATTCCTCTACACCTCCATCTCCCACCAGGATGGCCTGAGGGCGCTCCGCTTCTTCCTTGAACAGAGGCCCAACCAGTCCCCATCCACCACCACCCTCCTCCACCTGGCTGAACATGATCTCAAATTGAGCAACTTCTCCTTTGACTCCACTCACTTCCTCCAAATTAAAGGTGTTGCTATGGAAACCCGCATGAGTCCTAGCTATACCTGCCTTTTTGTGGGATATGTGGAACATTTTTTGTTCCAGTCCTACTCAGGACCCCTCCCTCAACTCTTTTTCTGGTACAGTGATGACTATTGGTGCCGTTTCCTGCTCTCGCCCTGAACTAGAAAATTTCATTCACTTTGCTTCCAATTTCCACCCTTCCCTCACCTTCACATGATTCATCTCCGACACTTCCCTTCCCTTCCTCGATTTCTCTGTCTCCATTTCTGGGGCTAGACTATTGACAAACATCCACTATAGCCCACTGACTCCTACAGCTACCTGGACTACACTTCCTCCCACTCCGCTTCCTGTAACGACTCTATTCCGTTCTCCCAGCTTCACTGGGGAGAATTTTCTGGGGGGTGCGGGGGCGGCGGTGGTCAGCAGACACAATCAGCAGCGGGTCGGGTGGGAAAGTGTTTTTTTCCCCAGTGGGTCAGGACCCTGCTGTCAACCTGCCGCCACACACATTTACCAAATATTGGGTCTGCCAGCGCTGAGCAGACCCGATACGTAGTAGCAGGGGAGGCAATTGAAATCATTAGTGGCTTGTTTACAACCACTTAACAATGCTTTTTTCCCAGCTTTTTGATTTTGACAGGTCGCCCACTGGTTTCCCGCTGTGCCTAGACCTCGTCTGTGAAGCTGAGGTAGGAGGTCAGTGGCCATTGAATCAGCTGATGAACTGACAGCTTCAAATGTCAAGTCAAAGCTCCCAGCTGATTGAGAAATGTTCCCTTAATCATGAGCTTCTCTAAATTGCATTTCCACTACAGATTCAGAATGCTGCAAGTTTTCACATAAGTCTGCATCCAGTTTGACCTTATTACCTCCCCCACCATTGACAGATCACTTCTGTCATCTCTACTTCACATGCCATCTATTCCATCAGCATGGGTGCCCTTGAAACTCTCACCTTGGTCCTCAGAATTCCACCATGATCAGCCCCAACACCAGCAGCACCAGGCACACCAGCAGCACCAGGCACACCAGCAATACTAACCTTCTCCACAATCAACTGATGCTGCACAGGACAGAGGACATCAGCACCCAACCACATTGCTGCCCGAGAGGCCTAGGATGGCCTCACCATGGCCAGATTTACTTCACTTGACGCTGTACACCCTGGCTACCACATGATGTGCCAGGTTGGCACCACCCCACACCAACACCATAAAACATCCTTACAATGCCCAAGCCATTCCTTTCACACTCATCACCATTGGGGGGGGGGGGGGTACCATTATGTTGCACTATTCACTGCAACTCACTAAGCCACTTCCAAAGGTGCACACTAATCTATCCAAGAACGCAAAGTGTTGAAATAAAGGTTTCAATGTTTGACACCACATTCACAGAAACTTTACATGAACATTGCATAAAACACCCAAGTAACTACCTTTGTGTGTTGTTAGTTGGTATGGTTGGACTAGGATGAGGGTGAATGTGAGGGGTGGCTAGTGAGATGGGGAAGTGATAATGTAGATAGAGAGGGATGGGTGGAGGTGCAAGGTAAGTTGGTGTGAGTAAGGATGTGCAGGAGTAAGGTAGAGAAGGCAGAGTGATGGGGATGTGACGAGTAACACAGCAGGATGAGGTTAAGTGTGGCTTTGCAGTAATGTTTCGTGATCTACTGAGATCATTGAAAGGTTTGCGCCACTGCAGCCTGGTCCTCTTGACGACATCCCTGCTTGTGTCCTCCTGTGCAATGTGCAACCAGGCTGTGTTGATCTCCTGGGGAGGTCTCTTCTACCCATTGGAAGGGAAGAGAACCTCCTGCGTGCTGTGACTCCCTCCATAAGCATATGGAGGGAGTCATGGGAGAGCCTGCGTGCAGCCCTGCACCTCTGTGCAGTGCTCGTCAGTGTTTGCAACACTTCAGTGCTGTAGAACTTTGACAGCACAAATGTCAATATCAATTTCGCATGGTTCCTTTAAGGAAACCGGCTGATGATGAGTCATCAGACCCACTTCCTTCAGTTGGCCGGCAAACATGCTGGGCGGGCTTAACAAGCCTAATCAGGGGAAAATCATTCTACAAAGTGGGCTGGAGCCAACATCGAGGCCAGGACTTGCCACCGACATTGCCCGCCACGGACCCACCGAGGTTGGTAAAATCCAGCCCTCTGTCTCCGTCGCATCTGCTCTGATGATGCCACCTTCCATACTAGTGCTTCCGATATGTCTTTCTTTGACCTCAACCGAGGATTCTCCTCTGTCGGGTTGACATGGCCCTCGACCGTGTCCGTTCCATTTCCCACACTTCTGCTCTCACCCCTTCCCCTCCCTCCCAGAATCATGATAGGGTTCCCCATGTCCTCACTTTTCACCCCACCAGCCTCCACATTCAACGTATCATCCTCTGCCATTTCCGCCACCTCCAGCATGATCCCACCACCAAACACATCTTCCCCTTGCCCCCCCTTTCAGCATTCCGAAGGGACCGCTCCCTCTGCGACACCCTGGTCCACTCCTCTATCACCCCCAACACCCCTTCCCCTTCCCATGGCACCTTCCCGTGCAAGCACAGGAAATGTAACACCTGTCCTTTTATCTCCTCCCTTTCCACTGTCCAGCGCCCCAAACACTCCTTCCAGTGATTTACGTACTTCTTGCAATTTAGTATACTGTATTCGCTGCTCACAATGCGGGGCGACCAAATGCAGATTGGATGACCCCTTTGTGGAACACCTCCATTCAGTCCGTAAGCATGACCCTGAGCTTCCGGTCGCCTGTCCCTTTAATTCTCCACTCCACTCCCACTCTGATCTCGCTGTCCTTGGCCTCTCACACTGTTCCAACGAAGCTCAACGTAAGCTCGAGAAACAACACCTCATCTTTGAATTAGGCACTTTACAACCTTATGGACTCAACATCAAGTTCAACAATTTCAGACCATAACCTCTGCCCCTATTTTTTTCACATGGCAGCTGTTGATGATTCTGCCATTGCCATTTACACCTCATCTAGACTCATTTTTTGTTTCTTTACTTGTCCCACTACCATCTCCTTTTGCTTTGTACTATCGTCCCTTTTGTCATTTAATCTCTCCTGCCTTCCAGCCTATCACAGACCTTCCCTTTTGTTCTTTCCTCCCCTCCCCCCTTTCCCAGCCTCTTCACTTGCTTAAAATCTGTTACATCTCGAACTTTTTCCAATTCTGACGAAAGGTCATTGACCTGAAACGTTAACTCTGTTTCTCTCTCCACAGATGCTGCCTGACCTGCTGAGTATTTCCTGCATTTTCTGTTTTTATTTTGTGAGCAGAGCTTGGAGAGGGCTGCACCCTCCGACGCAGTCTCTCTGTAGCTGTCCCTGATTCCACTGTCTGCTCATGCTCACTTGTGAACTGTGAGTCAACAGGTGAAATGCCAACTAACTGATTAACTGGACCCACCGAAGAGCGAGTATCTGCTGGTGCACGGTAAACATGAGTCCTGTGACCGTACAACCACGGAAGGAGTCAACTCCTCTGATGATTCATCGTGTGGGAGCTGCACCGGCTCCTGCTGCACGCGTGAAGGCCCGGGTGGAGAGAAAAGAAATGAATTAGTACCGGCAAGGTAAGAATGTTGCAACTTATCATTATGAAGATGATCATATTTCACTCGCTCCTGAAATCAATCAACATGACTGAGTGCCATATGACATGTGGGCCGATGATATTTAATTCTGTCACCAGGTAGCTGCAAAGTCCGAATCTCCCCATCTCTGATGCTCAGGGACGCCGAGACACCACTGATCTCCAGCGCTTCCTCCTCTGCAGCTGCTAACTGGGAAATCAGTGGAGCACCACTTCCGGTTCACCTCTGGCTTAAAAACAAAATAAAATCAAGGAGAGATGTCACAGGACAGCAGGTAGGTGATTGATTGGTGAGTATTACAGCCCTTTTACTCTCTAGGTTAGGTAAGTGCATTCAATTCATAACTGGGAGAGTATTAACTACTCTAACTTTATTAAATTAATAACTTAAACTAAATTAACTAATTATAATTAAAAATTAAAACTAAAAATAATCATTTGAATAAAAACTGTAACTAATTATACAAATAAAAAATAAGGTTGATCGAGATGGCAGTGTCGTAACTGCAGCATGTGGGAGTTGGTGGAGGCCAACAAGATCCCGAGCAATTACATCTGCGGCTGCAGCTCGAGGAACTTCGGCTCAGAGTTGTTGAGCTGGAGTCCGAGCTGCAGATATTGCGATGCATCAGGGAAGGGGAGAGTTACCTGGACACTTTGGCGGCGATTTTGTAAATAGATGCGGGTTGGGTGCGGGTCAGGTGGTTTCCGGCTTCCAGTCTCAACCCCAAATACATCCGGCCCACGGACATTATTTTACGTTGATTGACCATGTTAAGCCCGCCCTGCGGGCTTGCCAGCCAATTAAGAGGAAGGCGGTCAGATGACATCATTTGATGACGCATCATCTGCCGGTTTTCTTAAAGGGACCACGCACAATTTTTCTTTGACAGCTCACTTCTCAGTGCTTGACAGCATTGAAGTGCTGCAAACACTGACAATCACTGTACAAAGGTGAGCTCTTGCACCCAGGCTCTCCAGTGACTCCCTCCATAGGCTGGAACAGGTGGCAGCTGCAGGTGAGGTTACAGAAGTGATCTGTCACTAGTGAGAGAGGTTCTCCCAATGAGGTGGGACTAGACATTGATTTCAAAACTTTTTACTTTCAGAAAAGTGTAAAAGCATTAAAAATGATTTTCCCAACATTTCCTTACCGCTGAAACTCACCAGTGCACCATTGGATCCTTCACCCCACTTCTGCAGCTGTCATCAATGCAGAAACACTACAGCAGACTCACAACACACCACACTTACCTGGCGTGGTGACCAGACATTGGGAACCCCGAGGCAGAAGCGGCAAAATTGAAAAAGAGCCTGTTAACAACTATCAAGTACCTGTTAACAGGCAGATAAGTGGCTTTAATCCTCTTCCCGCCGTTAGGTGTTGGGTCCTTGCGCAAATCGGGGATCCAGCACTTGGGAAAATTGTTTGGAGGCGGGTTGACAGCGGGATCGAAACCTGCCGTCAAAAACGATTTTGACCCTTGACCTGCCTCCAAACCCGCCCTCTCAGTGCCGATAAAATCGTGACCTAAGTTCCAGGAGGCAGTCACACCCTTTAGGTTAAATAGTACTTTAGAGTTAGTCAATGGCGAGGTACAGGAGGGTGTGACTGTGAATCAGGAAGGTATGGGGAGCCAGGATATAGTGATGGAGGAGCATCAGCCCTTGACCTTGTCCAACAGGTACGAGGTACTTGCTGCCTGTATGGATGAGAACAAGAACTGCAGGGTGGACGGGCAGACTGACCATGGCACCGTGGTACAGGAGGCCATTCAAGTGGGGGAGTAAAAAGGAATGTGGTAGTGGTAGGCGACAGTATAGTCAGGAGGATAGATACTGTTCTCTGCAGCTGCAACAGGGAGTATGAAGGCTGTGTTGCCTGCCTGATGCCAGGGTTAAGGATATCTCCTTGTAGCTGGAGAAGAACTTAGAGAGGGAAGAGGAGGATCCCGTTGTCGTGGTCCATGTAGGAATCAACAACATAGGTAGAACTAGGAATGAGGTTCTGCTGAGAGAGTTTGAGGAGTTGGGGTCCAAATTAAAAAGCAGAACCTCTAAGATAATAATCTCTGGATTGTTACCTGAGCCACACGCCAATTGGTATAGGGATAAGCAGATTAGAAGGTTAAGCGTGTGGCTGAAAGAGTGGTGTGGGAGGCAGGGGTTTCACTTCATGGGCCACTGGCACCAGTACTGGGGATAGAGGGAGCTGTTCTGTTGGGACGGGCTCCACTTAAACCGGGCTGGAACCAGTGTCCTGGCGAATCGAATAACTAGGGCTGTAGATAGGGCTAAAAACTTGAAAGGGGTATGTTGGGGGGTGGGGGGGGGGAGTAAATTTAAAAGCAGCAAGGGAAATGTCAAGGCTCTAGAGCAGAGCAGAGTTTTGGGTAAAAATAAGCAGAGTGGGTCAGGAAGGGACAGAGAGAGTAACAAAGGTAATAAGGCATCAGTGACTATGGTGACATCAGGGAAAAATAGAAAAAAGTCAAAGCTAAAGGCGCTATATCTGAATGCGTGAAGCATTTGCAACAAAATAGATTAATTCATAGCGCAGATAGAAATTAATAGTTTTGATCTAATAGCCATTATGGAGATGTGGTTGCAAAGTGACCAAGGTTGGGAACTAAATATTCCAGGATACTTAACTTTTAGAAGAGATAGGCAAAATGGAAAAGGAGGAGGGGTAGCCCTGATAATAAAGGATGGGATAAAGACAGTAGAGAGAAACAGTGTGGGGGGGATGGGATTTTCTGATGTCCGAGGAGGCAGGTTTGGAGGCGGGAAAGACGGGAAAATCTGGAAACAATGAGGGCGGGTTCGGAACCTGCCTCCAACCCGCCTCCATGGGATTTTGCCGGTGCTGGTTTTGCAGGGCGGGAAATGGTCCCGCCTCCAGCTGGCCACAGCACTTGTTAAGAGGATTAAATGCTCGTTAAGGGCCTCTCTAAGCCTATTTTGAGAGGCCCTCGTGATTTTTCGATCATTTTGGTGTGTTCCACGACCCTCCTAAACCACGCCAGCTAAACTTGACGGGTTGACGAGTGGGTGGCCGCCTCACAGCTGCAGCTCCACCATTAAATCGTTTATTCCATCAGGGATTAGTTGCAGGTGGCAGAACTTTGCTTTAAAAGGTCTTTGAGCACTTTTAGAAGGCCTTCCAAAGTCGGAGGTGCTGCAGCTTGAATCTATCAACTGTTGGACATCCTTGGAAGACCCTCTCCCCACTTGCAATGAGCACTTCCCCAATGGAGGCATCTGCAAGCAGCATGGGAACCATTCATTTTCTTTCACCATGGACCTCAGATTCGGATGATGAGCATTCGCGGCAGCAGCAGAACCAGGCAGCTCAGGAGCAACAGCAGCAGGAGCCCCAACCTCCTGCTCAGCCACCTGATGCTACACAGGGCAGAAGGCGCCAGCGCATCGAGGCACCTCGCTGCAGGAGATACCCCCGACAGAGGGCTTACAGACAGAGGGTGAGCTACCTCAACATGAGTGAGCAGCAGTGCCAAAGGAGGCTGAGACTTTCACGGGAGGTTGTCCGAGAGGTCTGCGGACTGCTGCAGAGGAATGGGTGGACACCCCTCACCAGTGGCTGTTAAAGTCACTACCGCACTCAATGTCTTTGCCTCAGGCTCCTTCCAGGGATCATCAGCAGACATCAGCGGCATCTCCCAGTCGGCCGCCCACAGTTGCATCACACAGGTTACCGATGCCCTTTTTGCTAAGGCCCACAATTACATCCAGTTCTCAAGGGATCAAGGAAGTATAACCGCCCATTCAGTTGGCTTTGCAAATATGGCAGGCATGTCAATGGTGCAGGGCATCATAGACTGCACACATGTGGCCCTTAGGGCACCCCATCACAACCCAGCTATCTTTGTCAACCAAAAGGGCTTCCACTCCCTCAAAGTACAGCTGGTGTGTAACCACAAGAAGGAGTTCTTGCATGTTTGCGCCAAGTTCTGTGATAGTTGCCATGACTGTTTCATCCTGCGGCACTCTAGTGTTCCTCCGCTTTTCAATCCACCAAACCAGCTTAACAGATGGCTCCTTGGTGACAAAGGCTACCCCCTGAAGAAGTGGCTAATGACGCCGATCAGGAGGCCAGCTAACGAGGCTGAAGAGCGCTACAATGCTAGCCACACTTTGACCAGATCCATCATCGAGCAAACCGTTGGGTTGTGAAGATGCACTTCCATTGCCTTGACCGATCAGGTGGAGCCCTGCAGTATACACCATACAGGGTCTCCAGAATAGTCGTGGTCTGCTGTGCACTGCACAACATCGCACAGTGTCATGGCTTGCAGCTTCCTGATGAGCAAGTGGCTCAGTTCCAGCCCTCCTCAGATGAGGATGAGGAGGAGGAGGAGGAGGAGGCTGAGGAGGAGGAGGATCTGGAGGAGGAGGAGCAGCAGGAGGAGGAGCAGGAGGAGGAGGAGGAGCAGGAGGTCAGAGCGCCGGTGTATCGACCAGCAGCAGCACGCGAGCACATGGCTGCCCAGGATGCAAGGGATGAACATATCCTGGCCAGATTTGCATAGGTTGCCCAAGTTGGCACATGTCCTTGGCTCCATCCTAAGACATCATTGACAATGAGCATGACTCTCTGGCCTCCTTTCACTCAGGCCACCAACCTGACAACGCAAGTGTGGCAGAGCCCGCAATGTGGAGCTGCCTAAAGCGAAAGAACAGATGTCATAATGCCAACATTTTGGCATCAAATCATTTTAATGCTTTCCAACAGAGATGGCATTTCATCAATACACAGAAACATTCTCCCAATCTGCACACAGATCTGGAGATTATATCCCTTGCCAGCTGGATCCACACAGCCTTGGTTTCTTTGGGAGGCCTCTTCCTCCCAGATGAGTGGAAGAGCATCTCCATGCTAGCTGTCACCCCCTCAAACAACATTTACAGCGTCTCATCCGAGAACCTCGGGGAGGCCCTTGCCTTGGAATTGGACATAGTGGTTTCTCAGAATATGTTGCAGGTGGTGCAGCATTGACAGAAATCCTGTGGAATGAGCCAAGGCAGCAAGAAGCCATAAAATCAGGCTGGAAAAGTGCTGTCAACAGAGGCGAGTTTCAGTCCCAAAACACTAATTGACCAAGGGCATCCCACACCTCTGAAATCAAGTGGCCAATCAGGGGAAAATCGCAATTTTTTGAAAACTATCAGTGGAGGCGGGTTTCAAACCCACCCAAACCGAAACCCGCCTCCAGTGAGAAAATTGCTCCCACGATCTTAGCTTGGAAAATCAAAAAGTAGAATCAATTTGGGTGGAGCTAAGAAACAGCAAGGGGCAGAAAACATTGGTGAGAGTTGTTTATAGGCCCCCAAACAGTAGTTGTAATGTAGAGCAGAGTATAAATCAGGAAATTAGAGGCGCATGTAACAAGAATAATACTGTAATCATGGGGGACTTCAATCTACATATAGACTGGGCAAACCAAATTTGCAGTAATAGTGTGGAGGACGAATTCATGGAATGTATACAAAATAGTTTTCTAGATCAGTATGTTGAGGAATCAACTAGGGAATAGGCTATTTTACATCGAGTATTGTTCAATGAGAAAGGATTAATTAATAACCTTGTAGTAAAGGGACCTTTAGGGAAGAGTGACCATAGTATGATAGAATTTTATATTGAGCTTGAAAGTGATTTAGTTAAGTCCGAAACTAGGGTCTTCAATCTAAACAAAGCAAACTACGTAGGTATGAGGAGCGAGTTGGCTAAGGTAGATTGGGAAACTACATTAAAAGGTATGACGGTAGACAAGCATTGGGTAGCATTTAAAGAATTAATGCATAATTTACAACAAATATACATTCCTTTAAGGTACAAAAATCCCACAGGAAAAGTGGTGCAACTGTGGCTAACAAGAGAAGTTAAAGATAGTATTAGGTCAAAGGAAGAGGCTTATAATGCTGCCAAAAAAAGTAGTAAGCCTGAAGATTGGGAGGATTTTAGAAGTCAGTAAAGGAGGACCAAGAAATTGATAAGGGTGTGAGAAGTGATGTGATGGAGTAGGCATGACAAGGCAGAGTGAGGGGGTGGCGGGTGTGGGTGGTGGTGGTGAAACGCACACTAGGATGTAAATGAATATGTAGTTGTACTCACCTTTCCTGACCTGTTTAGGTCATTAAAGCTCTTCCTGCACTGAATCCAGGAGTGTGGCACAATGCTCCTGCTGCTGACCTCCTCGGCCACCTCCAGCAACACTTCTTTGTTGCAGCAGCAGGTTTGTCCTCCTGTTACTGGTGAAGAGTATTTCTCTCTGACTCCTCACTGCACCCAACAGTGCATCAAGGGATGCGCTGTTACATCTTGGCGCAGCCCTTGCCTGTCCTGAATCTATTGCAGTACCTCTCCCTCACTTCGCTGCAACTCCCAACTCCTCCAAATTCCATTCTTGGATTGGCCGTTTAAATGCTCCAGTTCAGATCATGTCATGGGGGTCCGCACCACGCTCACTGTCATGCTGGACACCAAACCCAGAAGCAATATTGTAATGAGGTGGCTCCGATGAAATTGCACAAACTGTGCACCAAGACTTCTTCCGGGATTCGCACCTGCTATCTCACCACTGCCACCCCCGCCCCCCGTCGCGCCCCCCCCACCAGCCCCCCTGCCCCCCCCACCCCCCTTTCCAAACAGGCCTTCATTACTAAAGTTTGGGGGGGTTTTGAAAAAATTGTGCACTGTGTGTTAATTTTCATCGTTGAAAACTATTATAGTCAACATAGCCCAGGAATGGGCGCTAACTTTAGAAAAGTTTGAGAATTACCGCCAGGTGCTAAGGATTCAGACTGCAAGGAAAATTCAGTCTCATTGCACAAAGAAAAGATTGGAGCGCTAAATCAAGTGCCAGTGGCCTAGCTCAGTGGCAGTAAAGTCGAAGCGCTGACCAAAATCAGGTGCAGTCATCATTGCCACAGGCTCTATCCAGTTAACATAGAAACATAGAAGATAGGAGCAGGAGTAGGCCATTCAGCCCCTCGAGCCTGCTCCGCCATTCAATGAGATCATGGCTGATCATCCAAATTCAGTACCCTGTCCCTGCCTTCTCTCCATATCCCTTGATCCCTTTAGCCTTAAGAAATATATCCAACTCCTTCTTGAATATATTTAATGAATTGGCCTCTACTGCCTACTTTGGTAGAGAATTCCACAGGTTCACCACTCTCTGGGTGAAGAAATTCCTCCTCATCTCTGTCCTAAATGGCTTACCCCTTATCCTTAGACTGTGACCCCTGGTTCTGGACTCCCCGACCATTGCGAACATCCTTCCAGCATCTAGTCTGTCTAGCCTGTTAGAATTTTATAAGTTTCGATGAGAACCCCTCTCATTCTTCTAAACTCCAGCGAGTACAAGCCCAATCGACCCAATCTCTCCTCATACGTCATTCCTGCTATCCCAGGTATCAGCCTGGTGAATCTTCGCTGCACTCCTTCCATGGCAAGAACATCCTTCCTCAGATAAGGCGACCAAAACTGCACACAATACTCCAGATGTGGTCTCACCAAGGCCCTGTACAACTGCAGCAAGACATCCTTGTTCCTGTACTCAAACCCTCTCGCTACGAAGGCCAACATACCATTTGCCTTCTTAACCGCCTGCTGCACCTGCATGCTTACTTTCAGCGACTGGTGCACAAGGATGCCCAGGTCTCGTTGCACTTCCCCTTCTCCCAATCTATTGCCATTCATATAATAAGCTGGCTTCCTGTTTTTGACACCAAAGTGGATAACCTCGCATTTATCCACGTTATATTGCATCTGCCATGCGTCTGCCCAATCACCCAACCTGTCCAAATCCTACTGGAGTTTCTCGGCGTCCTCCTCACAGCACACACGCCCACCCAGCTTTGTGTCGTCTGCAAACTTGGAGATAATGGCCCAGAAATTCTGGTCTCCACGGGTGAGTACGCATGGGGTACTCACGCGTGGGCCCGATGGAAGTGCCGGTTTCTTGCATGCACTGCGCATGTGCGGGAAACCGGCACTTCCGTTCCTCTGAACGAAGGGGTTCAGAGGTCGAACGCGTGCGGGGGGGAGTCTGCGCGTGTGCTTTGAACTTACTTTTTTTAACAGGTTTTTTCGTGAGGGTAAGTCTTTAGATTTTAGAAATGTAAAAACTAGGCGTAAGGCCTGCATTTTAAAAGGTAAGTGGTCAATTAATTAAAATTAAAACATTTTTTCCACAGGTTTATTATTTTTAAATACTTTAAAGCAAAGTAAGTTTATTTTTAGCCCCGTTAGAATATAAAATGATTTTTTTCAAAAATTTAAATTATTGTTTAAAATAGTTATTTATGTAATTTATAGTTTATTTAAAAAGTGTGATGATTTTTAAAAATTTATTTGAAGGTTTACTACTATTTTGGGGCCGTAGTATTTATAAGTTTTGACAGGTCTTCCTGTCACTACTTATGAATGGGCTTTTCCCTGCACCGATTGGCTGCCCATGGCCCACGTGATCCCAGGGGACGCATCGCACTAACTACGCCCCTGGGACATGCAAGCACAGCGCGCCGGCAGCTGGGCCAGGCCCTGGAGCGGAATTCCACGGGGCCCTACAGTTCAACTGCCGGCGCGCAAGGTAAGTGCAGGTCGGGGGCTTGCACCCGCAGGAAGCCCCCGACCCAAATTTCTGGGCCATTACATCTAGTTCCCTCGTTCAGATCATTAATATATATTGTGATAGCTGGGATCCAAGGACCGATCCCTGCGGTACCCCATTAGTCGCTGCCTGCCACTCGGAAAAAGAGCCGTTTATTCCAACTCTTTGCTTTCTGTCTGCCAACCAGTTCTCTATCCAAGTCAATACCTTGCCCCCAATCCCATGTGCCTTAATTTTACACGCTAATCTCTTATGCGGGACCTTATCGAAAGCCTTTTGAAAGTCCAAATACACCACATCCACTGGTTCTCCCTTATCTATTTTACCAGTTACATCCTCAAAAAATTCCAGCAGATTAGTCAAGCACGATTTACCTTTTGTAAATCCATGTTGACTTTGTCTGATCCAGTCACTTTTTTCCAAGTGCTCTGCTATTACATCCTTTATAATGGGCTCTAGCATTTTCCCCACTACCGATGTCTGTAATTCCCTGTTTTCTCTCTACCACCCTTTTTGAACAGTGGGGTAACATTAGCTTCCCGCCAATCCATGGGTACTGTTCCAGAGTCTATCGAATTTTGGAAGATGACCAGCAATGCATCTATTATTTCTAGGGCCACTTCCTTAAGTACCCTAGGATGTAGATTATCAGGCCCTGTGGATTTATCGGCCTTCAATCCCATCAATTTCCCTAACACCATTTCCCTACAAATACTGATTTCTATCAGTTCCTCCCTTTCATTAGACCCTATGTTCCCCGACATCTTTGGGAGGTTATTTGTGCCCTCCTTTGTGAAGACAGAACCAAAGTATGTATTTAATTGGTCAGCCACTTCTTTGTTCCCTATTAAATTCTCCTGATTCTGACTGCAAGGGACCTACGCTTGACTTCACCAATCTTTTTCTCTTCACATATGTATAAAAGCTTTTACAGTCAGTTTTAATGTTCCCTGCAAGCTTACTCTCATACTCTATTTTCCCCCTCTTAATTAATCCCTTTGTCCTCCTTTGTTGAATCCTAAACTGCTTCCAATCCTCAGGTTTACTGCTTTTTCTGGCCAATTTATATGTCCTCTCCTTGGATCTTATGCTATCCCTAATTTCCCTTGTTCGCCACTGTTGAGTCACCATTTTTGTTTTATTTTTATGCCAAACTGGGATGAACAGATTCTGTAGTTCATCCATGCGATCTTTGAATGTTTGCCATTGCCCATCCACCATCAACCCTTTGAGTGACATTCCTCAATCAATCCTACCCAACTCGCACCTCATACCATCGTAGTCTCCTTTATTTAAATTCAGGACCCTAGTCTCTGAGTCAACTATTTCACTCTCCATCTTAATGAAGAATTCTATCATATTATGATCGCTCCGACCCAAGGGGCCTCGCACAACAAGATTGCTAATTAATCCTTTCTCATTACATAATACCCAGTCTAAGATGGCCTGCTCTCCAGTTGGTTCCTCGACATATTGGTCCAGGAAACCATCCCGTATACACTCCAGGAATTCCTCCTCCACAGTATTGTTACTAATTTGGTTAGCCCAATCTATATGTAGATTAAAGTCACCCATGATAACTGCTGTGCCCTTATTGCACGCTTCCCTAATTTCCCGTTTAATGCCATCCCCGACCTCCGCATTACTGTTTGGAGGTCTATATACCACTCCCACTAACGTTTTCTGTCCCTTGGTATTTCTCAGTTCTACCCATACAGATTCCACATCATCAGAGCTAATATCCTTCCTTTCAATAGTGTTAATCCCCTCTTTAACCAGCAATGCTACCCCACCTCCTTTTCCTTTCTGCCTATCTTTCCTGAATATTGAATACCCCTGGATGTTGAGTTCCCAGCCTTGGCCACCCTGGAGCCATGTTTCCGTAATCCCAATCATATCATATTCATTTACCTCTATTTGCGCAGCTAATTCATCCACCTTATTACGAATGCTCCTCGCATTAAGACACAAAGCCTTCAGGCTTGTTTTTTAACGCTCTTAGATCTTTTAGAATTATTATTTACTGTGGCCATGTTTGATTTAAACCCTTGATTTCTCTGCCTGCCACTTTTGTTTTTCTCCTTCCTGTCTTTTGCTTTTATCCTTGTTTCCCTTTCCTCTGACTCCCCGCTCAGGTTCCCTACCCCCTGCCATTTTAGTTTAAACCCTCCCCCAGAGCATTAGCAAACACTCCCCCAGGACATCGGTCCTGGCCCTGCCCAGGTGCAAACCATTCGGTTTGAACTGGTCCCACCTCCCCCAGAACCGGTTCCAATGTCCCAGGAATTTGAATCCCTCCCCCTTGCACCATTCCTCTAGCCACGTATTCATTTGAAATATCCTTCTATTTCAACTCTGACTAGCACATGGCACTGGTAGCAATCCTGAGATTACTACCTTTGAGGTCCTATTTTTTAATTTACCTCCTAACTCCCTATATTCAGCTTTTAGGACCTCACCCTGGTTTTTACCTATATCGTTGGTACCTATATGCACCACAACAACTGGCTGTTCACCCTCCCCTTCCAAATTGTTCTGCAGCCGCTCTGAGACATCCTTGACCCTTGCACCAGGGAGGCAACACACCATCCTGGAGTCTCGTTTGCAGCCGCAGAAACGCCTATCTATTCCCCTTACAATAGAATCCCCTATTACTATGGCTCTCCCCCTCTTTTTCCTCCCGTCCTGTGCAGCAGAACCACCCCTGGTGCCAGGAAGTTGTCTGCTGCTGCCTTCCCCTGATAAGCCACCCCCCCCATCAGTATCCAAAGCGGTATATCTGTTTGAGCAGGGGATGGCCACAGGGGACCCCTGCACTACCTGCCTGCACCTACTACACTGCCTGTTGGTCACCCATTCCCTTTCTGCCTGTGCAACCTTTACCTGCGGTGTGACCAACTGATTAAACGTGCTATTCACGATGTCCTCAGCATCGCGAATGGTCCAGTATGTATCCAATCGCAGCTCCAGTGCCGCAATGCTGTCTGTCAGTAGCTGCAGCTGGACACACTTCCTGCACACGTGGTTGTCAGGGACAGAGGAAGTGTCCCTGAGTTCCCACATAGCGCAGGAGGAGCATACCATGGCACCGGGCTGTCCTGCCATGACTTACCCTTTAATTAATTCAAATTAAATTAAACAAATCAATCGCACCAATTTCACTACAGTTAAATGATATAATTAAGGGCCCTGGATTACCAACAGTCCCCGCTATACCACAGAGACCCTAGAAACTAGAAACCACAGAGTTTAAGTCTAAAAAAGAGAGAAATACTCACCAACCAATCACTTACCTGATTTCTGGTGACTTCACACTTTGATTACTTTTTACTTCTCTCTCCCGCTCTCGAAGCTCTGAGATTGGTAAACCTACCTGGTCTCTGCCGCCTTTTATCACCGCCGCTCGGCCGCCTCGTTCCCCGCAGGTCCGCACTGCCACCGCCGCTGCTGCTTCTGCGGGGCCTACCTGGTCTCTGCCGCCTTTTATCACCACCGCTCGGCCGCCTTGTTCCCTGCAGGTCTGTACTGCCACCGCCGCTGCTGCTGCTGTGGGGCCTACCTGGTCTCTGCCACCTTTTATCACCGCTGCTTGGCCGCCTCGTTCCCCGCAGGTCTGCACTGCCACCGCCGCTGCTGCTGCTGTGGGGCCTACCTGGTCTCTGCCGCCTTTTATCACCGCCGCTCGGCCGCCTCGTTCCCCGCAGGTCCATACTGACGCCGCCGCTGCTGCTGCTGTGGGGCCTACCTGGTCTCTGCTGCCTTTTATCACCACCGCTCGGCCGCCTCGTTCCCCGCAGGTCCGTACTGACGCCACCGCTGCTGCTGCTGTGGGGCCTACCTGGTCTCTGCCGCCTTTTATCACCGCTGCTCGGCCGCCTCGTTCCCCGCAGGTCCGCACTGCCGCCGCCGCTGCTGCTTCTTCAAAGGGAGGTTCAATCATGCTGCAGAACCTCATCATCAGTATTGCTGGCTGTGCAGTCATCTCAGCAAGCACACGCAGGCCAAGCTGAAGTAGCTGGATGACTCAAGAAGCTGCACTGATGGCACATCCATGCCCCAGGGAGAGAGCCCCCAGATTCAGCGATGAGGCATAGGAGGCATTGGTCTTCGCTGCGGAGAGATGGAGGGCAGTGCTCTACCCGGCAAATGGCAGAAGGTCCTCGCCGCAAGTGTTCCGCACCATGTGGAGGGAGGTAGTGCAGCACGTCTCGGGCAGCACTGTGGTCCCCAGGACCCCCACACAATGCAGGAAGAAATTTAATGACTTCACTCGGGTGGTCAGGGTGAGTCAATCCTTCAACAAATGCTACATACCACCATATGTACCACAGTCTTCATACAGTGTCCAAAACACAACCCCAGCACTCACCCACCAACAATCTCTACCTACCAACACTCACACCTACATCTGACACCTTGCACACAATGACAGCTATTCAACTATGGCAGGCACATCACCTAAACACATTGCTCCACACTCACTCACACTTTCCTTTCTCTTGCAGGCCAAGGTGGTGCACAATAGGAGGGAGCAGGAGCGCACAGGCAGGGGACAAGCCGAAGCTGAACCATTGTCTGCCCTGGAGAATCGAGTGCTGCAGCTTATTGGGCGCCAGGTGCTGGGTGCCATGCCCACCGGCGATGTTGATCCCCTTGGGGACAACAATGGTATGTTCATCCCTACTCCTTCTTCTCACATCCTACTTCCCCCTCACCCCACAAGCCTTTCCCACTTTCTAGCTAATCATGCTATATGCGTGCCTTTCTCCCTTCCTGCCCCACTCCCTTCAATTTAACCCGACTCTTGTGCCTTTATGCTTTCAGATAATGAGCAGGCAGCTGAGCAGCTTGTCCCTGAGGGCACCATAGAGAGCGAGGGGGGAGAAGAGGAGAAGGAAGAAGATACCATGTCACTGCATGTCTCACCCGCAGGCACTGGCTCAGATACTGGCACTACACGTCTTTAGAGACCAGTATAGTTTACGTAGGGTAGAATGTGGGAGGCCAGACAGGAGTGCATTGGAATAGTCAATTCATAGAGGTAACAAAGGCATGGATGAGGGTTTGCGAGAGACAGAGGGTGCAAATCTGGAGTACTCAGGGCAGATTTTGGTGGGAGAAAAGGTATGTAGCTAGAGCTGGAGTACTCTGGGCAGATTTTGGTGGGAGAAAAGGTATGCAGCTAGAGCTGGAGTACTCTGGGCAGATTTTGGTGGGAGAAAAGGTATGTAGCTAGAGCTGGAGTACTCTGGGCAGATTTTGGTGGGAGAAAAGGTATGTAGCTAGAGCTGGAGTACTCTGGGCAGATTTTGGTGGGAGAAAAGGTATGCAGCTAGAGCTGGAGTACTCTGGGCAGATTTTGGTGGGAGAAAAGGTATGTAGCTAGAGCTGGAGTACTCTGGGCAGATTTTGGTGGGAGAAAAGGTATGTAGCTAGAGCTGGAGTACTCTGGGCAGATTTTGGTGGGAGAAAAGGTATGTAGCTAGAGCTGGAGTACTCTGGGCAGATTTTGGTGGGAGAAAAGGTATGTAGCTAGAGCTGGAGTACTCTGGGCAAGCTTTGATGGAATGGAAGGGCACAAGCAAAGCTGGAACACTGGGAGGCTTGTATGGGAGGGAGTGATGGAGAGGAGCAAAGGAGAGGGAAGCAGAGATGAAGAGGTTGGAGTGGTCTGGGAAGATGCCAAGCAGACACTAAAGCTGAGGCCAGAATTGGAGCAGGAATCCTGGAAGGAGCAGAAGCTGACCAGAGTGGGTTAAATGGCTGGGGTGAATGTAACGTAGAGGGGCACGGGAATTATCATGGCAGCTGAAAACAGGTTGAATTTTGTCCTCTAATGGTCTAATTGGTCCATAGTGTTATGTGGGTGAGATAGGCCAACATTCGGATGCTAGAGGCTCGCTTTAATAATTCATTCATACAATATTACAGGCACAAGATTTTTAACAATATAAATATATTGTAAAAAAAAATGAATTCTGTTGGGGGGGGGGTCTGTTGAAGTTTGTAGCACTCCCTTGTAGTTGAGATGATGGAATAATTTTCCAACTTCACAGAGCCTCGGTCACCTGAAGTACATAACAGAAATTTGGGCCTGTGCTCCACGTGATTTTCCAAACATTTAAATTGTGTATTTCCTTACCAATAGCGTGAAGTTGGAAAATCACCAATATTTAGAAACTCCTCGAGTGAGTTCCTACCTGTAACACACTCCCAACTATCATTTATTTTCTCTGCATAATTAATATTTTAAAAGCGATTTCACAGCCGTCTCCCCATAAGGTAACACAGCTAATGGTACATGTAAGTTAAGTTTCATTGACAGTTACATTCTAAACACAGAGCCCCTTTAAAGTACATTTCACATTATCTGTCATAAAATGGAAGTTTCCAGTGTTCTGGGGTGATACAATGTTTTATAGTGCAGGCTGTTAACATTTGTTATGTATACACTGAAGCCCACCTATTTTAGTAAGAATCCATTGTGATGAAATATTCCATTCATCACTCATCAGTATTTCTCTGCCTGTGACTGTGGTTGGTTTCAGTTTCATTTCCATTGTATTGTACTGTGTGTAGGGCTCCGCCCATACCTGGCTCCTATGTAAGCTGGCCCAGCCTGCAGCACATCCAGTACGGCAGACCTCTGGATGGAAGATACATTCTCCTCTGTGTGTTACCTTCTAAGTCAATAAAAGCCTTGTTTTGTTTCGCTAACATCGAGTCTTGGATTTATTGAGGCACATCAATTTTATTGACTTAATTTTCAACACAATGGATCAACTCTTGAAACCCGAACGTTTGGATTTGGACCAGCATGCTTCGGACGCATCGGCACGCTTCGGACACTGGTTTAAGTGTATGGAATTCTTCCTGGACAATTCCGCAGCTGTCAAAGACGCTACGGACGCTGCGAGTATGAAACTCGGAATTCTGCGGAATTGGGTAAGCCGCCGGGTTTACCCCCTCATCCAAGACGCCGACACGTACCCGGCCACCTGCGACATCTGAAAGGCACATTACCAGCAGCCTACGAATGAGGTGTATGCTAGGCATCTGCTCGCTACTCGCGCACAGCGACCTGGGGAATCGGTGGAGGAGTTCCTAGGCACCCTGAAAACGCTTGGCAAAGACTGCAAGTGCCAAGATGTAAAAGCCGCAGTGTACACTGACGAGCTTGTTCGCGATGCCTTTATCACAGGCCTCAGCTCCACTTACATCCGGCAGAGACTGCTGGAAAAACGGGATTGGACCTGAAACAGGCTGCGGACACAGCACGATCCCTGGATGTGGCCCAGAGAAACTCGGACGCCTACTCTTCAGCCCGCGCCGTCCACGCCGCCACGTGTGCACCAAGGGCGCCGCCATCTTGGAAGGCATTTTCCCCGCCCGGCAGCCCGACACCGTCGGGGCCCCGCTCTCCCCCCAGAAGCCCTACGACAGCCGCGACGCGTCGGGGACCCAACTGCTACTTCTGCGGGCAGCCGAAGCACACCAGAAACCTGTGCCCAGCGAAAGGCACCACCTGCTTTAAGTGCAGTAAGAAGGGGCACTTCGGGAAGGTGTGCAGAGGGAACCCCGCCGGAAAACCCGCCACCGCCGCGTGTGCGCCGTGGGAGCGGCCATCTTGGACGCCATCTTGCCCGACCTCGTGGGGTCCGCCATCTTGTGAGCAGACAGCGTGGACGCCATCTTGTCTCGATCAGGGCCCTACAGTGGCATCGGTCACAGTGGACCAGACCAGGCCGCACCCGCTATCCAAATCAATGGTGGACATCGAGGTAAACGGGTGCAGGGTTAAATGTTTAATTGACAGTGGAAGCACGGAGAGTTTTATCCACCCTGAACTGGTACAACAACTCTCCCTAAAGGTGGTCCCTACTCGGGGTACCATCTCCATGGCTGATAAAACCCAGACATCGACCATTATGGGCTACTGCACGGTACAATTGTCCGTTAACGGAACTGTATACGATAATTTTAAAGTATTAATCATGAAGAATCTATGTGCGAGCGTGATCTTGGGCCTGGATTTCCAGTGCTACCACCAAAGCATCACGCTCAATTACGGTGGGTCCCAGCCGCCCCTCACAGTGTGCGGTCTGGCTACCCTGAAGGTAAAGCCACCTTCGCTATTCGCGAACCTTACCCCTAACTGCCGGCCAATAGCGACCAAAAGCAGGAGGTACAGCTGGGAGGACAGGCGGTTTATCGCGACCGAGGTAGACAGGCTCCTGAAAGAGCGCATTATTGAACGCAGCAATAGCCCGTGGCGCGCCCAAGTGGTGGTGGTAAGGGGTAGCGAGAAGAAATGGATGGTGATCGACTATAGCCAAACGATCAACAGGTACACCCAACTAGACGCCTACCCGCTACCCCGCATATCAGAAATGGTGAACCAAATCGCCCAATACCGGGCGTTCTCCACCATCGACCTCAAGTCAGCGTACCACCAGCTCCCTATCAGACCAGAGGACCGCCCGTACACCGCCTTCGAGGCGAACGGACGCCTCTACCAATTCCTCAGAGTCCCCTTTGGGGTGACGAATGGGGTCTCGGTCTTCCAGAGGGAGATGGACTGCATGGTCGATGACCACCACTTGCAGGCAACCTTCCCCTACCTCGACAACGTCACCATCTGCGGTCACAACCAGTAGGATCACGACTCGAACCTCGAGAGGTTCCTGAAAACCGCACAAAAACTCAACCTCACCTACAACGAGGACAAGTGCATTTACAACACCACGCGCCTCTGCATACTAGGCAGCGTGGTGGAGAATGGGGAAATCGGACCAGACCCCGACCGATTGCGCCCCCTACGGGAGCTGCCCCTGCCCAACACTCCCAAAGCCCTGAAAAGGTGCCTGGGGTTATTTTCTTATTATTCCCAATGGGTCCCCAACTACTCCGACAAAGCCCGCCCCCTCTTGAAAGCATCCTCTTTTCTGCTCTCTGCTGAGGCCCATGCCGCCTTCAAAAGCATTAAGCAGGATATTGAGCGGGCCACGCTACAGGCAGTGGACGAGAACACTCCCTTTCAAGTGGAAAGTGATGCGTCTGACTTTGCCTTGGCGGCCACCCTCAACCAGGCGGGGCGGCCCGTAGCTTTCTTCTCGAGGACCCTCCAAGGGCCCGAGATCAGACACTCCTCCGTAGAAAAGGAGGCCCAAGCCATCGTGGAGGCAGTGCGCCACTGGCGCCACTACCTAGCCGGCAAACGCTTCACCCTACTTACCGACCAGCGGTCGGTAGCGTTTATGTTCAATAATAAACAGAGGGGGAAGATTAAAAATGTTAAGATTCTTAGGTGGCGGATCGAGCTCTCCACCTTCGATTATGACATCATTTACTGGCCAGGGGCCCTTAACAAATCCCCCAATGCCCTCTCACGAGGGATGTGTGCCAGCGCCACTGGGGATCGGCTACAGACCCTCCACAATGACCTCTGCCACCCAGGGGTCACGCGGCTGTTCCACTTCATAAAGTCCCGCAACTTACCCTACTCGATTGAGGAAGTTCGGTCCCTGACCAGGAACTGTCGCACTTGCGCTGAGTGCAAGCCTCAGTTCTACCGCCCAGATAGAGCCCACTTAATCAAAGCTACACGGCCCTTTGAGCGGCTCAGCTTAGATTTCAAGGGCCCCCTCCTGTCCGTCGACCGCAATGTTTACTTCCTGAACATTGTGGACGAATACTCTCGTTTCCCATTCGCCTTCCCCTGCCCAGACATGACCAGCGCCACGGTCATTAAATGCCTCAACAGCCTGTTCTGCCTGTTCGGTATGCCGAGCTACATCCATACGGATAGGGGGGCGTCCTTCATGAGTGAAGAGCTACGCCAGTACATGCTGTCCAGGGGGATCGCCACGAGCCGTACCACCAGCTACAACCCCCGGGGTAACGGTCAAGTGGAGCGAGAGAACGGGACAGTATGGAAAGCAGTCACTCTAGCTCTAAGGACCAAAGGCCTCCCTATCTCCCGCTGGCAGGAAGTCCTCCCAGATGTGATCCATTCGATACGGTCGCTATTGTGTACTGCCACTAATGCCACGCCTCATGAGCGAATGTTTGTCTTTCCCCGGAAATCCACCTCAGGCGTATCCATGCCGTCATGGCTCTCCACCCCAGGTCCGGTATTCGTGCGAAGGCATGTGAGGGGCCACAAGACGGACCCTCTCGTGGAGTCAGTGCACCTACTCCACGCCAACCCCCAATACGCGTATGTCCGGCACGCCGACGGAAGGGAGGACACCGTGTCCATAAAAGACGTCGCCCCAGCCGGTAACGACAACAACCACGACAATAGCAGCAACAACGACCACAGCAACTCTTACCCACCCACTACTCTTTCATCACCCCCGGAAGAACATCGACCAATGGTACCCCCACCAACTACCCCTTCAACAACCCTGGGGACACCCCCGGCAGAGACCCAGGAGGCCACCGGGGACACCCAGCCGACACCCGCGGCACCACAACAGCCACGTCAGTCGCAGAGGACTATCAAACCCCCGAACAGACTAAATCTATAGAAGGGGTGAATGTGATGAAATATTCCATTCATCACTCATCAGTATTTCTCTGCCTGTGACTGTGGTTGGTTTCAGTTTCATTTCCATTGTATTGTACTGTGTGTAGGGCTCCGCCCATACCTGGCTCCTATGTAAGCTGGCCCAGCCTGCAGCACATCCAGTACGGCAGACCTCTGGATGAAAGATACATTCTCCTCTGTGTGTTACCTTCTAAGTCAATAAAAGCCTTGTTTTGTTTCGCTAACATCAAGTCTCGGATTTATTGAGGCACATCATCCATAAACATGAATATACAGGGGGTATTAGCTTTTTATGACAACATAACTGTCACACTGTGATTGGCGAAAAGAGAGGCATAGACCTTTTAAAATCTGCTTGAGTTGCTAGAGTAAAGGTTACAGTTATGAGCTCTCACAGTAATAGCCAAAGTGACCAGCTGACTGATTTCAACATAGCAATTTAGGCATTCGTTAACATTAGACCAAATTGGCTCAGTATTGTACAAAGTGTGAGGAAGATTAAATGTTGTAGCTTCCTGCTCTCTGTTATGATATCAGCAGTGATGGAAAGAAAATGATTTTGTTTTTGTCTATCTGCACAAAAGCAATGCGCTGTATAGTACAACGGTAGTAGAAAATAGCTTAATAAGATATATAAATATAATGGGCCAAATATTGAGACCCCTGCGGGTGCGTATAAGGTGTCTACATGCCCGTAGAGGGAGACGGGGCACGGCTCGAGGCGCTCCGCATCCCTCTTAGGGCGCTGAAAGTGAATTTCGCAGCGCTATGTGCCGCAGCGCCACATGCTGCAGCACGGCACGCTGCGGTACTGCAGGCCTTCCTCCCACTATTAAAGGGGAGGGGCCTGCAACAGCGCGAGCCCCGATCACGAGTGCCGGCAAAAGAGCCCGGCACCAAGGAGAAGTGTCGGGCTCTCGGGAAACAGCCGGCAATGACGCGGGGGGGGGGGGACCAGGAGGCCGGGGACGGAGGTGCTGGCAGGCAGCCGCCGAAAAAGCGGCCGCCCCGCACCTCCACCTTAACTTGCGCCTCTGCCGGCGCAGCAAGGCCCTGTGAACCGGGCGCGGGTAGCGAATGGCGCTACAGCGGCGTTCGCTACCAAATATCGCAATCGGAGCGCGAATGGGACGCTGCGCACACCGATGACGTCATCGGTGGCGGCGCAGCGCAAAAGGCTAACGCCACCATTAGCACCCCTGCTGAATATCGCGGGAGGCGCAGCCAGTGGCGCTACAACCACTAACTGCCTCTTTAGGCGCTAACAGGTGGCGCTACTCACCCAATTTTTCCCCCATACATTTTTTTCCAAAAAATTAAATTTTCGTTAACATTATTATCTGAATGGCAATAGATTGGGAGAAGGGGAAGTGCAACGAGACCTGGGTGTCCTTGTGCACCAGTCGCTGAAGGTAAGCATGCAGGTGCAGCAGGCGGTTAAGAAGGCAAATGGTATGTTGTCTTTCGTAGCGAGAGGGTTTGAGTACAGGAACAAGGATGTCTTGCTGCAGTTGAACAGGGCCTTGGTGAGACCACACCTTGAGTATTGTGTGCAGTTTTGGTCGCCTTATCTGAGGAAGGATGTTCTTGCCATGGAAGGAGTTCAGCGAAGATGGCAGGAATGACGTATGAGGAGAGATTGGGTCGATTGGGCTTATACTCGCTGGAGTTTAGAAGAATGAGAGGGGATCTCATTGAAACTTATAAAATTCTGACAGGACTGGACAGACTAGATGCAGGAAGGATGTTCCCGATGGTCGGGGAGTCCAGAACCAGGGGTCACAGTCTAAGGATAAGGGGTAAGCCATTTAGGACAGAAATGAGGAGGAATTTCTTCACCCAGAGAGTGGTGAACCTGTGGAATTCTCCACCACAGAAGGCAGTAGAGGCCAATCATTAAATATATTCAAGAAGGAGTTGGATATATTTCTTAAAGCTAAAGGGATCAAGGGATATGGGGAGAAAGCAGGGACAGGGTACTGAATTTGGATGCTCAGCCATGATCTCATTGAATGGCGGAGCAGGCTCGAGGGGCCGAATGGCCTACTCCTGCTCCTATCTTCTATGTTTCTATGTTTAATTAAATGGCATTTTAATTCATTTTAAATACGTAATTAAAAAAAAATGTATTTAATGTGTTTGTGTACTTTTTAAGTGATCCCCATTCATACTTATGGGAGTTTCGTACGTACTCCCATAAGTATGAATGGGGATTCCCTTCTTTTATTGGTTGGGCCGGCCCATGTGATCCCAGAGGTGCTTGCGAACCGCATGCGCCTCTGGGATACGTGGGCCTCTGCCCGCGTGGACCGGGAGAGGCCCAGGATCACAAGCCTCCGTATCTCCCGGGCCACCAGGTAAATACGTAGATTCTTTACAGGTCAGAGGCATCCTCCCACGGGAAGCCTCCGATCGCAAATTTTGGGCCAATAATTTTTAAACAATTTGCTGCTCCAAAATCTAGGGATGAAGAATATTTCACATGCAGATCCTTTACTTATGGTAAATAATTCTGGGTGCTGCACCATAGCAACAATAACACCAACAACAACAACTTGCATTTTTATAGTGCCTTTAACGTAGTAAAGGCTCTATACAGGAGGGTTATCAAACAAAATTTGACACTAGGACAGATGGGTAGGTTTAAAGGAACGCCTTAAAGGAGGAGAGAGGTAGAGTGGTGGAAAGGTTTAGGGAGGGAATTCCAGAGCTTAAAGGAGCTGAAGGCACAACCGCCAATGCTGGAGCGAATAAAATCGGGGATGCGCAAGAGGCCAGAATTGGAGGAACACAGAGATCTCACAGAGTTGTAGGGCTGGAGGAGGTTACAAAGATAGGGAGGGACGAGGCCATGAAAGAATTTGAAAACAAGAATGAGAATTTTAAAATTGAGGCGTTGCCAGACCAGGAGCCAATGTAGGTCAGCAAGCGCAGGGGTGATGGGTGAATGGGACTTGGTATGGGCAGCAGAGTTTGGGATGAGCTCAAGTTTATGGAGGTTGGCCAGGAGAGCATTGGAATAATCAAGTCCAGTGGTAGCATGAATGAGGGTTTCAGCAGCAGATGAACTGAGGCAAAGGCAGAGTCGGCCGATGTTACGGAGGTGGAAGTAGGCAGTTGGTGATGGAGTGGATTTGTGGTCGGAAACTCATCTTGGGGTCAAATACCACACTAAGTTTGCCAACGGTCTGGTTCAGCCTCAGACATTTGCCAGGAAGAGGGATGGAATCGGTGGCTAGGGAACGAGTTTGTGGCGGGGACCGAAGACAATGGCTTTGGTCTTCCCAATATTTAGTTGGAGGAAATTTCTTAGCAGGATGTTCAAAGACTATGAAGATAATTTTCGGAACCAGCAGAGCAAATCCAGAAAATTGGCCTTATGGGTTATAGTTTTCTCTGTTAATGTTAACGAAAAAAAATTGGGGTGAGTATAAAGCAAGTTTCCTTCTTTATATCCATACTGATTTCTTTGCTGAGATTAACTAACAGAGTAAAATAGAGGTCTATATCTTAGAATGTTTTACTGCAGTTCCACCTATTGGAGTGTGCATGGATTATTGTTTTAATTGTGGCCTATGAGATGAGCGGGGGCAGCATTTGCCTTGCGGGGGCCCCGTGCAAAGGTTTGGTTGGGGGACCTTACGTTTTACTGGACAATGATACTAAATATTCACTGCATTTGTTTGTGGGCCCTAACTGGCTTGGGGTCCCGTGCAGTTATACAGGATGCATGGTCCTAACACTGCTTATGGAGATGAGATCAGATTTTTCAAGATGAAAATCCCTTGTTTTTAAGTTATTTTCTTCTTTACCTCAGTCTTAGCTCTTCTAGTGCCAAACACGTTTGCTGAAAAGATGAGCTGGTGATCTGTATTGTATGAGGGTCCTATTAGAATATACTTACAGATACAGGGTACTGACAATAGTACATTACTAGGGGTGTTTGTCTTACTCTTTCTCCACGCTGGTACGTTGTTCCTGTCCACACAGATTTGCACTGGCTTCCTCTCTATTTACACTCACTCAGGACTCCCTCTGTTGATCTTGTCTTACGTTACGCATACCTAGCTTATAATTTCATATTAGGAGGATTTTTCACTTCTGGGTAGGAAGCTTGGTGGGCAACATGGGTTGCCCGCCCGGGAGCTGCAGTGGGAGGCCCAGTCCATTTTAACGACTGGACCTCATTAACATTCCTCCAGCTAGGTGTCTGCCCAAAACAGGCATCAAGTGGCAGCTCGTGGTTCTGGGCTTGCGAAGATCGGGCGGCCAGGCCAGCAGTCAGATTAGTTATGGGTGGGGTTACATAGATACATAGAAGATAGGAGCAGGAGTAGGTCATTCGGCCCCTCAAGCCTGTTCCGCCATTTAATGAGATCATGGCTGATCATCCAAATTCAGTACCCTGTCCCTGCTTTCTCCCCATATCCCTTGATCCCTTTAGCCTTAAGAAATATATCTAACTCCTTCTTAAATATATTTAATGAATTGGCCTCAACTGCCTTCTGTGGTAGAGAATTCCACAGGTTCACCACTCTCTGGGTGAAGAAATTCCTCCTCATCTCAGTCCTAAATGGCTTACCCCTTAGCCTTAGACTGTGACCCCTGGTTCTGGACTCCCCTGCCATCGGGAACATCCTTCCTGCATCTCGTCTGTCTAGTCCTGTTAGAATTTTATAAGTTTCAATGAGATCCCCTCTCATTCTTCTAAACTCTAGCGAATATAAGCCAAATCGACCCAATCTCTCCTCATACGTTATTCCTGCTATCCCAGGTATCAGTCTGGTGAATCTTCGCTGCACTCTCTCCATGGCAAGAGCATCCTTCCTCCTGTACTCGAATCCTCTCGCTATGAAGGCCAACATATGATTTGCCTTCTTAACCGCCTGCTGCACCTGCATGCTTACCTTCAGTGACTGGTGCACAAGGACACCCAGGTCTTGTTGCACTTCCCCTTTTCCCAATCTATTGCCGTTCAGATAATAAGAACATAAGAACATAAGAAATAGGAGCAGGAGTAGGCCAATCGGCCCCTCGAGCCTGCTCCGCCATTCAATAAGATCATGGCTGATCTGATCCTAACCGCCAATCCACTATCACAGAACCATCTCCTGAATCTAACAGAATTAGACACACGAAATAGGAGCAGGATCAGGCTACACGGCCCCTGGGCCCGCTCCGCTACCCACAGGGCCATGACCGATCCGAACCTAGACTCATGTCCAAATTCCTGCCCGCTCCCCATAACCCTTAATTCCCTTTACTTCTAGGAAACTGTCTATTTTTGTTTTAAATTTATGTAATGATGTAGCTTCTACAGCTTTTTGGGGCAGCATATTCCATGGACCTACCACCCTCTGAGTGAAGTAGTTCCTCCTCATCTCAGTTTTGAAAGAGCAGCCCCTTATTCTAAGACTATGCCCCCTAGTTCTAGTTTCACCCATCATCGGGAACATCCTCCCCGCATCCACCCGATCCAACCCCTTCACAATCTTATATGTTTCAATAAGATCGCCTCTCATTCTTCTGAACTCCAATGAGTAGAGTCCCAATCTACTCAACCTCTCCTCATATGTCCATCCCCTCATCCCCGGGATTAACCGAGTGAACCTTCTTTGTACTGACTCGAGAGCAAGTATGTCCTTTCTTAAGTATGGACACCAAAACTGTACGCAGTATTCCAGGTGCGGTCTCACCAATACCTTGTACAACTGAAGCAATACCTCCCTATTTTTATATTCTATCCCCCTAGCAATGAAAGCCAACATTCCATTGGCCTTCTTAATCACTTGCTGCACCTGCATACTAACCTTTTGAGTTTCGTGCACCAGGACCCCCAGATCCCTTTGTACTTCAGTACTTTCCAGTTTCTTGCCATTAAGATAATAACTTGCTCTACGATTTTTCCTGCCAAAGTGCATAACCTCACACTTTCCAGTATTGTATTCCATCTGCCAAATCTCTGCCCACTTACTTAGCCTGTCTATGTCCCCTTGCAGGTTTTTTATGTCTTCATCACTCACTACTTTCCCTCCCATCTTAGTATCATCTGCAAACTTTGATATGTTACACTCGGTCCCCTCCTCCAAATCGTTAATATAGATTGTAAAGAGTTGGGGACCCAGCACGGACCCCTGCGGAACACCATTGCCAGTCTGAGAATGAACCATTTATCCCAACTCTCTGCCTTCTGTTAGATAGCCAATCCTCTATCCATGCCAGAATATTACCCCCAATCCTGTGATTTTTTATCTTAAGCAATAATCTTCTGTGTGGCACCTTGTCAAATGCCTTTTGGAAGTCTAAATACACTACGTCCACTGGTTCCCCTTTATCCACCCTATATGTTACTTCCTCAAAGAACTCCAGCAAATTTGTCAAACATGACTTCCCCTTCATAAAACCATGCTGACTTTGTCCTATTAAATTATGATTATCCAAATGTCCTGTTACTGTCTCCTTAATAATGGACTCCAAAATTTTACCTACCACAGATGTTAGGCTAACCGATCTATAGTTTCCAGCCTTCTGTCTACTGCCCTTTTTAAATAAGGGTGTTACATTAGCAGTTTTCCAGTCTGCCGGGACCTTTGCCGAGTCCAGGGAGTTTTGGAAAATTATTACCAATGCATCCACAATCCCTACCGCCACTTCCCTCAAGACCCTAGGATGTAAGCCATCAGGTCCAGGTGATTTATCCGCCTTGAGTCCCATTATTTTACCGAGTACCACTTCCTTAGTGATTTTGATCGTGTTTAGCTCCTCCCCCCCTTTAGCCCCCTGTTTGTCCCGTGTTGGGATATTCTTAGTGTCTTCTACTGTAAAGACTGATACAAAATATTCATTCAGTGTTTTTGCCATCTCCATATTTCCCACCATTAATTTCCCGGTCTCATCCTCTAAGGGACCAACATTTACGTTAGCCACCCTTTTTCTTTTTATATAACTATAAAAACTCTTACTATCTGTTTTTATATTTTTTGCTAATTTACTTTCATAATCTATCTTCCCTTTCTTAATCAATCTTTTTGTTATTTTTTGCTGTCTTTTAAAGTTTTCCCAATCCTCTATCCTCCCACAATAATCTGTCTTCTGTTTTTGTCACCAAAGTGGATAACCTCGCATTTATCCACATTATATTGCATTTGCCATGCATCTGCCCAATCACCCAACCTGTCCAAATCATACTGGAGTTTCTCTGCATTCTCCTCACAGCCCACCCAGCTTTGTGTCATCTGCAACTTGGAGATATTACATCTAGTTCGCTCGCCTAGATCATTTATATATATTGTGAATAGCTGGGGTCCTAGCACCGATCCCTGTGGTACCCCACTAGTCACTAGGCATAGTGGTTAGCACTGTTGCCTCACAGCGCCAGGGACCCGGGTTCAAATCCGGCCTCGGGTGACTGTCTGTGTGGAGTTTGCACATTCTCCCCGTGTTTGCGTGGGTTTTCTCCGGGTGCTCTGGTTTCCTCCCACAGTCCAAAGATGTGCGGGTTAGGTTGATTGGCCATGATAAAAATTGGCCCTTAGTGTTAGGGGGGATTAAATACGTGGGGTTATGGGGTTACGGGGATAGGGCTTGGGTGGGATGGCTGTCGGTGTAGGGACCAGGTGCTAGGGTTTGGATGATCAGCCATGATCTCGTTGAATGGCGGAGCAGGGCCGAATGGCCTACTCCTGCTCCTATCTTCTATGTTTCTATGTTTCTATGTCACTGCCTGCCACTTGGAAAAGGACCTGTTTAGTTCTTTGCTTCCTGCCTGCCAACCAGTTCTCTATCCAAGACAGTACCTTACCCCCAATCCCATGTGCTTTAACTTTGCACGTTAATCTCTTATGCGGGACCATATTGAAAGCCTTCTGAAAGTCCAAATACACCACATCCACTGGTTTTCCCTTATCTATTCTACCAGTTACATCCTCAAAAAATTCCAGTAGATTAGTCAAGCATGATTTACCTTTTGTAAATTCATGTTGACTTTGTCCGATCCTGTCACTGTTTGCCAAGTGCTCTGCTATTACATCTTTTATAATGGACTCTAGCATTTTCCCCACTACCGATGTCAGACTTAGCAGTCTATAATTCCCCATTTTCTCTCTACCACCCTTTTTTGAATAGTGGGGTTACATTAGCTATCCTCCAATCCATGGGAACTGTTCCAGAGTCTATAGAATTTTGGAAGATGACCAGCAATGCATCTACTATTTCTAGGGCCACTTCCTTAAGTACCCTAGGATGTAGATTATCAGGCCCTGGGGATTTATTGGTCTTCAATCCCGTCAATTTCCTTAACACCATTTCCCTACAAATACTGATTTAATTCAGTTTACTTGGCTGCATCAGAGATTTTATGAGTACCTTATTGGAAATCTATTAATACTTATCATGCCTATGACTCCAAAAAGACTTTACTTATAACTGCAATACTAGAAAGGTGAACATTTACTAGATTATTTCTTAGAAAGGTTGATGAACAGTTATCTAGTTACAATAGGGGGAATGGTGGGACCATCACCACCTGCAAGTTCCCCTCCAAGTCACACACCATCCTGACTTGGAAATATATCGCCGATCCTTCATCGTCACTGGGTCAAAATCCTGGAACTCCCTCCTTGACAAACTGCATACACCATCTACTTGTTAAGGTTGCATTCAAAACTATGGGGCAATAATGCAACAACATTTGCAAACTGCGAGCGTATGTCACGTGATTGGATGTCACATGATCATCCTCCAGGAATACTTCAAATCAGAGTTTCAACCCTAATTCAACAGGGAGGAAGTTCTGCTTCACTTGTACAGCACCCCATCTGGAGTATTGTGCTCAGTTTTGGACACCGAAACTCAGGAAATGCTATAGCCTTTGGAAGGGATACAGTGCAGATTCACCAGAATGATAAAGGTTTAATGGGTTAAAGTATGAGGACAGGTTGCATAAACTTGGGTTGTATTCCATTCAGTATAGAGGATTGAGGGGTGATCAATTGAGGTGTTTAAAATTATAAAAGTATTCAATAGGATAGGTAAAGATAATCTATTTCCTCTGGTGGGTGAATCCAGAACAAGGGGGCATAATATTAAATTAGAGCTTTGGCCATTTAAGAGTGAAATCAGAAAGCATTTTTCATACAAAGGGTAGTGGAAATCTGGAAATTTCCGCCCCAAAAGGCTGAGAGGCTGGGTAAATTAAAATTTTCAAGACTGAGTTTGATAAATTTTTATTAGGTTAGGGTACCAAGTGATATGGAACAAAGGCGGGTAAATGGAGTTGAGGAGCAGAGCAGCAATGATCTAATTGAATGGTGGAAGAGGCTCAAGTGGCTGAATGGCCTGCACTTCTTCCTATGTTCATCCAAACTGAACAATTTAATAAGATGCTGTCATTCAGATGAGGGTGGGGAACTTTTTTTGGGGGGGGCGGGGGGTCAGTGGCCGTGTTTGGTGGCGGGTCGGGTGGGAAATTCTTTTTTGACAGCAGGTAGTGAACCTGCTGTCAACCCACCGCCACGTTAGTTTCCCAGATGTCGCGTCTGTCATCGCTGAACAGACCCGACACCAAGCAGTGGGGGAGGCAATTTAGATGATTAAGAGTTTGTTAACAGGCACTTAAAAACTATTTTAAGCTCACTTTTAAATTATAAGAATTCGCTTACGGGTTCCCCGCTGCTCGAGGATCACGTCAGGTAAGCAGGTCGGGAGTTGTGTCACCATGGGATCATTTCTTAACTTGACAGCTGCAAATGTTCCATAAAAGTTCCCATTTCATAGCTGTTCACTTTCCAAGGTCAGAAGCTGTTGCTTACTGCATTTTGCAAATGTTTGGAGCAAACTCTGCATCCAGTGTCACCTCATTGGAACAACCTCTCTCACTATTGACACATCACTTCTGTCATCTCAACTTCACCTGCCATCTATCCCATCAGCATCAGTGCCCTTGAAACTATCTCACCTTGGTCCTCAGAATCCCACCATGATCAGCCCCATCACCAGCAGCACCAGGCACACCAGCAGCACCACCAACAACAACAGCAACCTTCTCTGCAATCAACTGATGCTGCACAGGACACAGGGCTTCAGCACCCAACCACAATGCTGCCCAGGAGACCAAGGATCACCTCACCATGGCCAGATTCACTTCACTTGACATTGTACACCCTGGCTGCCACATGATGCACCAGGTTGGCACCACTCCACAAAACCACCATAAAGCATCCCTACAATGCCCAAGCCATTCCTTTCACACTCATGACCATTGCGGGGATACCATTATGTCTCACCATTCACTGCAACTCACTAAGCCACTTCCAAAGATGCACACAAATCTGTCCAAGAATGAAAAGTGTTGAAAATAAAGATTTCAATGTTTGACAGCACATTAACAGAAACTTCACATGAACATTGGTTAAAACACCCAAGTGCCTAACCTTTTGTGTTGTTAGTTGGTATGATTGGACTAGGATGAGGGTGAGTGTGAGGGGTGGCTAGTGAGATGGGGAAATGATAATATAGATAGAGAGGGATGCGTGGAGGTACAAGGTACATTGGTGTGAGTAAGAATGTGAGGAGTAAGGTAGAGAAGGCAGAGTGATGGGGATGTGATAAGTAGCACAGTAGGATGAGGTTGAGGAGGTAACGAGCAGGGTGGATAAAGGGGAACTAGTAGATGTGGCGTATTTGGATTTCCAAAAGGCATTCAACAAGGTGCCACATAAAAGGTTACTGCATAAGATAAGAGCTCATGGTGTTGGGGGTAATATATTAGATTGGATAGAGGATTGGCTAACTAACAGAAAACAGAGTCGTGATAAATGGGTCATTTTCAGGATGGCAATCTGTAACTAGTGGAGTGCCACAGGGATCAGTGCTGGGGCCTCAACTATTTTCAATCTATGTTAATAACTTGCATGAAGGAAGCGAGTGTATTGTAGCCAAATTTCCGGGCGATACAAAGATAGGTGGGAAAGCAAGTTGTGAGGAGGACATAAAGGGGGAAAAATTCAGTATCGTCCCATTTGGGGGCACAATTATTGGCCGGGCGCAAAGATTAGCGCCTGGCGCTAATTATCGCCTCCGACTGCAAACTTGGCTTTTATCGCCCCTGGAGGTGATTGGAGCACTGAATCAGGCGCTACACACCTGTCTTAAGGTGCAAAGGCCGAGGAGCGAGGCGCTACCTCAGAGTGCTGGCGAAGCTCATGTGATGTCAGTCAGCAATGGAACGCAGACACAATGGCGCTGGCCAGTTCTTAAAGGGGAGGGTTGATCTTGCTCTCCATCCACATCCTGCTCATTGCAGCCTTGAATCTCGGCCTGCAGATACCTGTACATCAAATCTGCTGGAAAGAACAATGGAGAGGCCCAGGGAAAGAGCTCAGAGTGCAGCCCCCACAGTCTCTTCTAAATCGATACAAGGGTAAATCAAAATGAACCTGCAAAGTGCTGCTCAGTACCCAAAACTCCTTCACACAGCGTTGAATCTCTCCAGAAGTTTCTCTCTTTCTCTGAGAATGCGTGGTGCAAAAATGTCACCAACAAAAAAAGGCAGGAAGCGGTCGCCTTTAAATAGTGCTCCCCTAGTCCCTTCCTGACTGCAAAACGCCCCACTCAACCTGTCGTTGCTAGCAGCAGGCGGTAAGGCAGGGGGCGCCACTCAATATCCGGTCTGGGGTGCTACCGGGGCGTTGCACACTCGACTGACGTCGCTCGTCCTGGCTCACATCAAAGCCAGTGTTCCCGCCTCTCTTGACCAACACCAGTTTGCCTATCGTGCAAACAGATCGACGGAGGATGCAATCACAACTGCTCTACACTCGGCACTGAATCACTTAGATGGTAAGGAGACCTACATCAGAATGCTGTTCATAGACTACAGCTCAGCATTCAACACTATCGTCCCCAACAAGCTGGCCACCAAACTCCAAACTCTTGGCCTGAACACTTCCCTCTGCAACTGGACCCTGGACTTCCTAACAAACAGACCCCAGTCTGTCAAATTAGGTAACCACACCTCCCCCCCCTGACCCTGAACACGGGGGCCCCACAAGGATGTGTGCTGAGCCCCCTCCTCTACTCCCTCTTCACCCACGACTGTGTGGCTGTTAATGGTTCCAACACCATCATCAAGTTTGCGGATGATACCACGGTAGTAGGCCAGATCACCAACAATGATGAGTCAGCCTACAGGGAGGAGGTCCAGCATCTCGTGAAGTGGTGCGCCGATAACAACCTGGCCCTTAACATCAAGAAAACCAAAGAAATCATTGTGGACTTCAGGAAGTTTAAAGGCGGAAGTCACACCCCCATCCACATCAATGGGGCTGTGGTGGAAAGGGTGGACAGCTTTAAGTTCCTTGGAGTCCACATCACGGAAGACCTCTCCTGGTCCCTCAATACCTCCTCTCTGGTGAAGAAGGCCCAGCAGCGCCTATATTTCCTAAGGAGGCTGAAGGGATGTAACCTGTCACCCCTGATCCTCTCTAACTTTTACCGCTGCACAATAGAGAGCATCCTGACAAACTGTATCACAGTATGGTATGGCAGCTGTAGCTACTATGATCGGAAAGCCCTGCAGCGGGTAGTCAAAACTGCCCAACGCATTACCGGCACCCGGCTACCGACCATAGAGCACATATACCAGAAATGCTGTTTACGGAGGTCACGGTCCATCATCAAAGACCCTACCCACCCCAGCCACAGTCTGTTCGCCCTCCTGCCATCTGGGAGACGCTACAGATGCATTCGCACCCGTACGACCAGATTTAGGAACAGCTTCTTTCCCAGGGCTATCATCCTACTGAACTCCACAAATAAACTCTAAAGCCTGCACATCTGCCAATGCACTTTATTATGGTTATGTTTATGTTAATGTATTACAAGCCAAATGTATGTTGAATGTTTAAATGTCTTAATCTAAATGTACACTCTCGGGAGCCGCAAGCCTACATTTCGTTGTACTGCACTTGTGCACTAACAATGACAATAAAAGTTGATTTGATTTGATTTGATCTGCCGGCGCAGGAGATCGTGGTGGTAGTGTTTAGCGCCGCGGCAAAATGTCCAGTTAATTTCGTGAACAGCGCAAACATTGCCGCGCACGGGCGCTAGTTGCTTTACGCCCCATTAGATCCCTCTTAAGGCGCTAATGGGAGGCGCAAACCAACCAAATTTTTCCTCCAAAGAGTCTGCAAAGGGATATAGATAGGTTCAGTGAGTGGGCAAGAATTTGGCAGATGGAGTATAATGTGGGAAAATGTGAAGTTATCCATTTTGGTAGGAAGAATAGAAAAGAAAAATATAATTTAAATGGAGAAAAACTACAGAATGGGCGATACAGAGGGATTTAGGTGTCCTCGTCCATGAAACACAAAAAGTTAACATGCAGGTGCAGCAAGTAATTAGGAAGGCAAATGGTATGTTGGCCTTTATTTCAAGGGGGATAGAGTATAAAAGTGGGGAAGTCTTGCTACAACTGTACAGGGCGCTGGTGAGACCACACCTAGAATACTGCGTACAGTTTTGGTCCCCTTATTTAAGGATGGATATACTTGCATTGGAGGTAGTTCAGAGAAGGTTCACTAGGTTGATTCCTGGGATGGAAGGGTTGTCTTATGAGGAAAGATTGAGTAGATTGGGCCTATACTCATTGGCGTTTAGAAGAATGAGAGGTGATCTTATTGATACATATAAGATTCTGAGGGGGTTGGACAGGGTAGATACTGAGAGGATGTTTCCCCTTGTGGGGTATCTAGAACGAGGGGGCATAGTCTCAGAATAAGTGGTCGCCCATTTAAGATGGAGATGAGGAGGAATTTCTTCTCTCAGTGGGTCGTGAATCTTTGGAATTCTTTACATAGATACATAGATACATAGAAGATAGGAGCAGGAGTAGGCCATTCGGCCCTTCGAGCCTGCTCCGCCATTCAATGAGATCATGGCTGATCATCCAAGTTCAGTACCCGGTCCCTGCCTTCTCCCCATATCCCTTGATCCCTTTAGCCTTAAGAAATATATCCAACTCTTTCTTGAATATACTTTATGAACTGGCCTCCACCGCCCTTTGTGGCAGAGAATTCCACAAGTTCACCACTCTCTGGGTGAAGAAATTCCTCCTCATTTCAGTCCTAAATGGCTTACCCCTTATCCTTAGACTATGACCACTGGTTCTGGACTCCCCGGCCATCAGAAACATCCTTCCTGCATCTAGTCTGTCCAGGCCTGACAGAATTTTACAGGTTTCGATGAGATCCCCTCTCAATCTTCTAAACTCCAGTGAGTATAAGCCCAATCGACACAATCTCTCCTCATACGTCATTCCTGCCATCCCAGGTATCAGCCTGGTGAATCTTCGCTGCACTCCTTCTGTAGTGTATGTAACCTGTACCACCTTAAGAGGATACCTTAACGTGATGGACTACTTTTTGATGGCTCCTGTACATTGTAGTACCGGTGGTGACCACACCGGTATATAAACCCTGTGGAGCAAAGTGTATTCCAGTTCAGCTCTGACCCTCAATTACTAAAGACCTGTTTAATTATTTCTGTAGTCTGTGTCCAGTTATTCAGCATAACTACATTTGGAAACACAGACTCAACAGTGGCGACGAGTCTGATCTTACCTAGCGGCAGTTGCATCAAAGGAAGCTTCGCCTCTGAAACGGGCGTCGATCAAGGACATCCACCCTCAACATCCTGCTGGGCACTGCATAGCACGGGAGGCAATTGGGAACCCGGGTTGGTTTCTGGCCACGAAGTCAAACATCAGTGAACATCCCTTCGACGACAGCGGCGGGTAAGCCCGGTCGAGCGGCACGGGGGGGAAGTCGGCCGAGTTGTCAGTAAGAGCAGGGGAGGGAAACGACAAAAAGGGCGGAGAACACGACCGCAGCCAATGTCAGGGACCGGACTGCAATCGGGGCAGAGACGCGCAGCAGCCAGAAAAGCGTTTATGTCCACAAGGACCGCGGGAGCGGCGGGGAACAAGAGCAGCAGCGTAGGGGAAAATAAAGGACCGCTGGGAGGCGAGAACGGCAACAGCGTGGTAATCGCCATTTTGAGTCGGCGGGGGAAGAAGTCAAACGCGGGAAAAGCCGCCAAGCGCGGGAAGCCGCCATTTTGAAAAAAAAATTTAAAAAAATAATAATCATATCCGAAGGAAAGGAAACTCAACAAGGATGCCAAAAACGGGTAACATCACTGCTTTTGATAGCGATGTGGAAGATTGGGCCACTTATGTGGAACGCGTCGAAGTTTACTGTACAATGAATGAGGTACCGGAGGATAAGAAAGCACTAACCCTATTAAACTCGATGGGTGCGAAGACGTACGGGTTATTAAGGAACCTTGTAACACCAGATAAACCGGTAGGAAAGAGTTTCGCGGATATTGTTACTATCCTGCAAGAGCATTTAAACCCCACGCCGCTGCTGATAGCGGAACGATTTAAATTCTACAAAAGAATTCAACTTAAAGAGGAAAGCAACGCTGAATTCTTAATCGAACTGCGCAAGTTATCAAAGTACTGTCAGTTTGGTACAGGACTAGCAGACGCACTGAGAGATAAGTTTGTGTGTGGGCTCCTAAGGGAAGGAACCCAGAAGCGACTGCTAGAGGAAAAGGATCTTACGCTGGACAAAGCTTTCAGCATTGCAGCATCGCACGAGGCAGCAGCACGAGGTGCTGCAGAGATACAGCAAAGGCCATTGGAATTCAGCACCAATGAAATGGCATTGGGCGCAGTAAAGTGCTATCATTGCGGAAGGACAACGCATGACCAGAACCAGTGCTGGTTCAAAGATAAAGAATGCAGGCAATGTGGCAAACTTTGGTCACATAGCGAGAGTATGCCGGTCAGGAAAGAAGACCAGCAGCAAAAAGTCACCGCAGGAGAAGTACAAAAAAGTACACAAGGTGACAGAGAACAGTTCGGATGAACAGAAGATGGATTCAGACTCCAGCAGTAAGGAATTGGGTTGTCTAAAAATACATAATGTGGGTAACACAGCAGACCACCAAACTATCTGGGTCATGCTTCGGATAGCAGGAGTCCAAGTGAAGATGGAATTGGACACTGGATCGGCATTGACGGTCATGAATAAGCAAGATTACAAAAGGTTATTCTCGCACATTCCCCTGAGGGATATGGAGATTGTATTGAAAACATACACGGGGCAAATAGTATACCCCATCGGAAAGATAAAAGTAAATGTGGTCTACAATGGTAAAGAAAGTCAGGAAATGGACTTGTATGTGTTACCTGATGGAGGTCCGCCACTACTGGGATGGGAATGGATCCGGAGAATAAATGTGGACTGGCATTCCATACAAGCACTGACTGTAGATTCCTGTAAAGAGGACGACGTCAAACCTAAATGATTGTCCAAAATATTGGACGATGCTAAGGAGGTGTTCCAACAGGGACTGGGAACACTGAAAGGAATTATGGCAAACATCAAGGTTGAAGAACATGCAAACCCCAAATTTTTCAAAGCCAGACCGGTACCTTATGCGATACGACCTGCTGTGGAAGCAGAGCTGGAAGGGCTAGAACGTTCAGGAGTACTGTCAAAGGTGGGCTGGAGCGAATGGGCCACACCCATTGTTCTTGTCATGAAGCGTTCATTGAGCAACAAGCCGGGGGAACCTGGGAAGGTTCGCATCTGTGGCGATTTCAAGATCACTGTTAATCCGGTTCTTCACACGGTGCAATATCCGCTTCCGCGGATTGAAGATATCTTCGCTTCGCTGTCTGGCGGGAAACACTTCACCAAGATAGACCTGGCGCAGGCGTACCTACAGATGGAAGTTGATGAAGCATCACGCCAGTATCTCACGATCAACACACATAAGGGCTTATATCGGTATAATAGACTGGTTTTTGGAGTGGCATCGGCTCCAGCGATTTGGCAAAGGGCCATGGAGCAGGTATTGCAGGGAATTCCAGGCACACAATGCTACCTGGACGACATTCTGATTGCAGGAGATGATGATAAGGATCACCTCGCGAATTTGGAGCAGGTGCTCACCAGATTGAAAGAATATGGGCTCAGAGTTAATCGCCAGAAATGTGAGTTCTTTCAAAAGCGAATCTCGTACTGCGGCCACGTCATTGACCAGGAGGGGCTCCATAAGTCAACTGACAAGATCGAAGCTGTTGTGAAAGCTCCCGCTCCGGAAAATGTATCCCAGTTGAGGTCGTTCCTTGGGTTGGTTAACTATTACCACAAGTTTCTTCCAAATTTATCCACGGTGTTACACCCGCTGAACACTCTTTTGCAAATGGGAATACCATGGAAGTGGAGCGATGATTGTAAGCGGGCTTTTCAAAAAAGCAAGGCACTGATCACCTCTAAGGAAGTGTTGGCTCACTTTAACCCAACGCTGCCTATTCACTTAGCTTGTGATGCTTCTCCATATGGTATCGGGGCAGTGTTCTCACATAAGTTTCCAAATGGCTTGGAAAGGCCAGTCGCGTTCGCATCCAGATCATTGACCTCCGCAGAGCGCAACTATGCTCAGATAGATAGGGAGGCTCTCAGCCTCGTGTGGGGAGTTAAGAAATTTAACCATTACCTGCAAGGCCAAAAGTTTACGCTGCTGACAGATCACCAGCCGTTGGTTTCCATTTTTAACCCTAAGAAGGGTGTTCCGGTTATGACGGCGCAGAGGCTTCAGAGATGGTCCCTTTTCCTAGGGGCACATTAATATGATATCGAATTCAAAGGTACAAAGCAACATGGTAATGCTGATGGGCTGTCGCGCCTGCCACTACCTACAGCGGAAGAGGCACCGGCAGTTGACCCTGTCGAGATATTTCACTCGACCATCATCGAATGCTTACCAGTCACCAATGCGGGTATTGAGAGAGAGACCCGAAACGACCCGACACTGTCTCGGGTCTACGAGTTGACAGTGAAGGGATGGCCAGCACATGGCGACCCATTGTTACCTGCATTCTCAGCCAGACGAGAACAGCTATCTGTCTGTCAAGGAACATTGATGTATGGAACAAGGGTGATTATTCCTCCTAAATTAAGGGAGAGAGTTCTGAAGGAATTGCATGAAGGTCATCTGGGGGGAGTCAAGATGAAAAGCCTTGCTAGGGCTTATGTGTGGTGGCCAGGTATCGACAAACAAATAGAGGATCTGACTAAAAGCTGCTCAGGGTGCCAAAAAGTTCAAAACGCACCTCCAATTGCACCGCTGCATCCGTGGGAATGGCCTTCAACCCCATGGCAACGTGTGCATATCGACTTTGCAGGTCCATTCATGGATTCCATGTTTTTGATAGCAGCAGACGCACATTCTAAATGGCCAGAAGTGATTAAGATGTCGACCACTACCCCTGAAAAGACGATCGCAGTTCTAAGAACCATATTTGCAAGGAATGGGTTGCCGGAACAAATATGTTCAGACAACGGACCACAGTTCGTGTCAGAAGAATTCCAGAAATTCATGAAAAAGAATGGGGTGAAACACTATGGCCTAGAAATTGGGTTGTGGGCTCGCCAGGGCTGTAGCGCCAGAAATTTTGCGCCAGCGTTAATGCGGCAGCGCCCGACGAAAATTCGGTTGCGCCGGCCCCAGAGGGCGGCAGGCGCTAAAGGAGGGTTTTAGCGCCTGAAAACGGGCGTTGAATTGGGTTTCCCGGCGCTAATCCCCCGCTGCGGCACCCGATGCGGTGCGGCAGGCTGGGGAACTGCAGGCCTCCTCCTTCTGTTAAGGAGGAGCTGCCTGCAGCCGACAACTGTCCGGCGGATTCCCCCGACATCTGAGCCCGGCACCTCGGGGAAGTGCCGGGCTCGCAGCACACACTCATCAGGGCCGCGGGGAGGGGTGATGCAGGAGTCCGGGAAGGGAGGTGCGGGCAGGCGGCCGCCGGGAACGCGGCCGGCCGCCGCTCCACCTTTATGCGCCGGCGCAAAGGCGTGTAAGAACACTTTTCACATTCGTTAGTTGCGCCTGCCACGGGCGAGGCGGGCGCAACTGAATTTGGGCTTGGGGCCGGGTTACCACGGCAACCGGGACGCTGCGCACACCGATGACGTCATCGGTGCCGGCGCAGCGCTACCGGCTAACGCCGATGGTAAGGCCCAAGTCAATTTGCAAAACGGCTATAAGTCAGGCGCAAGGCCCTCTAGCGCCACTAATTGGGCGCTAAGCCCACTCAATTTCTAGGCCTATATATCTGCCCCATATCACCCGGCTACAAATGGGTTGGCCGAGAGATTTGTACAAACGTTCAAAAAGGCGATAAAGGCCATGAGCGAAGACCATATTCCACTACAACACAAGGTGGACAATTTCCTGATGGCATATCGAAATGCCACGCATGCAGTGACAAATAAAAGCCCTGCCATAATGTTCTATAACAGGAGGTTGCGGTCCCGGTTGGATTTGTTAAAACCCAATGTGCGTAGGGAAGTCGAAAACAAGCAATTCCAGCACATAAATAACAAGGCCACTCGGAGTTTTGAAATAGGACAACCAGTGTTGGCCAGGGACTATAGGAATGATAAATGGCAAACCGGAACAATTCGTGCCCGACAAGGACCCTTGATGTACACGGTAGATGTTGGAGAGAACGTAATACGACATCATGCTGACCAACTTGTGGAATCGAGAACAAGGGTCGACCCCATGTCTACGGCAGAGACACCAGTTGAAGAAGTTATTGAGCCTGTAACATCTACCTCAGACTCGAACGTACATGACGATGTTCAATCCATAGGAGATCAAATGGATGAGTCACCCCAGCAACGAGAACCAGAGACCCCTGAAAGGCGTTATCTGGCCCGGATCAGGGGGCCTCCTCAGAGACTGAATCTTTGAACAGTTTTGTGTGAAAGTTGTATATATGTTATCCATGTAATGTTAAAATTGGGGTGTACACTGTTAAGCTAAAAGGGGAGGAATTGTAGTGTATGTAACCTGTACCACCTTAAGAGGATACCTTAACGTGATGGACTACTTTTTGATGGCTCCTGTACATTGTAGTACTGGTGGTGACCACACTGGTATATAAACCCTGTGGAGCAAAGTGTATTCCAGTTCAGCCCTGACCCTCAATTACTAAAGACCTGTTTAATTATTTCTGTAGTCTGTGTCCAGTTTTTCAGCATAACTACATTTGGAAACACAGACTCAAAACCTTCCATGGCAAGAACGTCCTTCCTCAGGTAAGGCGACCAAAACTGCACACAATATTCAAGGTGTGGTCTCACCAAGACCCTGTACAACTGCAGCAAGACATCCTTGTTCTTGTACTCGAACCCTCTTGCTATGAAGGCCAACATACCATTTGCCTTCTTAACCACCTGCTGCACCTGCATGCTTACCTTCAGCGACTGGTGTACAAGAACACCCATGTCTCTTTGCACTTCCCCTTCTCCCAATCTATTACCATTCAAATAATAATCTGCCTTCCTATTTTTGCCACCAAAGTGGATAACCTCACATTTATCCACATTATAGTGCATTTGCCATGTTTCTGCCCAATCACCCAACCTGTCCAAATCGTGCTGGAGTTTCACGACATCCTCCTCACAGCATACCCTCCCCCCCAGCTTTGTGTCATCTGCAAATTTGGAGATATTACATCCAATTCCCTCGTCCAGATCATTAATATATATTGTGAACAGCTGAGGTCCTAGGACCGATCCTTGCGGTACCCCACTAGTCACTGCACGCCACTCGGAAAATGACCCGTTTATTCCAACTCTTTGCTTTCTGTCCACCAACCAGTTCTCTATCCAAGTCAATACCTTGCCCCCAATCCCATGTGCCTTAATTTTGCACGATAATCTCTTATGCGGGACCTTATCGAAAGCCTTCTGAAAGTCCAAATACACCACATCCACTGGTTCTCCCTTATCTATTCTACCAGTTACATCCTCAAAAAATTCCAGTAGATTGGTCAAGCATGATTTACCTTTTGTAAATCCATGTTGACTTTGTCCGATCCAGTCACTGCTTTCCAAGTGCTCTGCTATTACATCTTTTATAATGGACTCTAGCATTTTCCCCACTACCGATGTCAAGCTTACCGGTCTATAATTACCCGCCTTTTCTCTACCACCTTTTTTGAATAGTGGGGTAACATTAGCTACCCGCCAATCCATGGGTACCGTTCCAGAGTCTATCGAGTTCTGGAAGATGACCAGCAATGCATCTACTATTTCTAGGGCCACTTCCTTAAGTACCCTGGGATGTAGATTATCAGGCCCTGGGGATTTATCGGCCTTCAGTCCCATCAATTTTCCTAACACCATTTCCCTACAAATACTGATTTCTTTCAGTTCCACCCTTTCATCAGACCCTATGTTCCCCGGCATCTCTGGGAGGTTATTTGTGTCCTCCTTTGTGAAGATAGAACCAAAATATGTATTTAGTTGTTCTGCCATTTCTTTGTTCCCCATTATAAATTCCCCCGATTCTGACTGCAAGGGACCTACGCTTGACTTCACCAATCTTTTTCTCTTCACATATCTATAAAAGCTTTTACAGTCAGTTTTTATGTTCTCTGCAAGCTTACTCTCATATTCTATTTTCCCTTTCTTAATTAATCCCTTTGTCCTCCTTTGTTGAATCCTAAACTGCTCCCAATCCTCAGGATTATTGCTTTTTCTGGCCAATTTATATGCCCTCTCCTTGGACCTTATGCTATCCCTAATTTCCCTTGTTAGCCACGGTTGGGTCACCTTTTTTGTTTTATTTTTATGCCAAACTGGGATGAACAAATTCTGCAGTTCAGCCATTCGGTCTTTGAATGTTTGCCATTGTCTATCCACCGTCAATCCTTTGCGTGCCATTCCCCAATCAATCCTACCCAACTCGCTCCTCAGACCATCATAGTTTCCTTTATTTAAATTGAGGACCCTAGTCTCCGAGTCAACTACTTCATTCTCCATCTTAATGAAGAATTCGATCATATTATGATCGCTCCGACCCAAGGGGCCTCTTACAACAAGATTGCTAATTAATCCTTTCTCGTTACATAATACCCAGTCTAAGATGGCCTGATCTCTGGTTGGTTCCTCGACATATTGGTCCAGGAAACCATCCCGTAAACACTCCAGGAATTCCTCCTCCACAGTATTGTTACTCATTTGTTTGGCCCAATCTATATGTAGATTAAAGTCACCCATGATGACTGCTGTGCCCTTATTGCACGCTTCTTTAATTTCTCTTTTAATGCCATCCCCAACCTCCGCCTTACTGTTTGGAGGTCTATATACCACTCCCACTAATGTTTTTTTCCCCTTAGTATTTCTCAATTCTACCCATACAGATTCCACCTCATCAGAGCTAATATCCTTCATTACAATTGTGTTAATCCCTTCTTTAACCAGTAATGCTACCCCACCTCCCTTTCCTTTTTGCCTATCTTTCCTGAATATCGAATACCCCTGGATGTTGAGTTCCCAGTCCTGGCCTTCCTTGAGCCACGTTTCCGTAATCCCAACCAAATCGTATTTGTTTACTTCTATTTGCGCAGCCAATTCATCCACCTTATTACAAATGCTCCTCGCATTAAGACACAAAGCCTTCAGGCTTGTTTTTTTAATGCTCTTAGACCTATTAGAATTATTATTTACTGTGACCATGTTTGATTTAAACCGTTGATTTCTCTGACTGCCACTTTTGTTTTTCTCCTTCCTATCTTTTGCTTTTATCCTTGTTTCCCTTTCCTCTGTCTCCCTGCTCAGGTTCTCAACCCCCTGCCATTTTAGTTTAAACCCTCCCCCACAGCACTAGCAAACACTCCCCCAAGGGAGCTGTGGAAGCTGAGTCATTGATTATATTCAAGGCTGAGATAGACAGATTTTTGAGCAACAGGGGAGTCAAGGGTTATGGGGAAAGGCAGGAAAGTGGAGTTGAGGCCAAAATCGGATCAGCCATGATCTCATTAAATGGCGGAGCACGCTCGAGGGGCCGAATAGCCTGCTCCTGCTCCTATTTCTTAAGTTGTTATGTGGCTTTGCAGTAACGTTTCATGATCTACTGAGATCATTGAAAGGTTTGCGCCACTGCAGCCTGGTCCTCCTGACAACATCCCTGCTTGTGTCCTCCTGTGCAATGTGCAACCAGGCTGCATTGATCTCCTGGGGAGGTCTCTTCCGCCCATTGGTAGGGAAGAGAACCACCCTGTGTGCTGTGACTGTCTCCATAAGCATATGGAGGGAGTTGTGGGAGAGCCTGGGTGCAGCCGTGCACCTCTGTTCAGTGCTTGTCAGTGTTTGCAGCACCTCAATGCTGTAGAACACTGACAGCACAACTGTCAAAATCAATTTGCGCATGGTCCCTTTAAGGAAACCGGCTGATGATGCGTCATCAAGTGGCTTCATCAGACCCGCTTCCTTCAATTGGCCGGCCAACATGTTGGGCGGGCTTAACAAGCCCAATCATCGTAAGATCACTTTGGACAGTAGGCTGGAGCCAATAGCGAGGCCGGGACCCGCCACCGACTCCAGCCCCACTGGACCCACCGAGGTAGGGGAAATCATGGCCAAGGTGTTAGATTGAGGCGACCTCTGTCTGTTCAGGTGGCAGCTAAAGATTCGATGGAACCAATTGAAAAAGAGTAGGAAGTTCTCCCATTGTCCTGGTCAACATTCTTCCCTGAACCAATACCACCAAAAACAGATGGTCATTCATCATCTTGCTGTATGTGGTATCTCACTGTGAACTGCCCTTTTTTGCCTAATGTTAAATTTCAGTGCAATTCAGTGTGTATGAAGCACCTGCGGACATGACTAAGGTGCTATATAAATGGATTTTACTTTTTGCCAACAAGTATGGCTCAGTATACTTACAATGACTGCTGACCTGAGTAGGGACAGTTCTGGCTAAGAATGAGCAGCAATGGAAGAAAATCGCATGTTAAACAAAACTAACACACAAACCACATTTCAGTGATTCACTGCCTTGTATTGGTTAAACAATTTATTACAATAGAAGAGAAGAAGAAAAAAAGAACTTGCATTTATACAATGCCTTTCACGACGTCAGGATGCCCAAAAGCGCTTTACAGCCAATGAAGGACTTTTAAAGTGAAATCACTGTTGGAATGCAGGAAGATCCCACAAGCAGCAATGAGATACTAACCAGGTAATCTGTTTTAGTGATGTTGGTTGAGGGGTAAATATTGGCCAGGACACCAGGAGAACTCCCCAGCTCTTCTTTGAATAGTGCAATAGAGGGGGGCCTCAGTTTCATGTCTCATCCAAACGACAGCACCTCTGACAATGCAGCACTCCCTCAGTACTGCACTGGATTGTCAGCCTAGAATTTGTACTAAAGTCTCTGGAGTGGGGCTTGAACGTACCACCTTTTGACACAGAGGCGAGAGTGCTACCCACTGAGCCACGGTTAGGACATTGTCTCTCACTAATATTTCCAAAATTAAACCAAGGAACACAGAAACTACCTCAACAGATCTTTACTATGCAGAACCTTTTAGAATAAAACTGCAGACAGAACAGGAAAGGACAGAATTGTGCTGTGCCTCTCTCCCCTCACGCCAGCCCCCAAAAATAAATATTGATGGCTGTGAAAAGGAAGGCGGTTGAACATTCCAGCTCATCCAGGATCTACTCAGTCTTACCACTTAAATTGATACTTTGTCATTCAACAATAAAAACAATAACTTGCATTTATATAGCACCTTTAACGTAGTAAAAGATTCCAAAGCGCTTCACAGGAGCAATTATCAAGCCACATAAGGAGATATTAGGACAGATCTTGGTCAAATAGGTAGGTTTTAAGGAGCATCTTAAAGGAGGAGAGAGAGGCAGTGTGGTTCAGTAAGGAAATTCCAGAGCTTAGAGCCTAGACAGTTGAAGGTACGGCCACCAATGGTGGGGCAAAGGAAGTGAGGGTTGCACAAGAAGCCATAATTGAAGGAACGCAGAGTTCTCAGAGGGTTGTAGGCAATGTTCCCTCTAATTTTTTTCTGTACTGAGCGGGCCACGAACTCCTTTGAGCGCGACCTTTTCATCCATGGGCAAATTTTACAACAACAACCTTTACAACAGCGACCGCAACAGCAACCACTTAAAAGCATATATACAGTAATGGCATATTGTCACCCCACCATCTCAAATCATGAGACAATCAGACAAGGTTCTATACAAGTTTAACACAACGTCTCTGCTTTTGAATTCCATTCCTCTAGAAATGAATCCCAGTGCTTTATTTGCAATTTTATGGCTTTTTAACCTGCATTGCTACTTTTAATGATTTGTGAATCTATACCCCCAGATCCCTTTGCACCTCTACCCCATTTAGACTCTTATTTTCCAAGGAGTAGGTAGTCTCCTTATTCCTCCTACCAAAATGCACCACCTCACACTTATCTATGTTGAAATCCATTTGTCATTTACATATCCATTTTGCAAGTTTGTTTATGCTAGAATTAATTAAAAGCTTTTAGTTCGTCATGTACAAACTCTATTTAAAAAAAATTCTTGTCAGAAATGATTGGGATATAAAAGAACTGCATAATAATGCATTAACACTTCAGAAACATCACTCAGTTGCATCGACAAACAATCCAAAAGCCCAAGGTAAGCTGAAAGAGGCATATCTATTCGTGCAATTTGTATTAATTTTAATGTTTTCAACGTATTAGCCCATTCCTCATGTCATTATGGCAATGGCTGCACAAGCAGCCGGAGCAGCGGCTTTCCTATGGCGCTGACGTGCTGTACATCCAGATACATAATTAGAATATTAATCACAATGCAATCAGACAACCAACAAATATAAAGTGCTGCAGTTCTTTACTTCCCAGTATTAAAAAGAATTGAACAAAAACGGACATCTGTATTTTCAACTTCAATCACTTCCATTAATAAACATTGGGGCAGTAATTCCTCCCCAAACGTGTGAGTACGGAAGGGGTACTCACGCGTCTGGCCGGAGGAAATGCCAGTTTTCAGCATGCACAGCGCATGCGCTGAAAACCAGCATTTCCTCTCCTCCAACCCAAGAGTTGAAGAGGCTAGCGCGTGCGTTGTAGGGGGCAGCGCGTGCGTCTTGGATTTCCTCTGTTTTGGGGGATTTGCGCATGTGTAAAGGCCTCCGGTCTTTATGCTTGTAAAAAGCACACGTAAGTATTTATTTTTACAGGTAAGTGGTGTTTTAGTGTAATTTAGAAAAAAAATTTCCACAGGTTTATTATTTTAAAGAATCTACAATAAGGTAAGTTTAGTTTTAGACCCTTTTTATTAAAAATTTATTTTTTTCAAAAAAAAAATTATTGTTTAAATTATTTTTTAAAACTTATTTATACTTAATTTAATGATTGGGATGTTTTTTAAATTTTTATTTAAAGTTTAAATAGTGTTTTGGGCCCCCGTAGTTTTCATGAGTTTGACAGTTCTTACTCTCAAACTCATGAATGAACCTTCCCCTCCCCTGATTGGTTGTACAGTGCTCACCTGATCCCAGCCGGCACATCGCACTAACTACGCCGTTGGATCAGGTAAGCACTGCGCGCTGACATCTGAACCGGGCCTGTGACAGGAAATGCAAGCAGGCCCGGGCTTCAGATGTCAGCGCGCAGGGTGAGTGCAGATCGGGGGCTTGCACGCGCGGCAAGCCCCCGAAATCAAGTTCTGGGCCATTGTCTTCTTGAACCAGCACACCCCCCATGTAACATGTCAGAAATGCAGCACTTATTCACAAGTGCAGAAAAACACATATACAATTTGCATCACCAAATTAAAAACAAAAAGCAGGAAAAGCTATGATTTAACAGAAATAAACATTCATCTTTCTTCCTGAACAATCAGACTGACTTGGAAATATTTACTAATATGTTGACGTAAAGATGTTAATTTATGAATTTTGCTTCTAATGTTTTCCTCTCAAACATTCTCCACAATATTAATCCCTGCTTATATCGCAAAAAGTGTTGAATTATTTTAGGTACTTTGCAATTAAATAGCGGGAAACAAACTTCATTGTACTCTCAATTTTTAAACTCCTGTTTCAAACATTCATACCAAATCGAAATTGTACATTATCAGTTTAATCAAAATATTTTCCGTGTCTTTCTCAATAAACAAATAGTGGTGACTTCCAATGTAGCTTCAAGCAATTTTATACATCATTACATAACTCTTGTTTCTATTAACATTCCACTAAACGTTTCAGAGGAAATCTATATTTACATTATTCCTGGGACTTGTTCAGACTATAGAATGACAGACAAAATAAAATGGTTTGTGTTTTTCCCCTTTTTTGGTTCTCTTCCTAAATGTCTTAATGATTTTTTTTTAAGTCAATAAAAAGTAATATGTAACTCCTATAAATCCTCCCTTGCCCTCACCCTCCTCAACAGCATGGTTGCATGCTTGTGCAATGCTACTCACTTCAGTCGATCGTTCAAAATCAAATATTGAGAAATTTTAATTTTAAAACGTTTTAAGCAATTCCGAGCCTCTTTAAAAGCATTTGGACTTTAAGACCTGATTGAAACTTGCTTAGATGAGGGGAAAATTGATTTTTGCTTGTTTCTTCCAAAATCATATTCGAAACTTAGGGGGGAAAAAAGTGTTTTTAATATTCATGTTTTGTGAAATGTTCATTAAAAATCTTTAAATTCTTTCAATTCTCATTGAGGCTTTGACAGAAGAAGTTGCTCCAAGTTTTTCTTTCCTTCTTCAACGCTGTCATAAACATACAACAAAAAATAATAAAACAAACTCTAATTCCAAACAGAGCTCAAATAAGAAAGTGCATAAAGTGGTTAAATTTCCTAAGAAGGCGGTGAGGTTATCTATCCCCAGCCTTATCAATGAGTTGAGATCAGTTTTGGAGAAGTTGTTTCCTCTTTTTCTGTTGCCATTCCCTCCGTCTCTCAGACTCTGAGGTGCAAACGGGGGCACAAACTTTTCCCCCTCTCTCATAACATGATTTAAATAACCCTGATAAACTCTTTCAAAAAGGGGACAACACCTGGCAAATTTTAACTGGAACTTACAGCGGAACATTCAACATTACTTTCCTGCATTTTTTTCCGGCTTTAAACAATTTTCTGAATTTTTAAAATTATTTTTCACCGAGGGCCTAAAAATTGTTTGTGTTAGCCCCCTTCCAGCGGCCATTGTACATGTGCCGCACCTCCACCTGTGCTGTTCCAAAGTGTGGCCGCCGCTCAGCCTGGGAACTGACTACACACGCCTGGATCCTCACCCTTCTCTCTCTCTCCCTCTCTCTCCATCTCTCTCTGTCTCTCTGTCTCTCTCTCTCTGTCTCCCTCTGTCTCCCCCTCCCTCTCCCTCCGTCTCCCTCCCTCCATCTCCCTCCCTCTGTCTCCCTCTCTCCGTCTCCCTCTCTCCGTCTCTGAACCTCTTTCTCTATCTCCCCCCAGTCGCTATCTCTCTCCCCCTCCAATTCGCTCTCTCTCGCCCCCACTCTCTCTCTCCTCCCCCCCCATTCCTCGCACCACCCCCCACCCCCACCCCCCACCAACGGATCCAGTGACCTTCTTACGGAGAAAAGGCTTACGGGCCGCAACTGTGGGGTACTGTGCGTGCACGGCTTCGGTAAACAGCGCGCATGCGCAGAAGGGGATCGGGTGGGCATGCAGGTCTCCGGGATACCGAGTGCATGTGGAGAAGGCTGCAAAGATGTTTGTGGTGATAATCAGAGTGTTGTGTATCGGGCCCCTCCCCCGTTCCAGCTGCTGTCCAGCTCTCTGCGCGGCCTTTCAATTGAAGTGCGCAGGAGCTCAGGGATTTGTGTGCGGCCGTGCAGTCACGCACCTTAGAGGGAACAGTGGTTGTAGGGCTGGAGGAGGTTACAGAGATAGGGAAGGGTGACGCCATGGAGGGATTTGAGCATGAGGATGAGAATTTTAAATTTGAGGCGCTGGTAGACCGGGAGCCAATGTAGGTCAATGAGCACAGTAGTGATGGGTGAACGGGACTTGATGCGAGTTAGGATATGAGCAGCAGAGAGAGCCAGCATGGATTTGTAAAGGGTAAGTCAGGTCGAACAAACATAGTTGATTTTTTGAGGAGGTAACAAACATGGTAGAAGTAGGCGGTCGTAGGGCTGGAGGAGGTTACAGAGATGGTAGATAAGCGAGTGTCCATGAATGTTATTTACATGAACTTCCAGAAGGCATTTGACAAGCTCCATATAAAAGACTGTTAACAAAAATGAGAGCGCATGGAATTGGAGGCAACCTATTGGCTTGGATAGGGAATTGGTTAGGAGCTAGTAGACAGAGTGTAGGGATAGTGAGTCTGCACTCCAATTGGCAGGATGTGACTAGTGGTGTTCCCCAGGGATCTGTACTGGGCTGCAGTTTTTCACTTTATTTATAAATGAGGTGGATGAAGGAATAGAGAGCCGTATATCTAAGTTTGCTGATGACACAAAGTTAGATGGCTTATTAAGTGGTGTGCATGGGAGCAGAAAGTTGCAAAGGGACATTGATAGATTAAGTGAGTGGGCTAAACTGTGGCAGATGGAGTTCAATGTGGGAAAATGCGAAGTCATCCACTTTAGACCTAAAAAAGATAGATCAGAGCATTATCTAAATAGCGAGAAGGTAGGACCTGTGGATGAGCAGAGAGATTTAGGGGTCTAAGTACAGAAATAACGAAAACTAGTGGACTGGTCCAAAAAATAATTAAAAAGATGAATAGAATGTTCGCCTTTGTCACAAGAGGGCTGGAATACAAAGGGGTGAAAGTTATGCTAATCATGTACAGAGCTCTGGTTCGACCCCATCTGGTACTGCATTCAGTTCTGGGCACTGCACCTCAGGAAGGTAATGCTACATAGATTCACTCGAATGATACTGGGGCTAAAAGGGTTAAGTTATGACAACAGATTGCATAGACTAGGCTGGTATTCCCTTGAATTAGAAGGTTAAGGGGTGATCTAATTTAGATGTTCAATGTGATTAAAGGATTTGATAGTGTAGATAGAGAGAAACTATTTCCTCTGTTGGGAGAGTCCAGAACAAGGTGGAATAACCTTAAAATTAGAGCTAGGCCGTTCAAGGATGATGCCAGAAAGCACTTCTTCACACAAAGTGTAGTGGAAATCTAGAACTCTCTCCTCAAAAAGCTGTTGAGGTTAGGTCAACTGAAAATCTCAAAACTGAGATCGGTAGATTTTTGTTATGCAAGGGTATTAAGGGTTACAGAACCAAGGCAGGTAATTGGAGTTAAGATACAGATCAGCCAGGATCTAATTGAATGGCAGAACAGACTCGAGGGGCTGAATGGCCTCCTCCTGTTCCTAGTTTCCTATAAGGGTGGAAGCTGGGAGGCTGGCCAGGAGCGCATTGTATAATGGTTGTGATATTCTTGTTCATGGAGTAAGAATATCACAACCACGTGTAACATACACAAATAGCATATCACATTCAGGATATTGCAGTAATGTTGATCGTCTGTTTTTATTGTATTCCGGAAAGTTCCTTGCCTTTTACAGCAATCTTTAAAAGAGGAGAACCTTCTTGGATCACGCATAGCCAAAGCCTTGCTCATAAATCATACTTTCATATCTACACAGATATTTAATCCACATCCTTCTCTATGACCCAATCATAAGTTGAAGTACCATCATCATGTCCAAGCAGGGAGACAGTTTATTGACTTCATATAAACAGCACCAGGAAGATTGAAAGCTACAAACATGACAAGGTCAAATTAAGAAGAAAGTTGGAAGGGAAGTCAAATTTCCTAATTATCATTGAAAAAGTTAACTTGAAATGGCATGTGAGAATTAAAGAGCTCGAAAATATAAATCATCTTGATAGAAGAAATATGTTAAGGAAGAAATATGTTAAGGAGAAAGGAAATACAATGAAAATCGATTGAACCAGAGCCAGAGCCACCTTTGCAAGTGTTATTTATCTTGTGAAGATGCTATTTCAAACACAGTGTGCTTTTCAAAATGACAAAAATGAAAAGCTGACTCAGGATTAATGGAGAAGTGAAAAAAATGATGCAATAAAAATTTGATAAACACAAAGCAAATTTCCTATTAATAAACAAGGCAAAGACTCACTAATACAAAGAAAATCAAAGCAAGAGTCAGAAAATAAATCAGGATTGACAGGTATGGAACAATAATTTAAATGAAGCAAAATGCTAAAATATGAGAGTGAGCATTTCTGTATAACAGCTGTTCCAACCTCAGAAAAAGCAGAAGGAATAGTAATTACTTAAAAATAAACAAAACTGCTGAGGGCCATTAGAAAAGTTATAAATTGTGGATTGGCTGTGAAATAAAGTATTGATGAAAGTTTGACAGAAAACCTGTCATCAGCTACAGAGAACATTTTTATTTTTCAGTTTTCCTTCTTATCTAACGCTATAAGTCATGAAGTAGGGAGACTCTGGGAGCCCAGATCGGAGAATTGGCTGCAAAGGTCAGTGCATCTGACTTGTTGGCCGTTTTCTGGCCACTAATGTTAATGGGTGGAAAATCAGATTGTGCGCAAATTATGTGCGCTTAAATTTGGACCCAGCTCTCCCTGTCAAGTGAAACTCCATGATGGGAGCAGAGTCTCAGAACTGTGGGGCTTAGGTCTACATACAAGTTACTCAGCTTTGTGACAAAATACTATGAGAATTTTCTATGGGATCAGACTCTTAGCCCATGTATCATTAATCATAAACATTGTGTAAATGATGCTTTCATATCCTCACACTGCATAGCTGGATGAATAGTAGTGGCAGGATACACAGGCTGGTTGACAGGCCATGATGGGAACATACTTTCCATGGCCATAATCATTTTTTGTATTAGCCGCTATATGTTGGGAGGGTATTGTGGGTTCCCACAACCCATACGATGAAGGGGGAGATCACCCACATCCATCAATGCAAGTATCCCGTTGGTTGTCAACCCAAAATACCCCCTCTCCACTCTTCAGGACTGGCTGGAACAGGGTTTGAACTGAGTACCTTCCGACCCAAAGGCAGGAATGTTACTCACTCAGCCAAAGGATTGCTACTGTTCAATCTCCATGGGATTATGGAATTAACCCTATAATTGTTTCTGATTTAGCTCTGAGAATTATGTCAGTCAGTGTTAAAAATTTTCTGGCCTAGAGATTCAATAACATAGCGTCCGTTGTTTGTGCAGAGTCGGTGCTGGGAATGTGAGCCAGAAGTATGTAGAGTAGACAGATTGTGACGTCAACCAGCATACAATGCTGATTTGATGCCAGTGCACTGCTATTTTCATCGTCAATGCCAGAAGTAATGCCCTGTGTTAACCTCGCATAGCTGATCATGCATTCACAGGGGGATGGTAACCTTAGAGTGGATTCAGAAGGGAGAAAAGCAAAGCTGGAAGTGGAAGGCAGAAAATTAGTAAGCGAGTTTGGTAGGCAGAGGAAACAAAGGCTAGAAAATAGACAACAAGGGAGTTTGGCAGTGCTACATGGTGTATACTTCAACGCAAGGAGTGTAGGCAATAAATCAGGTGTGCTGAGGGCACAGATAGACACGTGGGAGTACGATATTATAGCTATTACTGAGACATGGCTGAAAGAAGGGCAGGAATGGCAGCTCAACATTCCTGGTTACAGGGTTTTCAGATGAGATAGAGAGGGAGATAAAAAAGAAGGGGGGGTCGCAATATTGATTAAAGGATCAATTACAGCTGTGAGGATGGAGGATATCTTAGAAGGATCATCAAATGAGGCCATATAGGTTGAACTGAAAAACAAAAAAGGGGCAATCACACTGCTGGGAGTGTACTATAGACCTCTGAACAGTCAGAGGGAGATAGAAGAGTAAATATGTAGGCAAATTTCTGAAACGTGCGAAAATAGGGCAGTAATAGTAGGGGATTTCAACTTCCCTAATATTAACTGGGATAAAATTAGTGTGAAAGGTATAGAGAGAACAGAATTCTTAAAATGCACTCAGGAAAACTATTTTAGCCAGTACATAGCAAGCCCAACAAGAGAGGGGGCGGTTCTGGACCTAGTTTTAGGGAATGAAGCTGGGCAGGTGGAAAGGTTATCAGTGGGAGAGCATATTGGTGGTAGTGATCATAATTCAGTTAGATTTAGTGTAGTTATGGAAAAAGACAAGGATAGATCAGGAATAAAAGTTCTCAATTGGGGAAAAGCTAATTTTACTAAGCTGAGAGGTGATTTAGCCAAAGTGGACTAGAGGCAGATACTTGAAGGTAAATCAGTGTCAGAGCAGTGGGATTCAAGGAGGAGATAGTGAGGGTTTAGAGCAAGTATGTTCCCTTAAAGAAAAAGGGTGGGACTAACAAATCTAGAGCTCCCTGGATATCAAGGGGCATACAGGGTAGGATAAAGAAAAAAAGGGAAGCTTATGACAGATATTGAGGACTCAATACTGCAGAAAGCTGAGAGGAGTATAGAAAGTACAGGGGTGAAATTAAAAAGGAAATTAGGAAAGCAAAGAGAAAAATATTGGCAAGTAAAATCAAGGAAAACGCAAAGATGTTTTATAAATACATTAAGAGCAAGAAGATAACTAAAGTAAGAGAAGGACCTATTAGGGACCATAAAGGTAACCTGTGTGTGGAAACGGAGGACATGGGTATGGTTCTTAATGAATACTTTGCGTCTGTTTTCACAAAAGAGAGGGACAATGCAGACATTGATATCAGGGAGGAGGAGTGTGAAATAGTAGATGAAATAAACATAGTGAAAGAGGAAGTATTAAGGGGTTTAGCATCTTTGAAAGTGAATAAATCCCCAGGCCTGGATGAAATGTATCCCAGACTGTTAAGAGAAGTAAGAGAGGAAATAGCATAGGCTCTGACCATCATTTTCCAATCCTCTCTGGCTACAGGTGTGGTGCCAGAGGATTGGAGGCCTGCTAACGTGGTACCGCTGTTTAAAAAGGGAGAAAGGGATAGACTGAGTAATTACAGGCCAGTCAGCTTAACGCGGTAATGGGAAAATTATTGGAAAAAATTCTGAGAAACAGGATAAAGCTTCATTTAGAATGACACGGATTAATCAGGGACAAGTCAGCATGGATTTGTTAAGGGGAGGTCGTGTCTGACTAACTTGATTGAATTTTTGAGGAGGTAACAAGGGGGGTCGATGAGGGTAGTGCGTTTAATGTAGTGTATATGGATTTTAGCAAGGCTTTTGATAAGGTCCCACATGGCAGACTGGTCACGAAAATAAAAGCCCATGGGATCCAAGGCAAAGTGGCAAGTTGGATCCAAAATTGGCTCAGAGATAGGAAACAAAGGGTAATGGTCGAAGGGTGTTTTTGTGACTGGAAGACTGTTTCCAGTGGGGTTCTGTAGGGCTCATTACTGGGTCCTTTGCTTTTTGTGGTATATATCAAAGATTTGGACTTGAATGTAGGAAGTATGATTAAGAAGTTTGCAGATGATACAAAAATTGACCATGTGGTTGATAATGAAGAAGAAAGCTGCAGACTGCAGGAAGATATCAATGGACTGGTCAAGTGGGCAGAACAGTGGCAAATGGAATTCAATCTGGAGAAGCGTGAGGTAATGCATTTGGAGAGGGCTAACAGGGCAAGGAAATACACTATAAATGGTAGGGCACTGAGAAGTGCAGAAGATCAGAGGGACCTTGGAGTGCATGTCCACAGATCCCTGAAGGTAACAGGACAGGTAGATAAGGTAGTTAAGAAGGCATATGGGGTACTTACCTTTATTAGCCAAGGCATAGAATATAAGAGCAGGGAGGTTATGCTTGAACTGTACAAAACACTAGTTAGGCTGCAGCTAGAATACTGCGTGCAGTTCTGGTCACCGCATTACAGGAAGGATGTGATTGCACTAGAGGGTGTGCAGAGGAGATTTACAAGGATGTTGCCTGGGCTGGGGAATTTTAGTTATGAGGAAAGATTGGATAGGCTGGGGTTGTTTTCTTTGGAGCAGAGGAGGCTGAGGGGAGACCTAATTGAGGTGTATAAAATTATGAGGGGCCTAGATAGAATGGATAGGAAGGACCTATTTCCCTTAGCAGAAGAGTCAATAACCAGGGGGTATAGATTTAAAGTAATTGGTTGGAGGTTTAGAGGGATTTTGAGGAGAATTTTTTTCACCCAGAGGATGGTGGGGTCTGGAACTCACTGCCTGAAAGGGTGGTAGAGGCAAAGACCCTCGTCGCATTAAAAAAGTACTTGGATATGCACTTGAAGTGCCGTAACCTACAGGGCTATGGACCAAGTGCTGGAAAGTGGGATTATGGTGGATAGCTCTTTGCCGGCCGGCACGAACAAGATTGGCCGAATGGTCTCCTTCTATGCTGTCAATTTCTATGGTTCTATGATATGATGATTCATTCAGCAGCAGCAATGACCCCATATCAGCGATATTTAAATGGATCATCGACCACTCTCAGGTCAGTTGCTGATTAATTTCTACTGGCTCAGTGTGTTTGTGGAAGTGTTTGCAGCTGTCTAGAGTTGTTTAAAGTTGGTGAGGTGGCAGGGAGTGGTGCTGCAAGTGGAGAAGGCCTTGGTACTGACTTCAAGGGTTCTGGTCAGACCACTTGCTCCCAGTCATGGGTGCTCTAGTTGTCACCCCCTTGGCCTGCAGCATGACAAGGAGATGGAGCAGAGGCAGCGAAGAAGAGGATAAGCTGCTCGCAGAGGGAGGAGAAGGAGGGGGAGACAGACTCTCAGCAGGAGACCTTACCCACCTAGGGTCTTCCGAGAGCAATTCTCTTACTTCAACCTGAGCCAGGACTAGAGTGCGAGGCGTCTGCGCGTTATGAAGGAGGTGCTCATAAAACCCTGCCACCTCATGCAACCACACCTGCTGCCTCACACCAGGGCAAGGACAGCGCTGCCAGTGGTTGTGAAGGTGACCCTGAGTTTCTTCGCATCGGGTTCCTTCCAGGCTGGAGCAGGCGAATCTGTAACGTATCCCAGTTCGTCATCCCCTGCTGCAGAACAGAGGTGCTAGAAGCTCTTTATGCCAGGATGTAATGTATGTACCTTTAAGGGGGAGAACTACTTTTTACAGCTCCTGTATCCTGTAGTACCGGCAGTGACCACACCTGTATATAAACCCTGAGTAGTGCTCTGTACAGTCAGTTGCAGTTTGAACCCTCATTCAGTAAACACCTGTTGATCGTTCCCTGCAGTCTTTGTCTGATTATTGAAGGACACAACATTAAAATACCCAGATCTAACATTGGTGACGAGAAAGATTCGGACCTACCTGCAACTCTGCATCACCTCCCACGGATTCGCTCCTGGAGAACAGTGGAAGGAGGTCGAGTCCAGAAGCACGGGCATCACAGTATCACAGTAAAAAATTTTCTTAAATCTCACTGTCCATGCTTTCTTTTGGAAGTCCTGGTTGCCCTGCTTGGCTGAGGGCTTGTGGAGCGGCTACATTCATCTTCTGCCATTGGCACAAGCCATTCCTTGAGAGGGGGCCTAGAACTGAATTCCAATAAGCCGCCAACAGGCGGCCCTTGCACTTTCTGCCTCCCTCCTGTGCTGGTCCTCCTCCTCCTCCTCCTCCTCCTCTGGTGGTCCTCCAATGTCTGCTGGCAGTGGCTGAGTCCTGCGGATAGCCAGGTTGTGCAGCATGCAACACACGACAACGAAATGGGAGACTCGCTCAGGCGAGTACTGTAGGGCTCCCCCGGAACGATCCAGACAGTGGAACCGTTGCTTCAGCACGCCGATTGTTTGCTCAATGATGTTCCTGGTTGCTTGATGGCTGTCATTGTATCCCTCTTCAGCAGTGGTGCTGGGCGCATGGAGCGGGGTCATCAGCCAGGTGCACAAAGGATAGCCTTTGTCCCCGAGAAGCCATCCTCGTGGGTGAGGCTGGGCCTCGAACATGTCTGCCACAGAAGTCTGGCGCAGGATGAAGGCATCGTGGCTGCTGCCTGGAAAGCGGGCATTGACAGCTAGGATGAGCTGCCTGTGGTCACACACCAACTGCACGTTGAGCGAATGGTAGCCCTTCCGGTTGCGGTAATCCTCGGCATTCTCTAGAGGTGCCCGCAAAGCCACATGCGTGCAGTCAATGGCGCCCTGCACCATGGGGAAGCCTGCTAATGCTGCAAAGCCCATTGCACGCTCTTGCTGCTTGTCAACGGTCATGGGGAAGGAGATGAACTGATGTCTCCTTCTGAAAAGGGCATTGGTCACCTGGAGGATGCAGCAATGTACCGCAAACTGGGAGATGTTGGAAATGTCCCCAGTAGCGGATTGGAAGGAGCCGGTGGCATAGTAGTTGAGAGCCACCGTCACCTTCACTGCCACCGACAGAGATGTCCTGCTCCTCAGCTGTGGCTGCAGATCTCCGCGAAGCAGGTGGCAGATCTCAGTGACCACCGCCCTTCTGAATCGCAGCCTCCGAACACACTGCTCCTCAGACATGTTCAGATATGAGAACTGCTGGCGGTATACCCTGGGTGGGTAAGGCCTCCTTTGCTGACGCCTGTTGGCCCTTCTCCATCTGGCCATGACTGGCACTCTCTCACGGCATCTCTGAGCCCTTTGAATGCAATGGAGAAGCCCAATGTTTCCACCCATTGCAGCCCCCATTATATGTTTCCAATCAATGTTATGACACTGAAGTTAAAGACAAGTGCAAAGCTGTGGCCTGATGCCACAAGTACCTGTGCGAGTGTTGAGCCAAACCAGAAAGCTCTCTACCTTTGTCAATCAATTCAATTCAATTCAATTCAATTCAATTCAATTCAAATGCTTTATTGGCATGAAAGTTTACAGGGAACCATATTGCCAAAGCTTACATAACAAAAAGTACAGGTTTCCAACATTCTGTAGGTGTCAAACAATTTTGACCCTCGCTGGGTACAGACAATATTAATTTAAACAGTCGTTGACCCTCGTTGGGTACATTCAGTATTAATTTAAACAGTCGTTGGGTACATTCGGTATTGATTTAAACATTTTTAGATTATATATGCTATGGGTGTGCTCGTTAGTCACTCACTGTTCCTCAGGTTGTGACATGTTGTTACATATTGGGCACCAAGATATGGTGTGTCTCCTTCCCCCAGGACTATTCTTAATTTTGACAGGTCATCCAATTCTTGGAAATCTGGGGTTGTAAGGCTGAGCTTGTCAAAATATATGTTTCTTGTTTTGTTGAATTTTTCGCATTTTAGGACGAAGTGCACCTCTGTCTCAACCTCGCTGGCCAGACAGTGATCACATATTCTATTTTCTTTAGGTTGCCAGGATTTCTTGTATCTTCCTTTTTCAATTGCCAGTTGGTGGTCGCTTAGTCTGTATCTGGTGAGGGTCTGTCTCTGTTTTGTGTCTCTGATGGTCGAGAGATAGTCTGCCAGTTTATATTCTCTTTTTAGGGCCAGATAGCAATCTAATCTGCTTTGGCTTTTGGTTATTTTGTTCCAATGTTCCAGGTAGGTTTCTTTGCATTGTTTAATGATTTGGTTCACTCGGATTGGTGTTTGGAAAGCAGTGTTGGTCTGGGACTGGTCAGGGTCCGGCTGGGTAGGAGTACTTAGTTTCAGTAACCACTGACTCAGGGGACTCGTTTCTGGGTTCAGCTCTTGGGTCTGGAGGGCTTTAAAATGAAGGGTGTCTGGGGAACTAGATTTGAGGTGATTTAGAAAGTTTAGTGCTCATTTTTGGATGTTTATTATCAGTGGGTATCTGCCTAGTTCGGCTCTACATGCATTTGTTGGTGTTTTCCTTTGGGTGCGAAGAATGCTTCGGCAAAATTCTGCATGTAGGGCTTCTATTGTGTGTTTTTCCCATTTAGTGTAGCTATGGTGATTGAGTGGGCCCCATACTTCACTACCATACAGCGCAATGGGCAGGATTATACTATCAAATATTTTGAGCCAGATTTTGATTGGAATTTGGATGTTGTAGAATGTTCTTTTTATTGCATATAGGGCTCTTCGGGCTTTTTCTTTTAGTGCATTCACTGCTATGCTGAAGCTCCCTGATGCTGTAATGGTTAGACCAAGGTAAGTGTAGCTCATAGTGTGTCCTATGATGGTATCACTGAGAGTAAACTGGTATTTGTTTTCCTGACATCTGGGCCTTTTTTGAAAAATCATGATGTTGGTTTTCTTTAGATTTACTGTCAGGGCCCAATTTTGGCAGTATTTGTCGAGTAGGTCTAAATGTCGCTGTAATCCATGTTCTGTGGGAGACAGCAGAACCAGGTCGTCCGCATAGAACAGGGATTTCACTTCCCCATCCAGGAGACAGAGACCCGGTGACTCACTTTGCTCCAGCATGTCTGCTAACTCATTTATGTATATGTTGAACAGGGTCGGACTCAAATTGCAACCCTGCTGGATGCCTCTTCTCTGGGTGAAGAAACCGGTGCGTTTGTCTCCAATTTTGACACCGCATTTATTTTCCAGATACATCGATTTAATAAGGTCATAGACTTTGCCCCCTATTCCACACTGAAGAAGTTTGTAATAGAGCCCTTCATGCCAAATAGAGTCAAAAGCTTTCTTGAAGTCAATGAAACAAGCAAATATTTTCCCATTTTTTGTTTGGTGTATATGTTTTTCAATGAGTGTGAAGGGTATAGATATGATCGGTGGTGCGGTGTTTTGGAAGAAAGCCTATTTGATTTTTTCTAAGGATATTATGTTTGTTAAGAAAATCCGGTAATCTACTATTTAGAATACTGCAGAATAACTTCCCTAGACAACTGTTAACACAGATGCCACGGTAGTTATTTGGGTCTGATTTGTTTCCACTTTTATATATGGGAGAGATGAGTCCTTGGCACCAGATATCGGGAAAACAGCCTGAACGTAATATGATGTTGAATAACTTGAGTACAGCACCCTGCATCTCCATAGTGCTGAACTTGAGCATTTCATTTTTGATGTTGTCTGGACCACAGGCTTTCTTTAGGTGGAGAGATTTTGTTTTTGTGGCCAGTTCTTTCCAAGTGATTGGGGAGTCCAGAGGGTTTTGGTTGTCTTTAATTGTTGCTTCTAGTGTGTGGAGTTTTTCTGTGACATGATGTTGACTTGAGTTTGTTTCGTTTACTGGGATGTCTTTGTAGAGGTTTTCAAAATGTGTTCTCCAGATGTCACCATCTTGGATTGGTAATGTTTGTAATTGTGTTGTACTCAGGTTATTCCACATATCCCAGAATTGATTTTGATTAATGGAGTTTTCAATTTCTTCAAGTCTTTTGTGGGTATAATTTTGTGTTTTGTTCCTAATGGTGTGTTTATATCTTTTGAGGGTCTCATTGTATCTAATACGCAGGTCTGGGTTGTTTGGTTGGCGATGCTTTTGGTTTGATATTTTTCTCAGGTCTTTTCTGGCATTTTTGCATTCGTGATCAAACCATTTCTCATTTTTTTGTCTTTTGTAACGTTTCTTCTTCTGTTTCACAAGGTCGGCTTTTACAGCTGCCTCATGGAAGATCATATTAATATCATCTATGGCCATGTTTACACCATCTCTGGTGATCTCATATAGATTTTCTTTAAATTTTGATATTTTACTTGTGAGATCAGGTGAGTTTAGTGCTGTGATGAATTTATCTCCACTGTCTGGGGCCCATCTGTATGTCTGGTTTAGTTTATGGAGCTTACTGGGTTCCTTTTTTGTGTCTGTAGTTTGGGCAGAAAGTTTAAGGTACACATTTATTTGGTTATGGTCTGAGAGGGGGGATTGCTGCCTGACAGTGAATGCGTTGATATCGCAGGGGTCCATGTCAGTGATTGTATAATCCACCACACTAGATCCAAGAGTTGAGGAATATGTGAGTCTCCCTAAGGTGTCCCCTCTGAACCTACCGTTAACTATGTACAGGCCTAAGGCTCGGCAGAGTTGCACTACCTCCCTGCCGCTTTTATTTATTTCACAGTCAAGGTTGTTCCGATTTGTGATGGCTGGTGTGACATATAAAGGGGTCTGGCCAAACACATGGTTGTTGCCCTGTGGGGCTATGAAGTCAGGTTCACATCCGGTCCTTGCATTTAGGTCCTTGCATTTAGGTCCCCACATAGTAGCACCTTTCCTTGGGCCTGGAAATGGCTCTCCAAAGATCCGTCTCTCACAAAGAAGGAGTGGTGCAAAATGGCTGCCATTTATACTGCAGGAGGAGTCCCCTTTAATTAGCGCACCCCGCGCCCCGCAGCGACTGGGAACCGTTCCCCTCTACCAGTCGCTAGGGGCGCCAGGTGCACAATAGGCCGGCGCCACTGAATTTCCGGTTCGGGGCGCACAAAGGGCGTTGCACCATGAAATGACGTCAGGATCTGCGCGCGCAGCTGAGCGCACGCAAAGGTTTTACGCCGCTGCTAAATCTTAACTGAAGTTCGCAAGAGGTGCAGATCGCACTGCGCCCGGGCGCTAGCCGCTTAGCGCCCCACTTCTCCTCCTCCTAAGGCGCTAGCGGCTGGCGCAAACAACTGAATTTCTAGGCCAATATCTCCAAATTTGCAGACGACACAAAGCTGGGTGGGAGGGTATGCTGTGAGGAGGATGTCGTGAAACTCCAGTACGATTTGGACAGGTTGGGTGATTGGGCAGAAACATGGCAAATGCACTATAATGTGGATAAATGTGAGGTTATCCACTTTGGTGGCAAAAACAGGAAGGCAGATTATTATTTGAATGGCAATAGATTGGGAGAAGGGGAAGTGCAAAGAGACCTGGGTGTTCTTGTGCACCAGTCGCTGAAGGTAAGCATGCAGGTGCAGCAGGCGGTTAAGAAGGCAAATGGTATGTTGGCCTTCGTAGCAAGAGGGTTCGAGTACAGGAACAAGGATGTCTTGCTACAGTTGTACAGGGCCTTGGTGAGACCGCACCTTGAATATTGTGTGCAGTTTTGGTCGCCTTACCTGAGGAAGGACGTTCTTGCCATGGAAGGAGTGCAGCGAAGACTCACCAGGCTGATACCTGGGATGGCAGGAATGACGTATGAGGAGAGATTGTGTCGATTGGGCTTATACTCACTGGAGTTTAGAAGATTGAGAGGGGATCTCATCTGTTAAATCCGTGAATGATTGAGACACGGACTAGCAGGAGAGAAAACAAACAGATCTTTACTGGTGGAAGGCATAAACGAAACTAAACAACAGAGGCTCTCTAGTGCCTTTTATACAGGGGTGGTCACTGCCGGTATTGCAGTCTGAGACCAGTTATTCTCTTAAAGGTACATACACAACAATTCCTCCCCTTTTAGATAAACAGTACATAACATTCATTTAACAACTAATGATAACGAATTACAATCACAATTACTGTTGCTAGATACATTGGTTAAGTTTAAGCAATTATAAGTTCAGTCTTTGAGGAGGCTTCCTGATTCTGTCTGGATAACGCCTCTTTGGGGTATCAGGTTCTTCTGGCAATGTTGAGTCGGAATCAATGTCGTTGTTTGGTTCATCTGCTTCCAATATTACCAGTTCTGCGGTAGCTGCAATTGGAACGTCGATTTCATTACCAGGTGTATCAGATCATGGTGTGGAGTTGACGTTTTCCAGTGACTCTAGAATCTGGTCAGCATGGCATCTTACAATGCTCTCCCCAACGTCCACGGTATACATGAGAGGTCCTTGTTGTGTACAAATCGTTCCTGGCTGCCATTTCTCAGTGCGGTAGTCCCGGGCCAAAACTGGTTGACCTATCTTAAAACTCCTGGTCGGCCTTTCATTCATATTCTGAAACTGCCTGTTCTCCACATCTCTTCGGACGTTTGGCTTAACCAAATCCAAGCGGCATCGTAGTCTTCGATTGAAGAACATCATGGCTGGAGTTTGGTTGGTAACCGCATGTGTCGCATTCCGGTAGGCAAACAAGAAGTTGTCCACCTTGTGTTGTAGGGGTATATCTTCATTACACATTGCCTTGATAGCCTTCTTGAATGTTTGGACAAACCTCTCGGCCAATCCATTAGTGGCTGGATGATATGGGGCAGATGTGTAATGCTTAACACCATTGTTCTTTAAGAACCTTCGGAACTCTTCAGACACAAACTGTGGTCCATTGTCAGAGCAAATCTGTTCAGGCAGCCCATTCCTGGCGAATATGGTTCGTAAAACTGTGATAGTTTTTTCCGTGGTGGTTGAGGACATTTTTATTACCTCTGGCCACTTTGAATGTGCATCCACCGCAATTAAAAACATCGAGTCCATGAAGGGACCAGCAAAATCAATGTGCACCCTTTGCCATGGAGATGAGGGCCACTCCCATGGATGCAGAGGAGCTTGTGGTGGGGCGTTTTGGACCTTCTGGCATCCTGCACAGCTCTTGGTCATCTCTTCGATTTCTCTATCGATTCCCGGCCACCACACAAATGCTCTGGCTAAGCTCTTCATTTTTACCCCACCCAGATGACCCTCATGAAGCTCATTGAGCACTCTATCCGTCAACTTAGGTGGAATTACTACTCTGGATCCACACATCAAGGTTCCTCTGCACACTGACAGCTGTTCTCTTCTCGGCGAGAATGCTGGCAGCAGTGGTTCGCCATGTGCTGGCCATCCCTTCACTGTTAAATCATAGACCCGTGATAGTGTCGGGTCATTCCGTGTTTCCTTTTCTATGTTTGCATTCGTCACAGGGAGACATTCGACTATGGTCGAGTGGAATAACTCCATTGGATCCACTGCAAGGTCTTCTTCTTCCACCGTCGGTAATGGTAGACGTGACAATCCATCAGCATTTCCATGCTGTTTAGTTCCTTTGTACTCGATGTCATATTGGTGTGCCCCTAGGAAAAGGGACCATCTCTGCAGCCGTTGTGCTGTCATTATCGGTACGCCCTTCTGAGGGTTGAAAATGGAGACAAGCGGTTGATGATCGGTTAGTAGAGTAAATTTTTGACCGTGCAGATAGTGATTGAACTTCTTCACCCCCCACACTAGGTTGAGGGCCTCTCTGTCAATCTGGGCGTAGTTACGCTCGGCAGAAGTTAACGAGCGTGACGCAAAAGCTATCGGCCTCTCCGAACCATCAAGGAATTTATGTGACAGTACCGCCCCAATGCCGTAGGGAGACGCATCACACGCCAGCCTGATTGGCAGTGCTGGGTTGTAGTGAGCCAATACTTCCTTTGAAGTGATTAAGTCCTTACTCTTCTGAAAAGCACGCTTACAATCATCACTCCATTTCCATGCTACCCCCGTTCGTAGCAGGGCGTTCAGTGGGTGCAGAATTGTCGACAAATTCGGCAAAAACTTATGATAGTAATTCACCAACCCGAGGAATGACCTCAGCTGCGACACATTTTCAGGCGCTGGGGCCTTAACAACTGCTTCAATTTTGTCAGGGGACTTATGTAACCCCTCTTCATCAATCACGTGGCCACAATACGATATCTGTTTCTTAAAAAATTCGCACTTGGGGCGGTTGGCTCGCAGCCCATGTTCCCGTAGTCTAGTGAGCACCTGTTCTAGGTTGTTAAGGTGTTCACTGTCATCTTCACCTGTTACAAGGATGTCGTCCAAGTAACACTGAGTCCCCGGAATCCCTTGCAGGACTTGTTCCATCGCTCTTTGCCATATCGCCGGAGCCGATGCTACTCCGAATACCAATCGATGATACTGGTAAAGACCTTTGTGAGTGTTTATCGTGAGATACTTCCTAGAGGACTCTTCAACCTCCATCTGCAAATATGCTTGTGCTAGGTCAATTTTTGTAAAACGCTTCCCTCCAGACAGCGAGGCGAAGATGTCTTCTATCCTTGGAAGAGGATATTGTACTGTGCGAAGGACAGGGTTCACCGTCACCTTGAAATCCCCACAGATGCGAATCTTCCTTCGCTCTCCGGACTTATTGATTAACGTTTTCTTCATGACAGGAATGATGGGTGTCGCCCACTCGCTCCAGTCGACCTTAGACAACACGCCCGCCTTCTCCAGATTCTCCAGCCCTGCCTCGACGGCTGGGCGAATTGCATATGGTACCGGTCTCGCTTTGAAAAACTTGGGAACTGCATTATCGAGGCGGTTACGCCTTTAAGCGTGCCCAGTTCTTGTTGAAATACCTCTTTGGCGTTAGCTAAGATTGTTGACAATCGTCCAGGAGTGACGTCTTCATCTTTTTTACCGTCCACCGTCATTGCATGAATGGAATGCCAATCTAAGTTTATCTTCCTGGTCCATTCCCGTCCCAATAACGGTGGTCCACCATTTGGCAGTATGTAGAGATACAATTTCCGTATTTTCTTGCCATTGTATTCGACAGGCACCCTTATTTTTCCTCTGGGGTATACTTTTTGCCCCGTATACGTCGTCAAGACGATGGATGTCTCTCTCAAGGGTATGTGTGAAAATAGCTGCTCGTAGTCTTGTCGATTCATGACGGTTAGCGCTGATCCTGTATCCAATTCCATTTTAACTTGGGACCCTGCTATCGTGAGAGTGACCCAAATGGTTCGGTGATCCTCTTTTGCGATTACATTGTGAAGTTTGAGACAGCTTAGTCTCCTGTTTCCGGATTCACTATCGCTCATCTGGTCTTCGGAACTACTGTCCGTCATCTTTTGTACTTTCTTGTACGGTTCCTTAGTAGCCTTTTTGTTGTCGCTGGTCTTCTTCCCAGACCTACAAACTCGTGCAATGTGTCCAATCTTCCCGCATTGTCTGCATATTTTGTCTTTGGACCAGCAGTCCTTCTGGTCATGGTTAGTTCTGCCGCAGCGATAACATTTTGCAAATCCCCGTGTCATTTCGTGGGTGCCGTATTCCTGTGGTTTTTGTTGAATTTCTGCAGCTCCCCTGGCTGCTGCTTCATACGATACTGCCACGCTGAAAGCCTTATCTAGCGTCAGCTCTTTTTCTGCGAGTAACTTCTTCTGTGTTCCTTCACTCAGGAGTCCACAGACAAATTTGTCCCGTAGGGTATCTGCCAGTCCTGCTCCAAACTGGCAGTGCTTTGATAGCTTGCGTAGTTCCGTAAGATACTCAGCATTGCTCTCATCTTTGTGCTGAGTTCTCCTGTGGAATTTAAATCTTTCTGCTATCAACAGCGGTGCAGGGTTTAAGTGCTCCTGTAGAATAGCAACAATTTCGTTAAAACTCTTCGCCTTCGGTTTGGCTGGAGTAATCAGATCCTGCAATAGGCCGTACGTTCTAGCGCCCATTAAGTTTAGCAATATTGATGCCTTTTTCCCCTCCGCTATTTCATTTGCCTCGAAATATACCTCGACTCTTTCCACATACGTGGTCCAGTCCTCTAATGTACTATCAAAAGCAGTGATACAGCCAGTCTTCGGCATCTTGCAAATCTAAAATGGCGCCTCCCGCGCTTTGCCTTCTTCCCCGATTTAACAAAATGGCGCCTCCCGCGCTTTGTCTTCTTCCCCGCTGTTGTTAGCGCTGCTTTCCATGGTTTCCTGCGTGTTAAATATTAATTCGTTTTCTTTTATTATCTTCCCGTCGTGGAGCGGACCCTCTGGGACACTTCCCTCCCTCTTCTGAGGTCCGAACGCTGCCCAGCTTCGAAACACCGGCCGCACCCTGTGTGCTCCACCCTCTCTCTCTCTCTTTGCTTCCTGACTCGCTGCCCGGCCCCGTTGAAAGGCCACCCGATCGAGCTTCAGCCCACCGCAGCCCAGGAAGGATCAGAGCACTACCTGCCACCAGCCCGATTAGCTGGGAAACCACGGACCGAGGAACCCAGCCTGGCTCTGGACAGTCTCTCCTGCAAGTTTTGAAATCGATGATTGACGGTCGACGCCCGTTTCTCGAGTTTCAATGGCCTATTTTTTTTTTTTCTTTCTTCTGGCTCCGATCTTCAACAACGTCATCGGAGCTGCTGCTGAGTTGCAGGTAAGTTCGTTTCTAACTAGTCGCCAGTGTTAAATCCGTGAATGATTGAGACACGGACTAGCAGGAGAGAAAACAAACAGATCTTTACTGGTGAAAGGCATAAACGAAACTAAACAACAGAGGCTCTCTAGTGCCTTTATACAGGGGTGGTCACTGCCGGTACTGCAGTCTGAGACCAGTTATTCTCTTAAAGGTACATACACAACATCATCGAAACCTATAAAATTCTGTCAGGCCTGGACAGACTAGATGCAGGAAGGATGTTTCTGGTGGCCGGGGAGTCCAGAACCAGGGGTCATAGTCTAAGGATAAGGGGTAAGCCATTTAGGACTGAAATGAGGAGGAATTTCTTCACCCAGAGAGTGGTGAACCTGTGGAATTCTCTGCCACAGAGGGCGGTGGAGGCCAGTTCATTAAATATATTCAAGAAAGAGTTGGATATATTTCTTAAGGCTAAAGGGATCAAGGGATATGGGGAGAAGGCAGGGACAGGGTACTGAATTTGGATGATCAGCCATGATCTCATTGAATGGCAGAGCAGGCTCGAAGGGCCGAATGGCCTACTCCTGCTCCTATCTTCTATGTTTCTATGTTTCTATCCTGAGAGAGGACAGCAGATTCATGCTCCACGGAGCCACTACCAGTCCCCTGGGCAGTGCCTCAGCAATCCTAGCAATCTGCTGGAGTACAGACTGCTGTACTGCTGTGACACCCTGCAAGTCCCTTTCAACACTGTCTCCTCCATGGGGGTGAGGTCATGCAGTTCTGCTCATGCCAGTTATGCGCCACCTTTTCCTGCTAGAGAAAGTGAAGTTTATCAGTGAGTGTGGTGTAATGTGTTTGGGTGATGTAGTTGTCATGATTGAATAGCTGACAGCATGTTCAAGCTGTGAGATGTGGGTGTGAGGCTTGCAGCAGTGGTAAGGGTATAAGAGTGAGGTGAAGCTATGAATGTGAAGTGTGAATCGTGTTTGGTAGAGATTGTTGGTAGGTGAGTGGTGGGGCTGTCGTGCATTGAGCAGTATGTGAGGCTACTGGTGCAGATGGTAGAATATGGCATTTGAAGATGAATTCACTGACCTTGACCACTCATGGTTTTTTTTATTTGTTCATGGGATGTGGGTGTCGCTGGTAATGTTCCTGCTAATTTTTTTTTTGATACGCGGGAGGTCCAGAGAGCTGCGCAGCCGCGCAACTTAAAGGGAACATTAGTCGCTGACAAGGCCAGCATTTTTTGCCCATCCCTAATTGCCCTTGAGAGGGTGGTGGTGAGCTACCTTCTTGAACCGCTGCAGTCCCTGTGGTGAAGGTACTCCCACAGTGCTGTTAGGGAGGGAGCTCCAGTATTTTGACCCAGATGATGAATGAATTTCCAAGTCAGGATTGTGTGTGATGTGTAGGGGAACTTGGAGGTGATGGTGTTCCAATGTGCCTGCTGCACTTGTCCTTCTAGGTGGTAGAGGTCATGGGTTTGGAAGGTGCTGTTGAAGAAGCCTTGGCGAGTTGCTGAGGTGCATCTTGTAGATGGTACACATTGCAGCCATGGTGCGCCAGTGGTGGAGGGAGTGAATGTTTAAGGTGGTGGATGGGTGTCAATCAAGTGGGCTGCTTTGTTCTGGATGGTGTTGAGCTTCTTGTGTGTTGTTGGAGCTGCACTCATCCAGGCAAGTGGAGAGTATTCCATCACACTCCTGACTAATGCCTTGTAGATGGTGGAAAGGCTTTGGGGAGTCAGGAGGTGAGACACTCATCGCAGAATACCCAGCCTCTGACCTGCTCTTGTAGCCACAGTATTTATGTGGCTGGTCCAGTTAAGTTTCTGGTAAATGGTGAACCCCCCAGGATGTTGATGGCGGGGGATTTGGCGATGGTAATGCCATTGAATGTCAAGGGGCGGTGGTTAGACTCATTACCTGGTACTCGTGTGACGTGAATGTTACTTGCCATTTATCAGCCCAAGCCTGAATGTCGTCCAGGTTTTGCTGCAAGTGGGCATGGACTGCTTCATTATCTGAGGAGTAGCGAATGGAACTGAACACTGTGCAGTAATCAGCAAACATTCCCACTTTTGACCCTATGATGGAGGGAAAATCATTGATGAAGCAACTGAAGATGGTTGGGCCTAGGGCACTGTCCTGAGGAACTCCTGCAGCAATGTCCTGGGGCTGAGATGATTGACCTCCAACAACCACAACCATCATCCTTTGTGCTAGGTATGACTCCAGCCAGTGGAGCGTTTTCCCCCTGATTCCCATTGACTTCAGTTTCACCAGAGCTCCTTGATGCCACAATCAGTCAAATGCTGCATTGATGTCAAGGGCAGTCATTCTCACCTCACCTCTGGTATTCAGTTGTTTTGCCCATGTTTGGACCAAGGCTGTAATGAGAACTGGAGCTGAGTGGCCCTGGCTGTACCCAAACTGGGCATCAGTGAGCAGGTTGTTGGTGAGTAAATGCAACTTGATAGCACTGTTGACAACACCTTCCATCGCTTTGCTGATGCTTGAGTGTAGACTGATGGGGACGGTAATTGGCCAGATTGGATTTGTCCTGCTTTTTGTGGGCAGGACATACCTGGGCAGTTTTCCACTTTGTTGGGTAGATGCCAGTGTTGTAGCTGTCCTGGAACAGCTTTGCTAGTGGTGAGGCTAGTTCTGGAGCACAAGTCTTCAGCAAGACAGCCGGGATGTTCTTGGGGCATATAGTCTTTGCTGTATACAATGCACTCAGCCATTTCTTGATATCATGTGGAGTGAATTGAATTGGCTGTAGACTGGCTTCTGTGATGGTGTGGACCTCAGGAGGCACTTCTGGCTGAAGATGATTGCGACTATATCACTGTGCCGCCACCTCTGGTGGGTCTGTCCTGTCGGTGGGAGAAAACATACCCAGGGATGGTGATGGAGGAGTCTGGGACGTTGGCTGAAAGATGTGATTCTGAGAGTATGACTATTCAGGCTGTTGCTTGACTAGCCTGTGGGACAACATTCCCAATTTTGGCACAAGTTCCCAGATGTTAGGGAGGAAGACTTTGCAAAGTTGACTGGGCTGGTTATTCCTTTGTCATGTCTGGTGCCTAGATCGATGCCGGGTGGTCTGTCTGTTTTTATTCTTATTATACTTCTTTGTAGTGGTTTGGTACAACTGAGTGGCTTGCTAGGCCATTTCAGAGGGCAGTTAAGAGTCAACCGCATTGCTGTGGGTCTGGAGTCACATATGGGCCAGACCAGGTAAGGATGGCATATTTCCCTCCCTAAAGTACATTAGTGAACCAGATGGGTTTTGACGACAATCTGGTAGTTTCATGGTCACCATTATTGATACTAACTTTTTATTCCAGATTTATTAATTAACTGAATTTAAATTCCCCAGCTGCCGTGGTGGGATTCTGAACTCATGTCTCTGGATCATTAGTCCAGGCCTCTGGATTACTAGTCCAATAAAATAACCACTATGTTTCCGTACCCCGTACTTCAATTATTCAATGCCTTATGCCTAGTAAGTACCTTGACTCCTTTGACAGTATAGTTGACGATGTGTCGCAAATTAATACAATTACAACCTGGAATTTTGAGTGGGCCATCCATAAATTACTAATATACAAACCAGGCAGCAAATATTTTCTAAAATAGGATTCAAATTTTTTCTTTTTTTTTTGCAATATTTTGAGGTGTGGTAGTGTGATAGTTATGCTATTGGACTAGTAATCCAAAGGCTTGATCTGATCATCCAGAGGAAATGAATTCAAATCTCAGCATGGCAGTTTGAATTCAGTTGAAAAAATCTGGAATTTAAAAAGCTTGTATCCACAAAAGTGACCATGAAACTGTCGGATTGTCATAAAAACCTAACTGGTTCACTAATGTCGTTTAGAGAAGGAAACATAAGTTGTTTGACCAGAAGTCCTGGAGCATGCGATAGCCTACGGGGAAGCATTGATTTGACTGCTGGTCTAACGCTACAGCTTCTCTAGCCTCCATTATGGTGTTATAAGAACATAGCAAACTTCACGAGATAACTGTCCTTGTTACAGTAGTCATTTTCTTTACTCTCAGGGTGTGGGTGTTGCTGGCCGGGTCTGCCCTATATGCGACTCCAGTCTCACACCACCAAGGTTGACTCTTAACTGCCCTCTGAAGTGGCCTAGCAAACCACTTAATTACCACCACCTTCTCAGGTCAGCTAGGGATGGGCAATAAAAGCCAGCCTTGCCAGCGATGCCCACCTCCCAAGAATGAATTTTTTAAAAGACTGCTGTAACAAGGACAGTTGCCCCATAAAGTTCACTATGCTCTTGTGACAACAGCGTAAAGTTTAAAGAAGCTGTAGTGTTAGATCAACAGATATAGAGGTGCTGGTTATTGAGATGATTTTTTTTATCACTGGTAAATAATTAACAGGTATCGAGCCAGAATCCCCTAACCTTACCCCTGTCTTGCCCTTATCCTGTTTTGGATTTGGCAAAAGATGCTAGCATTGAATAGGCAAAACTATTATTGCTGCAACTTTCTCCAGATTTACTAGGTCCACCTCCAAAAGCTGGTTTGCAGAAACTCCAACCTTTCAACGTCACAGCCCTAACACTAAGGAACTAAATAGTTCCATTTGTTGTTTCTCTCTAAGCTAGAATATGCTCCTGTTGATCAAAACGCTTAAGGAGAGTGATCACTCCATCGAGTAGTGTAGCTATATATCTGAACTATTTAATTGCTTCTTTATTGTCTAATTACAAAGTTAATTGTTACTTGTGTGACAACATAATTAGTTCTTTTACCTTCTCCTCAGGGGACATAGAGGCATAATGCTTGACTAGCTCAATTAACTCAACTGGTGAGAAATAATCAGGCTTCATTGCACTGATACCAGTTTTTAATGCTACAACTTCTTCTTCGGTTTCTCCCTCTCTCAATTTCTCTAGATGCTACTGGATAAGGCTCCTGTCTGAAGTGGTGGCAAAAGTAAGGCAGTAATGTTTAGGATTAAAACTTGAACTCAGGATGGAGAAATTTTAAAAGCATTGCTCATTCCTGACCTCATATTGCACAGTGACTATTAAATCTCTTGGGACCCAAGGTCAGGTTCCCAGCTGAAGGGAGTGCTAGAATTTCTAACCTCTCCTTTGCAATGGTTGATTACTTTCTGTATTAGATTGGTGGAGGGGATGATGTGTATGATTGGGAGAGGACTCTCTTCCCATTATTTCTATATTTTACATAAAGGATATTGGGGTATAAATTTGTTTTGGCAGTAGCACAGAATGGGTGATAGTGAATCGCTCGCCCGATTTTCCATTGAAGTCAATGGCACACCGGGTTGCTGATTCACTATTGCCTGTCCTGTGCTACTGCCCTAGACAAATTTATACCTCATTATCTTTGGGAGAAGCTGGCAAGATATGTGAGGGGTAGTTTTACCATCTTGTGCTCCCAGTGTGAGCCTTTGCCAGTTAAGAGCGAATGTCAGGAACTTGGGGCACACCCCCCACCTCAGGATTTTCCATTCATTAAAATCAGTGAATTGGGAATCATGAGAGTATTGCACCCAAATTCCCAATGTGCATTTCCAGTGGGTGAAGTTCTAAGGGGTGGGTGGGTGCACAGCTGATACTCCCAACTGAAAGATGCACTAAAGACATAAGCATACAAATTACTGTTGGTGACTATTGGATGTCAAGGCCTTGGAGAGGGTGCAGAGGAGATTTACTAGAATAATGTCAGGGATGTGGAACTTCAGTTTTGTGGAGAGACTGGAGAAGCTAGAATTCTTCTCCTTATGGCAGAGAAGGTTAAGCAGAGATTTACGAGACGTTATGAGGGGTTTTGATAGATAAGAAACTGTTTCCTCTGGCAGGTGGGTCAGTAACCAGAGGACACAGATTTAAGATAATTGGGGGAGATGAGTAGGAGCTTGCAACAAACGTAATGCAATAATCTTGGGGGGGACTTTAATCTTCATATAGACTGGACACATCAAATTGGCAAAGGTAGTCTGGAGGATGAGTTCATGGAATGCATTCGGCACAGTTTCCTAGAACAATATGTCATGGAACCAACCAGGGAACAGGCTATTTTAGATCTTGTATTGTGTACTGAGACAGGGTTAATTAGCAATCTCATAGTAAAGGATCCTCTGGGGCAGAGTGATCATAATGTGATAGAATTTCACATTAATTTTGAGAGTGACTTGCCTAAGTCCGAAACTAGAGTCTTAAACTTAAATAAAGCCAATTACATGGGTATGAGGGGAGAGTTGGCTAAGGTAGATTGGAAAAATAGATTAAAAGGTATGGCGGTAGATAAGCAGTGGCTAGCATTTAAAGAAATATTTCATAATTCTCAGCAAAAATACATTCCATTGAGAAACAAAAACTCCACAGGAAAAGTGATCCAACCGTGGCTAACTAAAGAAGTTCAGGATAGCATTAGATTGAAAGAAGCTTATAATGTTGCAAAGAATAATAGTAAGCCTGAGGATTGGGAGAGTTTCAGAACCAACAAAGGTAGACCAAAAAATTGATAAAAAGGGGAAAAAATAGAATGAGAGAAAACTAGCAAGAAATATAAAAGCAGATTATGAGAGTTTCTACAAGTATGTAAAAAGGAAAAGAGTAGCAAAAGTAAATGTTGGTCTCTTAGAGCCTGAGACAGGAAAAATTATTAAGGAGAATAAGGAAATGGCAGAAATGTTAAACAAATATTTTGTATCTGTCTTCACAGTAGAAGACACAAAAAGCATACCAAAAATGGTGGGGAACCAAAAGTCTAATGAGGGTGAGGAACTTAAAGTAATTAATATAAGTACGCTGAGGAAGTTTGACCCGCTCCGCGAGGTTGAATCCGCTCTGTTCGCTTCTCAGGACCCTCGGACTCCCAGATCTTCCGCGGCGGGGAGGTGGCGGTCGCCCCTGCTGCCCCCGCCACCGCCGCTGGCTTCTACCTGAAGTGTCTGGGCAAGAACGGGGTGTTTGTGGACGGCGTCTTCCAGCGGAGAGGAGCGCCGCCGCTGCAGCTCTCCAGAGTGGTCATCTGGAATGTCTTCCCCTCGAGCCGCTGCGACTTCTTTTAGTCTGAAGATTGTCGGGCAGGAGTGTGGGAAAGGCGGAGCGAGGTGAGAGCAGACCCTCCAGTCTCTCTCTCTCTCTCTCTCACCCCAGTCTCTCTCTCTCTCTCTCCCCCCCCAGTCTCTCTCTCTCTCTCCCCCCCAGTCTCTCTCACTCTCTCTCTCAATTCAATTCACTTCAATTCAAATCGCTTTATTGGCATGACAAGGTACATCTTATGTTGCCAAAGCATCGAAAAACATTCATGGTTGTTGATGCGCTATTAATTACTCAAAAGACTGAGGTTAAGCGAGTAACTAACAGGCTTTTATTAACAAGAGAATGAAGGTGTGCCTCGAGTGGTCGACCAGTCCAGAATACAGAGGGACTGTGGAGCAGTCACCTTTATACCTGGACTCATGGGAGGAGTCAGCCGAGGCATGTACAGACATGTACACAGTGGAATGCAAACACCCACACAGGCAGGTATAACAGTGGTTTACCACATTCACCCCTTGTTTAAAAATGTGTCCGGCGGGGTGAAGGGTATTAAAAGTTAGTGTATTGGAGTCTCTCTGGAGGTCTTGTCTGCTGCTGTGATCGACGTGGCGACGGCAGGGGTAGTGAAGCTTCCGGCGTCGAGTCCCGCGTAGGCTGGGGCACTGGTGTGTAGTCCTCGTGGGTATTGAGCGGGTCACGGGGCCCAGGCGTGCCGTCTGCTGGGGTTGGATATTGGATCGTGCGGGGGGGGTGGTAGTGGGTAGTGGGTTACTGGGGCCCCCGAGGGTGTGAGGTCTCGTATGGAGACTGTGTCCTCCCGCCCGTCCGGGTACGCAATGTAAGCATACTGGGGGTTGGCGTGGAGGAGGTCGACCCTCTCGACCAGGTGGTCCATTTTATGGGTCCTCACGTGTCTTCTCAGTAGGACCGGCCCTGGGGATGTCAGCCATGGTGGTAGCGATGTCCCCGATGTGGACTTCCTTGGGAAGACAAACATTTTCTCATGAGGGGTGGAGTTAGTGGCAGTGCAGAGCAGTGACCGAATAGAGTGGAGCGCATCGGGGAGCACATCCTGCCAGCGGGAGGTCGGAAGGCCCCTAGACTTTAAGGCTAGCAGGGCGGCCTTCCAAACTGTCGCATTCTCTCTTTCCACCTGTCCGTTCCCCCGGGGGTTGTAACTGGTGGTCCTGCTTGTGGCGATACCCCTAGCGAGCAGATACTGGCGGAGTTCGTCGCTCATAAACGATGAGCCCCGGTCGCTATGGATATAGCTGGGGAAACCGAACAAGGTGAAGAGGTCGTTCAGACATTTAATGACCGTGGCACTGGTCATGTCCGGGCAGGGGATGGCGAACGGGAAACGGGAGTACTCATCAATAATGTTGAGGAAGTACACATTGCGGTCGGAGGAGGGGAGAGGCCCTTTAAAATCAACGCTCAGGCGCTCGAAGGGGCGAGTGGCTTTTATCAGGTGAGCCCTGTCTGGTCTATAAAAGTGCGGTTTGCACTCAGCGCAGACTTGGCAGTTCCTGGTCATGGTCCTGACCTCCTCAATGGAGTAAGGCAGGTTGCGGGCCTTGATGAAGTGGAAGAACCTGGTGACCCCCGGGTGGCAGAGGTCATTGTGGAGGGCCCGCAGTCTATCGATCTGCGCGCTGGCGCAGGTGCCACGTGATAGAGCATCCGGGGGTTCATTGAGCTTCCCGGGCCGGTACAAGATCTCGTAATTGTAGGTGGAAAGTTCGATTCTCCACCTCAAGACCTTGTCGTTTTTGATTTTGCCCCTCTGCTTGTTGTTAAACATAAAAGCAACTGAACGCTGGTCAGTGAGCAGGGTAAATCATTTTCCGGCCAGGTAGTGCCCCCAATGACGCACAGCCTCCACAATAGCCTGGGCCTCCATCTCAACAGCGGAGTGTCTGGTCTCCGGGCCCTGGAGGGTTCGTGAAAAGAAGGCCACGGGTCTCCCCGCCTGATTAAGAGTAGCGGCCAGGGCAAAGTCGGACGCGTCGCTTTCCACCTGGAAGGGGATGGATTCGTCCACTGCGTGCATGGTGGCTTTGGCAATGTCTTCATTGATACGGTGGAAGGCTAAGCGGGCCGCTGCCGTCAAGGGAAAAGAGGTGGACTTGATCAGCGGACGGGCCTTGTCCGCATAGTAGGGGACCCACTGGGCGTAATAGGAGAAAAACCCTAGGCATCTCTTCAGGGCCTTGAGGCAGTGGGGCAGTGGGAGTTCCATAAGGGGACGCATCCGGTCGGGGTCGGGACCGATGACTTCGTGTTCCACAACACAGCCAAGGATGGCGAGGCGGGTTGTGCGGCATATGCACTTCTCCTTGTTATGCGTCAGGTTCAGGAGTTGGGCGGTGCGGAGGAATTTTTCGAGGTTTGCGTCATGGTCCTGCAAGTCATGGCCGCAGATGGTCACATTGCCCAGATATGGGAAAGTGGCCTGCAATGCATTTTGATTGACCATCCGGTCCATCTCCCTTTGGAAGATGGAGACCCCGTTGGTGACGCCAAAGGGAACCCTAAGGAAGTGATAGAGGCGGCCGTTTGCCTCAAAGGCAGTATACTGGCGGTCCTCAGGGCGGATAGGCAGCTGGTGGTACGCTGATTTCAGGTCAATGGTCGAGAAGACGTGGTACTGCGTGATCTGGTTGACCATATCAGCTATGCGGGGGAGTGGGTAAGCGTCCAGCAGGGTGTAGCGATTTATTGTCTGGCTGTAGTCGATGACCAGGCGCTGCTTCTCGCCGGTCTTAACGACCACAACCTGGGCTCGCCAGGGGCTGGTGCTGCCCTCAATAATCCCCTCCTTCAGGAGCCGCTCCACTTCGGTTTTAATGAAAACCCTGTCCCCGGCACTGTATCGCCTGCTCTTTGTGGCGATGGGCTTACAGTCGGGGGTGAGGTTAGCAAACAGTGGGGGGGGGGAGGTGACTCTGAGTGTGGAGAGGTTGCACCTGGTGCGCGGCGGGCAATTTGGAAGCTGCTGGCTGCGGACTGTGAGTGGGGGGAGGGGTCCACCGTACGCCATCGTAACACTTTTAAGGTGGCACTGAAAATCTAACCCCAGTAGAACGGCAGCGCAGAGGTGGGGCAGGACCAGAAGTTTAAAATTATCGTACACAGTCCCGTCTACTAAGAGTGTCACCACGCAGTAGCCGCCAATGTCCGCCGACTGGGACTCGGAGGCCATAGAAATCCGCTGGTGCGCAGGCAGGACTGGGAGAGAGCAACGCCGCACCGTGTCGGGGTGGATGAAGCTCTCCGTGCTCCCAGAGTCAAAAAGGCAGGTTGTTTCGTGACCATTTACCTTAATGTCCATTGTGGACCGGGCCAGTTGGTGCGGTCTCGCTTGGTCCAGCGTAACGGAGGCCAGCGTAGGGGTCGGTGTGTCGCTGCGGGTATCAGATGAGGCAGTGTTGGGGGCCTGCTGCGTCCCGGCTGGCGTCCAAGATGGCGGCGTCCATGATCTCCATGTGGCTGGAGGCGTCCAAAATGGCTGCTGTTCCGGTGGTTCGCACATGGCTGGGGAGGCCCAAGATGGCGGCCTGCAAGGCCCACACGTGGCGCTGCTGGGGTTCAGGGTGGCTTTGGCCCTGCAGACACTGGCGTAGTGTCCCTTCTTCCCACAGCCCGAGCAGATCACATTTTTCGCCGGGCAGCGCGCTCTGGGGTGTTTGGCCTGGCCACAGAAGTAGCATTTCTGGCCTTGGGACACTGCTGCGGTAGTTGGGCCGTTGCTGGGATGTGGCTGGGGTGGCACGGCGCTATGAGACGGTCCTACCGTGTCCCAGGCTGTCGTTCCCCGCGGCGTCCATGGTGCAGAGGAGTAGGCATCCATGCCCCGGTAGGCTGCGTCCAATGATAGTGCGAGTTCAGAGGCCTTGTTGAGGTCGAGGTCACTCTGCTCCAACAGTCGCTGTCGGGTGTAATTGGACCTGTGGCCCGCTACAAAAGCGTCCCGGATAAGTTCCTCTGTGTACACGACGGCCTTTACATCCTTACAACCACAGGCCTGGCCAAGCACAGACAGTGCCTGAAGGTATTCCTCGGTCGATTCCCCAGGTTGTTGTTTACGACTCCCCAGGAGGTGCCTGGCATACACCTCGTTCACTGGGCGCGTATACTGGTCCTTGAGGAGCTTGAGAGCAGCCGTGTACGAGGTCGCGTCCTGGATGACCGAGTACGCTCGGTGGTTCACTTTGGAGGTCAGGACATCCAGTTTGTCCTCATCCGATTTGACCGTTGCAGCGGAGACGATCAGGAATCTTTCAAAGCACCTAAGCCAGTGAGCCAGCTTGGTGGATGCGTCCGCCTCCCGATGGTCTAAGTCCAGGCATGCTGGTGTGAGGACCTTCTCCATTATAAAAAAATCTTGTTATAAAATTGATGCGCTATTAATTACTCAAAAGACTGAGGTTAAGCGAGTAACTAACAGGCTTTTATTAACAAGAGAATGAAGGTGTGCCTCGAGTGGTCGACCAGTCCAGAATACAGAGGGACTGTGGAGCAGTCACCTTTATACCTGGACTCGTGGGAGGAGTCAGCTGAGGCATGTACAGACAGGTACACAGTGGAATACAAACACCCACACAGGCAGGTATAACAGTGGTTTACCACAGTTGTACACAAAAATACAGATCTATCCATACAGTGTACAAACAGATATATCCCTGAGTGTATAAATATATATTCATATAATTTGTATATACTCTTTTCTTATATTTAGTGGTTGTCCCTCTGTTTATGGCAAGCTTTAACATAGTGTGCCGCTAAGGTTACACAATTTCTCTCTTCCCCTAGTAGGTATGGGAGTTTTTGGTCGTCATTCAAATTTCTGAATTCCGGGCATATTTTTGTGAATTTTGGGTAGAAATTCTCCCTTATGCCCTGATATTTTCTACACGCTGTGAGGAAATGCATCTGTCTCCACCACTCCCTGACTGCAGTGAGAGCATATCCTGTCCTCTCTTGGTATCCGGGTCTGCCTGTGTCTACCTTTTTCGATCGCCAGGCTATGTTCACTAAGTCTGTACATTGTCAAGGTTTTTCTCATTTTGCTATCCTTTACCCTGGTCAAGTAATCAGCCATGTTGTATTGTCTGTTTAGGGCCAAGTAGCAAGTGAGTTTGCTTTGGGTTTTTGTTGTTTCTGCCCAATATGACAGATATTTTTCCTTTTGCTTAGCGACGATTGTGTTGGGTTGAATTCTTTGTGTTATGCTGTCACTGTCCTGGGGCTGGTTATTGTTAGTAGTGTTAGTAGTTACTTCACTGAGTCCCAGGACTAGTTGACTGAGGGTATTCTTCTTTATGGTCCTCTCTTGGCATTTCAGGGCTTCGTAATGATAGCATTGGGGGTTGCTCATTTCTAGGTGTTTCCAAAATTTGGTGGCTCTTTTTTGGATAGTTATTATTAATGTATATTGGCCTAGTTCTGCCCTGCATGCATTGTTTACGGTTTTCCTTTGAGTCCGGAGGATACTTTTACAGAATTCTGCATGTAGGATCTCAATTGGATGTTTGTCCCATTTTGCAAATTCTTGTTGTGTTAGCGGTCCCCACACCTCACTGCCATAGAGTGCAATTGGTTCAATTACTGATTTGAAAATTTTGAGCCAAATGCTAATTGGGATTTCTATTTGGATTGATTTTTTAATGGCATAGAAAGCCCTTCTTGCTTTCTCTTTCAGTTCATTCACAGCCAGATGAAAATTTCCCATAGAACTGATTTTTAAGCCCAAGTATGTGTAGTTAGTGGTTTGTTCAATTTTGGTTGTTCCTAGTGTGAAATTTATTTTGGGTCCCTGATGTCTGGATCTTTGCTGGAACACAAGGACTTTGGTTTTTTGGGGATTTATTGTCAGGGCCCAGGTCTGGCAGAACGACTCCAGCAGATCCAGGTTCTGCTGTAGACCCTCCTTAGTTGGTGACAGCAGAACCAGGTCATCTGCATAGAGGAGGAATTTAACCTTGGATTCATATAGGGTGAGGCCGGGTGCTGTAGATTGTTCAAGTAGTTTTGCCAATTCATTTATGTAAATATTAAAGAGTGTCGGTGAGATGGGCGAGCCCTGTGTCACCCCCCCGCCCCTGTGGGAAGTATTTTGTTTGTTTGTCTCCAATTTTAACTGCACATTTGTTGTTTGTATACATTGATTTAATTACATCATATGTTTTTCCCCCTACCCCGCTTGCGGTAAGTTTCAGGAATAAACCGTCGTGCCAGATGGAATCGAAAGCCTTCTGGAAATCTATAAAGCATGCGTAGATTTTGCTCTCTCTCTCTCTCTCTCCTCCCCCCGTCTCTCTCTACTCCCCCCAGTCTCTCTCTCTCTCTCGTCCAACAACAACATGCCCTCAAAAAACCCTCAGCACCGCCGGACACTCCAGCTAGTTGAACATAAAAATTCTGATGGCAAATGTTGCAGTTGTGGCATCTGTCATTTCGCTATTGGGACTTCCACATTGAGGCCTTAGGAATACTTGCAACTGTCAGTATGGTGGTCAGAGTGCTAGGAATCCGCTGGTTCTTGGCCATTGTCAAAGCTCTGGTAAGAAGCAGCGAGGCAAAAGTGTTTGATTGACTAGGCAAAACAAATCTGGCCAGGATGAGTGCATTCCTTGCATCCCGGGCAGCAATGTTCTCGCGCAATGCTGCCGCTGGTTGATGGGCCTCTGCAGGATGTTCGTTTTCACATACCTCCTCCTCCTCACCTGAGGAGGATATGTGAGGAGCCACTTGGTCCTCAAGAATCTGCAAGCCACGACGCTGTGCCATGTTGTGAAGTGCACAGCAAACCACAACGATTCTGGAGACCCTAGCTGCTGAGTACTGTAGGGCTCCACCTGATCTATCCAGGCATCTGAAGCGCATCTCCAGCAAACCGATGGTTTGCTTGATAATGGATCTGGTGGAAATGTGGCTGGAGTTGTAGCGCTCCTCAGCTTCGTTGGCTGGCCTCCTCAATGGCGTCATTAGCCACGTCCTCAGGGGATAGCCCTTGTCTCCAAGTAGCCATCCGTTAAGTTGGTCTGGCAGACTGAATAGCGGAGGCACACTAGACTGGCGCAGTATGAAGGGGCCATGGCAACTGCCAGGGTACATGGCACAAACATGCAAAATCTCCTTCTTGTGGTCACACACCAGCTGAACGTTGAGGGAGTGGAAGCCCTTGCAGTTGACAAAAATGCCTGGATTGCGATGGGGTGCCCTAAGGGCCACATGTGTGCAGTCAACGGCGCCCTGCATCCTTGGAAAGCCTGCCAGATGAGCTAATCCAACCGCTCGCGCTGTGACACTTGCTCGATCCTTGGTGAAATGGATGTGATTGTGCGCGAGGACAAAGAGGGTATCGGTTACCTGCATGATGCAAGTGTGTGCGGCCGCCTGGGAAATGCCGCTGATGTCTGCTGCTGATTCCTGGAATGAGCCTGAGGCAAAAAAGTTGAGTGTGGTGGTGACTTTGATGGCCACTGGTAATGCTTGTCCACCTGGTCCTCTGGGCAACAGGTCTTGCTGTAGCATTGCGCAGATGTCAGTCACTACCTCTCGCGAAAGTCGGAGCCGCCTTTGGCACTGCTGCTCAGACATGTTGAGGTAGCTGACCCTGCGTCTGTAGACCCTGTTTGGGGGGGTATCTCCTGCACCGACGGGCTTCTAGGCGCTGGCCCCTTCTGACCTGTGCAGCTTCAGGTGGGTGAGAAGCAGCCTGGCGCTCCTGCTGCTGCTGCTGCTGTTGCTCATGTTTCTGCTGCTGCCGCGGCTGATGCTCGAGCTCCTCTAGTGCCCTGATGGGAAGGAAATAAATGGCTCCCATGCTTACATAAGAATATAAGAAGTCGGAGCAGGAGTAGGCCATATGGCCCCTCAGGCCTGCTCTGCCATTCAATAGGATCATGGCTGATCCGACTCTAGACTCACGTCCACTTCCCTGCCCTCTCCCCGTAACCCCTAATTCCCTTATCTGCTAGGAAACTGTCTATCTCCATTTTAAATTTATTTAATGTTGCAGCTTCCACAGCTCTCTGGGGTAGCAAATTCCATAGATTTACTACCCTCTGAGTGAAGAAGTTTCTCCTCATCTCAGTTTTGAAAGCGCAGCCCCTTATTCTTAGATTATGCCCCCTAGTTCTAGTCTCACCCATCAGTGGAAACATCCTCCCCGCATCCACCCGATCAAGCCCCCTCACAATCTTATATGTTTCGATAAGATCGCCTCTCATTCTTCTGAACTCCAATGAGTAGAGTCCCAACCTACTCAAGCTTTCCTCATACGTCAACCCCCTCATCTCCGGAATCAACCGAGTGAACCTTCTCTGAACCGTCTCGAGAGCAAGTATATCTTTTCTTAAATATGGAAATCAAAACTGCACGCAGTATTCCAGGTGTGGCCTCACCAATAGCCTGTATAACTGCAGCAAGACTTCCCTGTTTTTATACTCCATCCTCCTTGCAATAAAAGCCAAGATTCCATTGGCCTTCCTGATCACCTGCTGCACCTGCATACTAACTTTTTGTGTTTCATGCACCAGGACCCCCAGATCCCTTTGTACTGTAGCACTTTGCAGTTTCTCTCCATTTAGATAATAACTTGCTCTTTGATTTTTTCTGCCGAAGTGCATAACCTCACACTTTCCAACATTATATTGCATCTGCCAAATCTCTGCCCACTCACTTAGCCTGTCTATGTCCTTTTGCAGGTTTTTTATGTCCTCCTCACTCATTGCTTTCCCTCCCATCTTTGTATCGTCGGCAAACTTGGATATGTTGCACTCGGTCCCTTCCTCCAAATCGTTAATATAGATTGTAAAGAGTTGGGGTCCCAGCAGTGACCCCTGCGGAACACCACTAGTTACTGATTGCCAGCCCGAGAATGAACCATTTATCCCAACTCTTTGTTTTCTGTTAGATAGCCAATCTTCCACCCATGCCAGTATATTACCCCCAATCCCATGATTTCTTATCTTGATCAGTAATCTTTTGTGTGGAACCTTGTCAAATGCCTTTTGGAAGTCCAAATACACTACATCCACTGGTTCCCCTTTATCCACCCTGTATGTTACACCCTCAACGAATTCGAGCAAATTTGTCAAACACGACTTCCCCTTCATAAAACCATGCTGACTCTGTCCTATTAAATTATGTTTATCCAAATGCTCTGTTACTGTTTCCTTAATAATGGACTCCAACATTTTGCCAACCACAGATGTTAGGCTAACTGGTCTGTAGTTTCCAGCTTTCTGTCTACTTCCCTTCTTAAATAAGGGTGTTACATTAGCAGTTTTCCAATCTGCCGGGACCTTTCCTGAGTCCAGGGAGTTCTGGAAAATAATCACCAATGCATCCACAATCCCTACCGCCACTTCTCTCAAGACCCTAGGATGTAGGCCATCAGGTCCGGGGGATTTATCCGCCTTAAGTCCCATTATTTTACTGAGTACCATCGCCTTAGTGATTTAATCGTCTTTAGCTCCTCCCCCCCCATTGCCCCCTGTTTGTCCAGTGTTGGGATATTTTTAGTGTCCTCTACTGCAAAGACTGATACAAAATATTTGTTCAGCGTCTTTGCCATCTCCATGTTCCCCACCACTAGTTTCCCGGTCCCATCCTCTAAGGGACCAACGTTCACTTTAGCCACCCTTTTTCTTTTTACATAGCTGTAGAAACTCTTGCTATCTGTTTTTATATTTTTTGCTAGTTTACTTTCATAATCTATCTTCCCTTTCTTAATTAATCTTTTAGCTATTGTTTGCTGGCTTTTAAATGCTTCCCAATCTTCTATCCTCCCACTAGATTTGGCTACTTTATATGCGTTTGTTTTCAGTCGGATACTATCCTTTATTACTTTACTAAGTCACGGATGGCTGTCTTTTCTTTTACTCCCCTTTTTCCTCAGTAGAATATATTTATCTTGAAAAATGTGAAATATCTCCTTGAATGTAGACCACTGCTCTTGTACCGTCTTACACTTTAATTTGTTTTCCCAGTCCACTTTAGTCAATTCTACTCTCATACCTTCATAGTCTCCTTTATTTAAGCTCAGTATGCTGGTTTGAGATCCAACTCTTTCACCCTCAAACTGAATTTGGAATTCAACCATATTATGGTCACTCATTCCAAGGGGATCTTTTACTAGGACATTTTTTATTAATCCTGTTTCATTACACAGGACCAGATCTAAGATTGCCTGCCCCCTGGTTGGTTCAGTTACATACTGCTCAAGGAACCCGTCCCTAATACATTCTATGAACTCTTCCTCAAGGCTGCCATGCCCAATTTGATTAGTCCAGTCAATATGAAAGTTAAAATCCCCCATGATTATAGCTGTTCCCTTATTACAAGCCCCAACTATTTCCTGATTTATACTCTGACCAACAGAGTTGCCACTGTTAGGAGGCCTATAGACTACGCCCACTAGTGACTTTTTCCCCTTCTTATTCCTTATCTCCACCCAAACTATTTCACTATCCTGATCCTTTGACCCAATATCATTTCTGACTATTGCAGTGATTCCATCCTTGATTAACATAGCAACCCCACCTCCCTTTACTTCCTGTCTGTCCTTCCTAATTGTCTGGTATATGCCTCCGTTGAGGAAACGCTGAGTGAAGGTGGCGAGAGGAGTTTCCCCAGGAGGTCACACTGGAGATGGGTGTGAGGCTCCAACCTTCCACAGGTGTGGTTAAGCCTTCTAAAAGTTGCCCCAGACCTGAGACCACTAAGTCCTGCCACCTGCAAATGATGGCTGATCAAATCTCCTCTTTAATGGTTGACCTGCAGTTGATAGTCAGCAATCCAATAGTGCTCCCTCCAGGTTTCACATTCGTGTTTCCCACCAGGCGTGTTTCATGTGGGAAAAGGGTTAAATTCGCAAGGGCCTTTCAAAATAGGATTATAGAGGCCATATAGTGGTTGTTAAGGGCCTTACCGGGGAGGGGGAGAGGGAGGGGGGGAGAGGGTGAAGTGGGGGGGAGGGGAGAGGGAGAAGGGGGGAGGGGAGAGGGAGAAGGGGGGAGGGGAGGGAAGGGGGAGGGAAGGGGGGAGGGGGCAGGGAGGGAGGAGGGGGGCAGGGGGGCAGGTAGGGAGGGGGAGGGAGAGGGGGGAGGGAGAAGGGGGGAGAAGAGGGGGAGGAGGGGGAGAGGAGGGGAGAGGAGGGGGTAGTGGGAGAGGAGGGGAGGGGGAAGGGGGAAGGGGGAGGGGGGAGGGAAGAGAAGCTATTGATGGAGATGCTCTTGTTACGTTCAGATAGGTAGTTGTGGATCTATGCAAGGACAATCCCACGGAGCTAGAGGAGAGGTATTGGCGAAGGATGGCAGGATTGACTGTATCAAACATTATATAGAGAGGTCGAAGAGGACGAGGAGAGATAATGCACCACAGTTAGTCACGGAGAATGTTGTTCATGACTTTGGTTGGGCCATTTCCACACCGTGGGAGAGGCAGAAGCTTGAACACCGAGTTACGATAGAGATGGGAACAGAAGTAATGGAACTTTCAAGGACCTTAAAGACAAAAGGGACATTGGAGAAAGTGCTGCAGTTGGTGAGGATGGAATGGTTGAGTGTGGTTATCCTATACCTGACTCGCAGTGACCGATATTGCTAGTCAGTGCAGATATTGGAAGAGTATTCCATTCTTAGCGCTAACATCCTATAACCACATACAATTTACCAAGAAAATCACTTCACATTATAATATCATCAAATTGTACTTGTAAATAAACTAGAACTTTGCTCAGCAAAAATGAAGGTAGGAATTTCAGGGTTCCCTAACATAAAACACTTAGGTAGATGGCCCATAGAAAACTTGCTGCAAATACTTCTATACTGCACATCATTTTAGGCCGTTTTGTTGGAAATGCACCAAAAGACAAGTGCGCCTATACATTAAGTATGCTGAGCACAATCTTTAACACTATCAAGCGCTGAATATCTATCTAAAATATATCAGTGGACAAGAGAGAAAACAGCAATTCCTTATACACTCAAAAGAAAATGGGAATCCAGTGAATAGCCTAAAATATCTGATCAGTTTTGCACTTTGATATAGAAATATTATAGTTCTGGCACCACTGTTTATTTTGTTTTGAAATAACTTAAGCCTGAAGTTAATTATCTAAAAAGCTCTATGTATGATTCATCCCACGTCAAAATCAATGTTAATAACCCTCAACAAAATATGGTCCCAGCTTATAATGATGCGGACCTATAGTGAACATCCTACAGCACAATGAGCCAGAATCAAGTTGACTTATAATCAAGGTGAGTGGAATAAGACAGATATTTTGGGAAGATCTGAAGGATAATTCTTCCACATCTAAATGAGCTTCTTTATCGCTACGACCAAAATACCACTTCTGGCCAATAATGTATTTTAGTGCTTCAATGTACAAGTTAGACTGCTTTATTAAACAAGCAACTGCTTGAACCATATTTACAAACATTCTATGAAATTTCATGTCCACTTACTTCCAGTAATCTGTTAAATAATAAAGGAAAAAACATTATTCTGTTTCCACACACTATTTAGTCATTCATTGTAAGACAATTTGTTACCTGAGAGCAGCAGAGCAATGCCTCCACAAGCATTTGGAGAAGACATTGAGGTCCCATTCATCAACTGTGTTCCACCTAGTGTCCAGTTTGGGACAGAAGCTATGGCACCACCTGGCGCACTGATACTCACTCCAAGAGCTCCATCAGCACTAAAAAATGCATTAAAAATCAATTAGCTACACTTTTAAGGCTAAAAAATAGGCAGGAAAAAACTAGTCTGTAATACAAAAAAAGTAATTTTACAAAATTTTTAAAAAACCTCCATTGATACAACAAAGGATACATTATGGCCCAGAAATTCAGGTCGGGGGCTTCCTGCGAGTGCAAGCCCCCGACCTGCACTTAGCTTGCGTGCTGGCCATTGAGCTGTGAGCCCCCGTGGAATTGCGATCCTGGGCCTCCTCCAACTGCCGGAGCGCAGTGCTTGCGTATCCCAGGGGCGCAGTTAGTTCGATGCGTCCCCTGGGATCACGAGGGCCATGGAGAGCCAATGGTAGCAGGGAATGCTTCATTCATAAGTTTGACAGGAAGACCTGTCAAATCTATAAATACTACAAGCCCCAAAACATCACTAAATCTTCAAATAAATTTTTAAAAACACATTTTTTAAATAAACTATAAATTACATGAAATAACTATTTTAAACAATAATTTACATTTTTGAAAAAATTAATTACATTTTCTAACAGGGCTAAAAATAAACTTACCTTTCTTTAAAGTATTTAAAAATAATAAACCTGCGGAAAAAATGTTTTAATTTTAATTAATTCACCACTTACCTTGTAAAAAGCAGGCCTTGCGACTGCTTTTTATATGTCTAACTTCTGGAGACATACCCTCCCGGGAAAGCCTGCAAAAAAAACGTAAGTTCGATGCACACGCGCAGCCTCTCCTGCGCACACGTTCGACTTCTGAACCCCTTCTTTCAGGGGAATGGAAGTGCCGGTTTCCCGCGCATGCGCAGTGCATGCAGGAAACCGGCACTTCCATTGGGCTTACGGGTGAGTACCACGTGCATACTCACCCGTGGAGACCCGAATTTCTGGGCCTGTATCAATTGCACAGAACAGCATTTTTCATCTTCAGGTCATCTCAGACTCGAGTCCTGAGGCTTCATCCACTGCAACAATTTCAATTGCCAAATTGGTAGCATCAGAAATTCGCAAAGTAAACATTCACCATAAAATGTAACCAACAAGAGGAATTGAGTAACTTCAGAGCAGTGCTGATACAAGAAGCTCTCCAAGTTCCAGGTCACATATGGATAAAGTGCCATTTTCTAAGTTTTCTGTTGAGTATTCCATATATACCAGTCTTATGATATCAGGGTATGGAGCTTTTACTTTTGTGTTCAAATTTAATGAGACTATTTTTTGCCCAAAGGAAATGTTAATATTCTGTTACTTTCTGTGATCCAGCTTTCAATTCTGTCCAGAAGAAACTAATTGCCATTTTGACAATCCCAACACTAAAGTTGCAGCATAATTCTGAGTCAATATTCGACTCTGCAGTCTAATGGTATGGGATCCTCTGGAGGAGGTAGTGACACACTGCTTCAGTTTATCATTGCATGGAGTATAACTCCACTATGCTGTCGAACCTCTTGGTCTTCCTCAGCATGTTTTAAACTTACGAGAGTGGATTTAAATGTTTGAAGACTGTTCCTGTCTTGCATTCCCTAAATGTGCAAAGTTTAACAGATATGCAGAGCTCTGTCCTGTGCAGATGAATTTCAATTGGAACTAGGAAGTATAATTGAGGTGTTGACTGGAACAAATATGGTAGTCTTGGACTCTTTAGTGCTCTCTTAATAACCTGTTCGAGGAATAATTAAAATTTATACTCTTTAAAATATGTAGGTTACTGTAAAGTCTGTGAGTTGTTTAGTTAATTAATACACAGACTACCAGAGTAACTTAAAACAGGACTTTACTATTCGAAGGTCAGGGCGAATCTGCCAAATAAATCCTGACACAGCACTTATATACCGGTGTGGTCACCGTCGGTATTACAGTATACAGAAGCCAACAAAGTAGTGCCACACCTAAAATAGTTCTCTTAAAGGTGAATGGTTACATACAATGGTGTTTCTTAAAGGTAGACGGATACATACACTACAATCCTCCCTTTTTAGCTTACAACATACTTAGTCCCCCATTAAACATAACATATATTCAACTTCATGTAAAACAATTCACAGGTATAATCTATGCGGGAAACAGTTTACAGATTCAGTCTCTGCAGGAACAGTTCACAGATTCAGTCTCTGGTCTTGGCTCGGTCCGAACAACATCTCTGTGGTGTAGCCGGTTCACATTGCTAGCGTGACTCATCCAATAGTCTTTCCCTTGACTTAACAGCTTGAACTTCCGTCCTGCTGAACCAGCAGTGCTGACTTTTACAAACAGCTGGACTGCCTTGGTAATTTTTCCTACTTGCCAACTGATTTGGCTCCCTTCGTAGGGCCCACGTACATGATCTGGTAGAAGTGATAATGATTTAGATGGTTATCACCTTCTGCTTCGTCTTTTTCTTTTCTGCTTCTTGGAGACTCTCGGGGCTCCCTTATCAGCTGCCAGCTGTAGCGCCACCATCTCCCTATGTTCCTTAGACTTTAAGTGCTTCATCCTGATTTCTGCACTTTGGGAGTTTTCATCACAAGCTGGGCAGACCAAGTCCTCGTAATATTCCGTGTCACTCAACAGGTCATGGTAATATTCGGTGTCGTCCTGAACTAGTCTAGCGAGAGGGCCTGCTACTTCTTCCTTACCCAACTGGACGTTAGCCGACTGTTGTTCCCTCCCTAGACATCTTTCCTGAAGAGACTTCTTCATGCGTTCATATTCATCCCGCTCTTCCTGGGTTTCCTGCAAATCCTTCACTAATGACCTCATTTGTGATTTCAATACTTCCCCTTCCATCGGGGGTTGATTGATCGGGCTATTCAATCCTTCTACTGGAGCAGCTGTTTCAACATTCTGTTGTTCACATAGACGTGATTCAGCGTACTTTTGGCATCCCAGTAAAATCTGTGTTGCAACCTCAGCTATTTCCATAACTTTTGAGAGCTCTGAACTCCTTCCCTTTGAAGATTGAAGCTCGTGTTCAGATTGTTCCCATTGCAGAGTCTTGTCCCTCAGCATATGAAGGAGTTGGCTGACCGTTAACTCTTCCACGGGAACACTGTGGATCAGAGTCTTCTCCATTTCATCCACCTTTTCCTCCAATGCTTTCACCTTCTTTTCCTCTTGTGCTTTGGCTTTCAGCGCTCGGAGAAGTTGCGCCTTGATGCTCTCTAGCTCATGTTCAGGGGCCATTCTTACAGTTTCCTTTTCTTCCACTGAAAGGATTCCCAGTTGAATCTGTTCTTCAAGTTGTTGAACCTCGGTCATTGCCGCCTCATATTTGTCTTGGGTTTCCTTCAATATTTTTATGAGTTCTTGGACATCTTGTCTTTCATGTTCTGCCATGTCTTTCACCTCTAATTTCTCATCTATGGATGGAACTTCTACCGATGAGTCTGTCTTGGCCTTGAGCTCATCAAGAATTTCCTGCAGCCTTTGGACTTCTTGCTCATGTTCAACCTTTAGTTGCTCATATGCTTCTACTGAAACTAGCTTTTCGGAGGTTGCCGAGTTAATCCCCTCCAGGATTGTAGCCTGGGCCTGTTCATACTGTTCCTTCAACTTCTCAAACTCTGCTTGTAAGGAGTCGTAGAGAAGAACGGGAATAAAATCCTGGCTTCCTGAAGATTCCTCTTCATTTGCTCCTTCCTGCAAATATTCTAACTCCTGAACAGCATAAGGGAGATGTGATCGGTAATTGGTCACAATGGCTCTATGGTTGCTCTCTGCTTGAGCTAGCTGCTTCTGTTGTCTTTCCAGATTCTCCCATTCGGTGTCATAGAACTTTTTCATTGTTTTCATCTCTTGTTCGAGACGGTAACTCACTTGTTCTACTTGCTGTCGTAATTTGAAATAAAGTTGAGTCCGAGCTCGGTGTTCGTCAGTCATGGATATGTCTGTAAACTGAACAGACTCAGAATTCTCTGTCAAACTATGTTGTCGTTGTTCGGAGGAGTTCTGTTCTGAAACTTTGTTCTTCTCTGGCGCATAAGCCTTTATGCATGCCTTCGTTCTTCCAACCTTAGTCGGCAAGTCCATTTTAGCCTTGTCTTTCATATTTGGTTTGGTCTTATCGTCATCCGTTTCAGAATCTGAGCTGATTGTCTGCACCGAGTCCTCACTCGTTATGGCTTTTAGATAGTGCCATTCCATGTCTATTTTCTTGATCCACTCCCGTCCCAGAAGTGGTGGTCCTCCTTCAGGTAGTACGTATAAGTTCATTCTTGGGTGTTCTTTACCCCCATCTCTCACCTTGACTCTTATCTTCCCCATGGGGTATACTTTATGCCCCGTGTATGTCTGCAATACGAACTTGGTATCTCTTAAGGGTATATGTGAGAATAGCCGGTGGTAATCCCTTCGATTTATGACTGATAGAGCTGATCCAGTGTCCAACTCCATTTTCACTTGGACTCCAGCTATTTTTAGCATGACCCAGATAGATTGTAGGTCAGCTTCCTTACTCACATTGTGAATTCTCAGACTGCCCAGCTCCTGGCCGTTTGGGTCTGAGTCCGAATTCTGTTCGTCTGAACTCTTCTCAGCCACCTTGTGTACCTTGTTGTACTTTTCCTGTGATGGCTTCCTTTGGTTGTTGGTCTTCTTCCCTGACCGGCATACCTTAGCTATGTGACCCAGTTTGCCACATTTCCTACATTCCTGGTTCTTAAACCAGCATTGGTTCTGGTCGTGTGTTGTCTTCCCACAACGATAGCATTTTGTTGTACTCGAGGTAATTTGATCCACACTGAGTGCCGCTGCCTTTAGCTGCATTTCCGCAGTTCCCTTCGCTGCGGCTTCGTGCGATGCTGCAATAAGGACAGCCCTGTCAAGTGTAAGGTCGTTCTCTTCGAGTAGTCGCTTTTGCGTTCCTTCCTTTGACAACCCGCACACGAACTTGTCTCGCAATGCCTCTGTCAGATTCCCTCCAAACTGGCAGTGTTTCGCTAGTCTACGCAGTTCGACCAAGTATTCTGCGTTGCTTTCGTCTTTCCTTTGCGCTCTCGCATAGAATTTGAATCGTTCCGCCAACATCAACGGTGTGGGGTTCAAGTGATCCTTCAGAACAGTCACAATATCATCGAAAGTCTGATCCGCCGGTTTAGCTGGTGCTAGTAGATGCTTCAAGAGCCCGTATGTCTTCGCGCCCATCGAGTTTAGCAAGGTTATAGCTTTGTCATCTTCTTCTATTTTATTGGCCTCACAATAGATCTCAATGCGTTCCACATACGTGGCCCAGTCTTCTACCTCAGAATTAAAATCGTTGATGTTACCACGCTTAGGCATCTTCCTCTCTTCCTGGTAACACCACGAATTATTTCTTTAAATTTTCTTTTCTTTTTTTTTCCAAGATGGCGGTTCCCGCGAAAATGGCGGTTTCCCGCGCTTATCTTCTCTCCCCGCCCACTTCAATGGCGGTTTCCCGCTTCTGTCTTCTTCCCCGCCTAATGGCGGCTTCCCGCGTTTCTTCCCTAGCGGGAGGGGTACACTTTCCCCACGGGCGACGGCCGCTGGCTTTCAGGTTCACAGCCTGCGCGTCGGCTTCAGGGCTTTCCCTTTTCTCGGCAGGGCAACCGGCGCTGGGTACACCCCGTTGACGGCGAACAGTTTCAGTCGCTGGGCTGGCTCTCGGTCGGTTCCCCTTGCTCGGGCTCTGTCTCTCTCCCGCTCGCTCGGCTCTACCGGCACTGGGTACACCCCGTTGACGGAGAACAGTTTCAGCCGCTGGACTGGCTCTCGCTCAGTTCCCCCTTGGTCGGCTCTGCCTCTCCCGCTCACTTGGCTCCCAATCGCGCCTCCCAGCCCTCTCGCAGTCCGGTGCTTCCCTCCCCGGCTGCGGCTGAGTTAATCTCTTCCCGCGCCTACGCTCTCGGTCACAGCGCTTCGTGGCTTCGGTCGCTGCCCGGCCTTTTTCGCCGGTCGCGGTCTAGCTGTCTCACGACGCCGTTGCGTCCCCCAGCCTGTCTGTACCGTGGCTTCCTTGCTCCACGCTGCCCCAGTCTCAGCGCCTCTGGACCCGACTTCTGTCCGGCTCCTTTCCCCCTCGACCATGGTCGAGTGCACCGCCCTTATCCTCCGGTTATTCTTTTTACTTTTCCCTTACTCACAGTCACCGTGGCCGGCTTACTTCTCGTGCTGATCGGCTCACTCCTCACCGTGGCAGAAGGGACAGTCAGTGCCTGTTGCTGATGGAAGTCTTTGTCCCTGAATTCTTCCTCCTTTCCAGCTCTGCAGACTCGAGTTTTCTCCCAGCAGAATGATGAGGGCGGTTGCCTCTTCTCGACGCTCGTTAACTGCTTCGGAGGTATTGTTGCCGCAGGGTACGATCGGACTCGTCGCCACTGTAAAGTCTGTGAGTTGTTTAGTTAATTAATACACAGACTACCAGAGTAACTTAAAACAGGACTTTACTATTCGAAGGTCAGGGCGAATCTGCCAAATAAATCCTGACACAGCACTTATATACTGGTGTGGTCACCGTCGGTATTACAGTATACAGAAGCCAACAAAGTAGTGCCACACCTAAAATAGTTCTCTTAAAGGTGAACGGTTACATACAATGGTGTTTCTTAAAGGTAGACGGATGCATACACTACAGTTACACTTTAAAATGACAGGTAAAAATGAGGGACCTTCCTAAACCTGCTGATTTGGAAAACTTAAGTTATAGACCAGTCCCTAGAAGCTGCATAAAAGCAATGAATTTGGCCTGAGATTTCTCACCATTTGGGAAAAAACTTTCTCATGTCTAACATACCAATGTCAGAATCGCAGGGGAAGAACCAGGATCTTACCACAGGATGCAGTGCAACAGCAGTGCTAGCTCATATTTTTCTTACCCACGTGCTGATAGATAAAAGGCAATACTGACTAGCTGTGCCAGCATGAACAAAATCAATTGAATTCATCCCTTGAGAAGGCATTTCTTCCCAGAAATATGAAACTATAAATACTTCACCCTATATTAAGAATACCTCCCTTTGACTGGACACAAATGGTTTCTAAATCTCAATAAGCATGACCTCCTTACTAAAGGACACATGCCTTGAAATTACACTATTTAAAATAATGAATTAATGCCTTAATTAAAATAGAACAAAAGAATTTCATACAAACAGGTTAACTCATTCATTACTAATAGCACACAGCACAATTTCAAGGCAGCAGGGTAAAAAAAATAAGGAAACAATCATATGGAGAGATAAAAAAACACAGGTAACATTTTTAGAATAAATCATTGTTACTGTATTCTTATTACAGTACATTACTCAGGATTTATTAGTTACTACTGCACTATTCATGATAAGTTTACCATAAAAGCTTCTGCATAAGCCAACGAGTTGACCAACACAGAAGTTGCTTACCATGGTCCTCTTGAAGACCAGGTATACTGGTTGGCAGGCAGCTTCTCTTGCAAGGAGTATTCAGCAACCATCATGTCAGATGAGACATATGCACCAACACCTGCAGATAGAGCCCAAACTCATTTAATTTCAAAATTATATTATGCAATCGGTATTTGGAAACATTCTATGGTGGAACTACTTCTGAGCCAAACCAATAACTTTATGAGAAGTTAATTACTTAGATCAAATCCATAGGTACAAGTTGGCAGTACTTATTAAATAATATATTTATATTGCTTTTGGATTGATACTAACCTTCAATGTATGTTTGCCTTGATATTACATCAGCAAAACAGTAATATATTAAAACAAGTTATCTGTTAATAGACCAATCTACTGACACCAATATTACAAATCAGACATGCAAAAAAGGTGATGCCCTTAGCTCACTTCACCTAACATGTGCACTCGATTTCTGCAGAATTAAATGATGCATGGCATGGAGGGCTCCACAGAGGAATGCTGCAGATAGAATATTTAAAATAATAACTCTATGGAGGTATCTTGGATTAATAACTTTTGTTTATCCTTCAAAAACAACTGTACAGTATAGATTAAACAATGTGACTGTAGACTACACAACTCAGCTGCTCATACAAGACAACTTAATGGACAAGCCCCAAGTTATGCAATCTAATATTGCTCAATGGCTAATTTCAAATAACCATTGCTAGTCACATCATGTATTCTCCTAGACTTTTTTTACATGGCTATCCTTAGCCTTGTGACAAACATTTCAGACCCAATAAAACAGACAGCAATTATCTACACAAAATACCAACAATGAAAGCGATATACTTGGAATGCAATAATTATACATGAAAGGAGTGAAGTTCAGTCAAGATAAAATAGGACATGAAAAAGTTAACACAAACTAAAATTCCTGTCCACTGAACTATTTATGAAGGCTTAAATAGAAACATAGAAACATAAGGAGCAGGAGTAGGCCATTCGGCCCTTCGAGCCTGCTCCGCCATTCAATGAGATCATGGCTGATCATCCAAATTCAGTACACTGTCCCTGCCTTCTCCCCATATCCCTTGATCCCTTTAGCCTCAAGAAATATATCCAACTCTTTCTTGAATATATTTAATGAACTGGCCTCCACCGCCCTCTGTGGCAGAGAATTCCACAGGTTCACCACTCTCTGGGTGAAGAAATTCCTCCTCATTTCAGTCCTAAATGGCTTACCCCTTATCCTTAGACTATGACCCCTGGTTCTGGACTCCCCGGCCATCAGAAACATCCTTTCTGCATCTAGTCTGTCCAGACCGGACAGAATTTTATAGGTTTTGATAAGATCCCCTCTCAATCTTCTAAACTCCAGTGAGTATAAGCCCAATCGACACAATCTCTCCTCGTACATCATTCCTGCCATCCCAGGTATCAGCCTGGTAAATCTTCGCTGCACTCCCTCCATGGCAAGAATGTCCTTCCTCAGGTAAGGTGACCAAAACTGCACACAATACTCAAGGTGCGGTCTCACCAAGGCCCTGTACAACTGCAGCAAGACATCCTTGTTCTTGTACTCGAACCCTCTTGCTACGAAGGCCAACATACCATTTGCCTTCTTAACCGCCTGCTGCACCTGCATGCTTACCTTCAGCGACTGGTGCACAAGAACACCTAGGTCTCTTTGCACTTCCCCTTCTCCCAATCTATTGCCATTCAAATAATAATCTGCCTTCCTATTTTTGCCACCAAAGTGGATAACCTCACATTCATCCACATTATAGTGCATTTGCCATGTTTCTGCCCAATCACCCAACCTGTCCAAATCGTACTGGAGTTTCATGACATCCTCCTCACAGCATACCCTCCCACCCAGCTTTGTGTCGTCTGCAAATTTGGAGATATTACATCCAATTCCCTCATCCAGATCATTAATATATATTGTGAACAGCTGGGGTCCCAGGACCGATCCTTGCGGTACCCCACTAGTCACTGCCTGCCACTCGGAAAACGACCCGTTTATTCCAACTCTTTGTTTTCTGTCCGCCAACCAGTTCTCTATTCAAGTCAATACCTTGCCCCCAATCCCATGTGCCTTAATTTTGCACGCTAACCTTTTATGCGGGACCTTATTGAAAGCCTTCTGAAAGTCCAAATACACCACATCCACTGGTTCTCCCTTATCTATTTTACCAGTTCCATCCTCAAAAAATTCCAGTAGATTAGTCAAGCATGATTTACCTTTTGTAAATCCATGTTGACTTTGTCCGATCGTGTCACTGCTTTCCAAGTGCTCTGCTATTACATCTTTTATAATGGACTCTAGCATTTTCCCCACTTCCGATGTCAGGCTTACCGGTCTATAATTCCCCGCTTTTTCTCTGCCACCTTTTTTGAATAGTGGGGTAACATTAGCTACCCTCCAATCCATGGGTACTGTTCCAGAGTCTATTGAGTTCTGGAAGATGACCAGCAATGCATCTACTATTTCTAGGGCCACTTCCTTAAGTACCCTGGGATGTAGATTATCAGGCCCTGGGGATTTATCGGCCTTCAGTCCCATCAATTTTCCTAACACCATTTCCCTACAAATACTGATATCTTTCAGTTCCACCCTTTCATCAGACCCTATGTTCCGCGGTATTTCTGGGAGGTTATTTATGTCCTCCTTTGTGAAGACAGAACCAAAATATGTATTTAGTTGGTCTGCCATTTCTTTGCTCCCCATTATAAATTCCCCCGATTCTGACTGCAAGGGACCTACGCTTGACTTCACCAATCTTTTCCTCTTTACATATCTATAAAAGCTTTTACAGTCAGTTTTTATGTTCCCTGAAAGCTTACTTTCATATTCTATTTTCCCTTTCTTAATTAATCCCTTTGTCCTCCTTTGTTGAATCCTAAACTGCTCCCAATCCTCAGGATTATTGCTTTTTCTGGCCAATTTGTATGTCCTCTCCTTGGATCTTATGCTATCCCTAATTTCCCTTGTTAGCCACGGTTGAGTCACCTTTTTTGTTTTATTTTTATGCCAAACTGGGATGAACAACTTCTGTAGTTCATCCATTCGGTTTTTGACTGTTTGCCATTGCCTATCCACCGTCAACCCTTTGAGTGCCATTCCCCAATCAATCCTACCCAACTCGCTCCTCAGACCATCATAGTTTCCTTTATTTAAATTGAGGACCCTAGTTTCTGAGTCAAATACTTCATTCTCCATCTTAATGAAGAATTCGATCATATTATGATCGCTCCGACCCAAGGGGCCTCGAACAACAAGATTGCTAATTAATCCTTTCTCGTTACATAATACCCAGTCTAAGATAGCCTGATCTCTGGTTGGTTCCTCAACATATTGGTCCAGCAAACCATCCCGTAAACACTCCAGGAATTCCTCCTCCACAGTATTGTTACTAATTTGGTTAGCCCAATCTATATGTAGATTAAAGTCACCCATGATGACTGCTGTGCCCTTATTGCACGCTTCTTTAATTTCCCTTTTAATGCCATCCCCAACCTCCGCCTTACTGTTTGGAGGTCTATATACCACTCCCACTAATGCTTTTTTCCCCTTAGTATTTCTCAATTCTACCCATACAGATTCCACCTCATCAGAGCTAATATCCTTCATTACAATTGTGTTAATCCCTTCTTTAACCAGTAAAGCTACCCCTCCTCCCTTTCCTTTTTGCCTATCTTTCCTGAATATCGAATACCCCTGGATGTTGAGTTCCCAGTCTTGGCCGTCCTTGAGCCACGTTTCCGTAATCCCAACCAAATCATATTCGTTTACCTCTATTTGCGCAGCCAATTCATCCACCTTATTACAAATGCTCCTCGCATTAAGACACAAAGCCTTCAGGCTTGTTTTTTTAACGCTCTTAGACCTATTAGAATTATTATTTACTGTGGCCACGTTTGATTTAAACCGTTGATTTCTCTGACTGCCACTTTTGTTTTTCTCCTTCCTATCTTTTGCTTTTATCCTTGTTTTCCTTTCCTCTGTCTCCCTGCTCAGGTTCCCAACCCCCTTCCACTTTAGTTTAAACCCTCCCCCACAGCACTAGCAAACACTCCCCCTAGGACACCGGTTCCAGCCCTGCCCAGGTGCAGACCATCCGGTTTGAACTGGTCCCACCTCCCCCAGAACCGGTTCCAATGTCCCAGGAACTTGAATCCCTCCCCCTTGCACCATTCCTCTAGCCACGTATTCATCTGAAGTATCCTTCTATTTCTACTCTGACTAGCACGTGGCACTGGTAGCAATCCTGAGATTACTACCTTTGAGGTCCTGTTTTTTAATTTACCTCCTAACTCCCTATATTCCGCTTTTAGGACCTCACCCCGCTTTTTACCTATATCGTTGGTGCCTATATGCACCACGACAACTGACTGTTCACCCTCCCCTTCCAAGATGTTCTGCAGCCGCTCGGAGACATCCTTGACCCTTGCACCAGGGAGGCAACACACCATCCTGGAGTCTCGTTTGCGGCCGCAGAAACGCCTATCTATTCCCCTTACAATTGAATCCCCTATTACTATAGTTCTACCACACTTTTTCCTTCCATTCTGTGCAGCAGAGCCACCCCTGGTGCCAGGAAGTTGGCTGCTGCTGCCTTCCTCTGATAAGCCATCCCCCCCAACAGTACTCAAAGTGGTATATCTGTTGGAGAGGGGCATGGCCACAGGGGATCCCTGCACTACCTGCCTGCGCCTAGTACTCTGCCTGTTGGTCACCCGTTCCCTTTCTTCCTGTCTAACCTCTACCTGTGGTGTGTCCAACTCCCTAAATGTGCTATTCACGATGTCCCGAGCATTGTGAACGCTCCAGTATGCATCCAATCGCAGCTCCAGTGCCACAATGCGGTCTGTCAGTAGCTGCAGCTGGGTGCACTTCCTGCACATGTAGTTGTCAGGGACACAGGAAGTGTCCCTGAGTTCCCACATCTCGCAGGAGGAGCAGATCACGGGGCCCGGCTTTCCTGCCATGACTTACCCTTTAATTAATTGAGTTTAAATTAAATCAATCAATCCCACTAATTACACTACAGTTAAATAGTTTACCAACAGTCCCCGCTACACCAGAGAGACCTTAGAAACTATAAAACAGAGTTAAAGTTTAAAAAAGAGAGAAATACTCACCAACCAATCACTTACCTGCTTCCTGCTAGCATCACACTTGGATTACTTTTTACCTCTCTCCCGGAACCTGGATTGGTCGGGCCTCTGGTGCTCCCTCGCAGGTCCGCTGCCTCTCCGGTCTCGGGGCTCTGGGCCTCGCTGCCTCGGGCTGCTGTTTAAGTACCTCCGCCACCTCTGGTGATCCCTCACAGGTCCGCTGCCTCTCTGGTCTCGGGGCTCTGGGCCTTGCTGCCTCGGGCTGCTGTTTAATACCTCCGCCGCCTCTGGTGATCCCTCGCAGGTCCGCTGCCTCTCCGGTCTCGGGGCTCTGGGCCTCGTTGCCTCGGGCTGCTGTTTAAGTACCTCCGCCGCCTCTGGTGCTCCCTCGCAGGTCCGCTGCCTCTCCGGTCTCGGGGCTCTGGGCCTCGCTGCCTCGGGCTGCTGTTTAAGTACCTCCGCCACCTCTGGTGATCCCTCGCAGGTCTGCTGCCTCTCCAGTCTCGGGGCTCTGGGCCTCGCTGCCTCGGGCTGCTGTTTAAGTACCTCCGCCGCCTCTGGTGATCCCTCACAGGTCCGCTGCCTCTCCGGTCTCGGGGCTCTGGGCCTCGCTGCCTCGGGCTGCTGTTTAAGTAAATAGGAGCTAAATAAATTATAGCAGACTACATAGTGCAGACCAGCACACAATCAAAGCAAATATTGTACCACAGAATGGTTGGGCATAGGGTCACTCTTAATACTCTGTACAGTAATTTTCTGGTCTTGGCTGAGATGACGTACATGTTCAGGAAAAGGCAGAAACACAAACCTAAATGAACAAGGACCACAAATATGCACAGCAGGTCACCTGCCCACTTGCTCAAACAGTGATTTGTGCTTAGTAAGGGACGGGGAAGAAAATACCTATGCCAGAATGTTATTAATTTTTGACCCAGCATCATTAGGAGTGGTGGTACAGGTTATATACGGCTGAATTTGGCGGTATTTTTAATTACTACATGTGGTTGCAAAAGCATTAATCAAACCTGGCTATCAAATAATTTAAGTAGAAACTAGTTTCAGCCAGTGACTGGAAGATGCTTAAAACTACAAAATGAGATTTCCTTCCTAAACTATTTAGTTTTGGGTTCAATTTTCCACAGGTCTTACCTCACACATAAACTGCACTCATACACAGCAGATTTTGTATTGTTGAGAATTTCTATTTAGAAACTAAGGGTGCCTGTAATTTTGTGCCCATTAAATGGAAAATCACAAGCTGATGAGTGCACAAGCAGAAAACTCCAGCCAAAGCATCGAAGAAAAAAATCTGCCACAAATTTACACGAGTGGCTGCATCTGCTTAGACAGAAATTCTCTCGCGAGCAAAAATTAATCTTTACCAAAGATGGAATCCGGATGAAGAGTTGATTGTACGTCAGATAATGAATCAGTGGCATTTTACAAGTGTCGAAATATTAATCATCCAACAGTAGATTTTCAGTTTAACCAGTTTACATTCATTAATTTGATCTTTGACCAGAGCTGAAATTGGTTCTCGGTGGTCTTCAGCGACATGAGGAATTGTTTGGTATAGGGGCATTACTGGAAGGTTTTGTAATAATAAATTAAGCATATTTGTTTTAAAAAGGCACACATTAAGTAATGGGCAAATTAACCAATTTCCAAATAGTTATGAGAACTGTTGTTTAAATAAGCATTTTGGTCAAGGTGCAACTGGTTAAACCATTGAGTAGCAGAGACATACAAATTGGAAAGGTTTAGGTTTGCCCCCTGGTCTCTGCTCAGTGAGCTCATTAAGCTAGTATGGCTGTAGCAGCAATACAATTGCTCCCAAAACCTTTGGGTTGGGATGGGGAAACTTGGCGAAGATAAACCCCCCCCCGCCATTGCTATCTGCATACCCTTGCTGCAGGTGTGGAGGGAGTGGACAACGGATGCTAACGGGATAAAGCTTGACTGTGATGCCCACTGCCATCAAATAGCTTGAGGGCAGTCACTGGCCATGTTCACAAATGAAGAATGGCACCTGAATGAGGTACCAGAAGCACTTGGTACCTGGGAACCATACCTTAGCAGCAGTCAGTGCCTTCAGGAAAGGTGAGAAAATTGGTGGAAAAATTATTTTTAAAAAATCATTACTTCTGGATAGTGTCATACAGGAGTTAAATAAAATCAGTTCCTACCAATGACACTGGAAGTAGTTCCACCTGGACAGCCTACAGTGGAAAGGCAAGGTCCATTATTGCCGGCACTTGACACATAGATCACATTGTGTTTCAATACTGCTTCATTAATGACTTCACAAATACATCTGTAATAGACAGATGAAAAACAAAGATTAGGATTTGTTACGTCAAACTTGTGCAACATAATTTACACGTTTAGAGCATAATATTCAATTATAATAACTTGCTTAGTTAAAAATCCCAACCAGTGGGACTCTCTTGGTTCAATTATAATATCCATTTTGCTGTATATCAAAATATACTCTCATACTCTAAAAGTCATAGGTGAAAGAGGTAGTTGAGATACTGGATGGGATAAAAATTGATAAAGAGGAGGTACTGGAAAGGCTGGCTGTACATAAAGTTGATAAGTCACCAGGACTGGATAGGTTGCATCCTAGGATGCTGAAGGAAGTAAAGGTAGAAATTGCAGAGGTACTGGCCATAATCTTCCAGTCCTCCTTAGATACTGGGGTGGTGCAGAGGACTGGAGAATTGCAAATGTTACACATTTGTTCAAAAAAGGGCTTAAGGATAAACCCAACAACTACAGGCCAGTCAGTTTAACCTCGGTAGTGGTGAAGCTTTTAGAAACGATAATCTAGGACAAAATTAACAGTCACTTGGACAAGTGTGGATTAATTAAGGAAAGCCAGCACGGATTTGTTAAAGGCAAATTGTGTTTAACTAACTTGATTGAGTTTTTTGATGAGGTAACAGAAAGCGTTGATGAGGGCAATGCGATTGATGTGGTGTACATGGACTTCCAAAAAGTGTTTGATAAAGTGTCACATAATAGGCTTGCCAGCAAAAGTGAAGCCCATGGAATAAAAGGGACAGTGGCAGCATGGATATGAAATTGGCTAAGTGACAGGAAACAGAGAGTAGCGGTGAACGGTTGTTTATCAGACTGGAAGAAGGTACACAGTGACGTTCTCCAGGGGTCGGTACTAGGACCACTGCTTTTCTTGATATATATTAATGACTTGCACTTGGGTGTACAGGGCACAATTTCAAAATTTGCAGATGACACAAAACTTGGAAGTATAGTAAACAGTGAGGAGACTTTAAGAGGGCATAGACAAGTTGGTGGAATGGGCGAACATGTGGCAGATGAAATTTAACGCAGAAAAGTGCGAAGTGATACATTTTGGTAGGAAGAACGAGGAGAGGCAATATAAACTAAAGAGTACAATTCTAAAGGGGTGCATGAACAGAGAGACCTGGGGTATATGTGCACAAATCGTTGAAAGTGACAGGGCAGGTTGAGAAAGCGGTTAAAAAAGCATACGGGATCCTGGGCTTCATAAATAGAGGCATAGGGCTGGATTTTATCAATGGAGGTGAGTAGGGGGCGGGACTCCCACTTTTGGGGTTGTAGTCCCGCCTCCATCGATTTGTGGCCAACCCAGTGGGCTCAGCAGGCCAATTAAGGGCCACCTGGCAACAGGTGACATCACAGATTGACATTTCATCTGTCAAGAGCTTTTGACAGATGAAATATCAGCGTTTGACAGCTCTTTGAAGCTGTCAAACACTGACAATCTGTACTCTAAGTTAATTCCTTCCTCTCAGGCTGATTTAGAGATCTGTCCAGAACAGAAAGCAGAGGCTGCAACTTTTGACAGCTCGCGGCCATTCTGCTTTCTGTGCCGGTGAGATGAGGGACTCCCGAGACCTGAAGGAAGGAAGCCTGCATTAGTAAGTAAAGGTAAGTAAAACTTATTTAAACACTTTACATACACCAAACACACTTACCTCAGCACTCATGCACCCATTACTCACCTGAATACCGACATCTCAAACCCTCCAAGCCCTTCAGCTCGACGGGCCGCCTCCCTAACTTGGCGTGGTTTGTAGCCGTCGGGCAGCCCACACTTCAGGGCTAAAAATAGGGATTAGGCTAAAAACTGCCTGTTAACTACCTGTTAACAGGCAGTTAATTGGCACTAATCCCCTTCCCGCCTCGGGGAGGTGGCTCCCAGCACAGGTTGGGTACCCGCCTCCTGGGAAACAGGCATGGAGGTGGGTTGAGTTCGTGCCCCCCCCGATTTCGCAATTTTAACCCCCCACACGCCTCCAATTCCGCCTCAATGGCCCGATGAAATTCGAGCCCATAGAGTACAAAAGCAAGGAAGTTATGATGAACCTCTATAAAACACAGGTCCGTCCACAACTGGAGTATTGTGTCCAATTCTGGGCACCGCACTTTATAAAGGATGTGAAGGCCTTAGAGAGGGTGCAGAAAAGATTTACAAGAATATTTCCAGGGATGAGGGACTTCAGTTACATGGATAGACCAGAGAAGCTGGGATTGTTGTCCTTGGAGCAGAGAAAGTTGAGAGAAGATTTGATAGTGGTGTTCAAAATCATGAGGGGTCTAGACAGAGAAAAACTGTCCCCATTGACAGAAGGGTCGAGAACCAGAGGACACAGATTTAAGGTGATTAATGAAGAACCAAAGGATCACAGGCGACTTGAGGAAAAACCTTTTTACGCAGCGAGTGGTTAGGATCTGGAATGCACTGCCTGAAAGGGTGGTGGAGGCAGATTCAATTGTGGCTGTCAAAAGGGAATTGGTTAAGTACCTGAAGGAAAAAAATTTGCAAGGCTAAGGGGAGTGGGACTAGCTGAAGTACTCTTGCAGAGAACCAGCACAAGATCGACAGGCCAAATGGCCTCCTTCTGTGCTGTAACCATTCTATAAGTCTGCATCAGTAACCTATTCATTGTCATTTTATAGTCATGGAACTTCCCATTTAGGACCATACATTTTCTAAAGCATTTCAAGAAAGCCACAATTATAATATACAGAAAAAAATCAACAGTTCCTCACTTAACAGCACGGTAAAGGATTGACATATGAACAGCTACTACAAGTGAATTAATTATAGAATCATAGAAATTTGTGGCACAGAAGGAGACCATTCGGTCCACTGTGTCTGTGCCGGCTAAAAGAGCTATCTTGCCTAATCCAACTTTCCAGCTCTTGGTCCATTTCCTTGCAGGTTACAGCACTTCAAGTGCATATCCAAACACTTTTTAAATACGATGAGGAATTCTGCCTCTACCACCCTTTCAGGCAGTGCATTCCAGACCCCCACCGCCCTCTGGGTGAAAAACATTCTCAACTCCCCTCAAATCCTTCTACCAATTACTTTAAATCTATGCCCCTGGTTATTCACCTATTTGCTAAGGGAAATAGGTGCTTCTTGTCCACTCTATCTAGGCCCCTCATAATTTTATACACCTCAATTAAATCTCCCCTCAGCCTCCTCTGTTCTTAAGAAAACAACCCCAGCCTATCCAATCTTTCCTCAGCTAAAATTCCCCAGCCCAGTCTACAACCATGTAAATCTCCTCTGTACCCGCTCTAGTGCAATCACATCTTCCCTGTAATATGGTGACCAGAACTGTACGCAGTACTCTTGCTGTGGCCTAACTAGTGTTTTATGCAGTTCAAGCATAACCTCCCTGCTCATATATTCTATGCCTTGGCTAATAAAGGAAAGTATCCTGTATACCTTCTTAACCACCTTATCTACCTGTCCTGCTACCTTCAGGGATCTGTGGACATGCCCTCCAAGGTCCTTCTGTTGCTCTATGTTGTGTATGTAATATGTATGTTACTTTAAACCTATGGCCAGGGCGGCACTACTTTGTAGGGCGTAGTGATACCATAGTACCACTCCTGGCCATAGGGGTATAAATAGTACTGTGGGTACTGATCTCCCCTCAGTTCCCGCCTGTTGGTATTAAGTAAAGACCTACGTTGAATCTTCCAAGCTGTCTCTTCATTATTGGATTAAGTATAGACACATACTTTATACTGGCGACGAGTAAGGTTCGAACTCACCAGTACACAGTGCAACAAAGGAATGGCAGCAGTACGCAGAGAGAAGGAGAGAGGCTTCTTACCAGCCAGCCTGCAGAGTCCAGCGTCAACCGAAGGAGGCCGCCCAGCACTCCGGGTTCGGGAGGAGCGGCAGCAACGGAGAGAGAGAGGGTTCCAACAGAAGCTGCAGCAGCTGAGAGAAGAGGCTGAACGGGCGCTCCAGCCACAGGGCAAAAGTCCACCCAGGGCCAGGTAAACTGAAATCCTTCCCGGGGAACGGGAGCTGCAAGGGCCAGAACGGGCAGGCGATCTGGGGAACAAACGGAGCCACGAGGACTAGCAAGCCACGAGAGGGGAAGGTCGTTGTTAATAGCGGCGGTGGCCATAACGGGAGCTGCAAGGGCCAAAAATAACGACGCTGGAGAGAGGTCGTTAGCAGCAGCAGGCGAAAAGGTGGGAAAAACGCCATCTAGTGGACAAAGGGGAACAGTTTTTTCTCTTCAGCAGTTTATAATTAAAAAATTAAAAAAATGCCATCTAGTGGACAAAGGCGGGAAAAGCTCTTCAGCAGTTTAAAATGTCTAAAGAAGGTTGGTTGTCAGAATTTGTTGAGGACACAGAAGAGTGGGATGCCTATGTCAAAAGGCATGAACTTTATTGAATAGTACACAAGGTGAAAGATGACGAAAAGGCAGCAACCTTATTAAATTTTATGGGGGCAAAAACATACGGTCTGCTGAGGAACCTTCTTACTCCAGAAAAGCCAGCAGACAAAACGTATGCCCAAATTGTTGATACGTTAAGGGAACATTTAAACCCTAAGCCACCATTTATAGTGGAAAGGTACCGCTTCTACAGACGCGACCAAAGGAATGATGAGTCACAGGCAGCCTATTTGGCTGAGCTCAGAAGGTTGTCCAAACATTGCCAGTTTGGAGCCTTTTCGGCGGACGCGATCAGAGACAGATTTGTCTGTGGCATGTTAAATGAGAGTACACGAAAATGGTTGCTAGCCAAGAAACAGCTCAGCCTAGATCAGGCGATTGAAATAGCATCGGTCCATGAAGCAGCAGCACAGGGTGCTGCTCAAATGCGACAAACCACAACCTGCTATGACTCCCATGAGGTGACATTTCACAAAGGTAAATGCTACCGTTGTGGCAAAACCACCCACGACCAAAGTAATTGTTGGTTTCGTGATAAAATATGCCGGCAGTGTGGGAAAAAGGGGCATATAGCGAAAGTTTGTCGGTCGGGTACGAAACCCAATAGTGGGGGCAGTCCGAGCAGTACCAAGGCAAGGACAAAAATACATAAGATGTCTGACAGTAGCTCAGACGAGTCACAGGAAGGCACAAAAGCAGAGCCTAAAGGTCTGGGATGTCTCAAGTTATATGGTGTAGACAAAACGGAGGACCACAGCACAATGTGGGTTAAAATGAAGGTAGCAGGCGTCGAAGTTAATATGGAGCTGGACACGGGTTCAGCCCTATCAGTAATTAATGAACAAGATTATAACAGGCTGTTCAAACGCATTCCCTTAAAGGATACGGAAATTAAATTAAAAACATATACGGGACAAAAAGTTTACCCGAAGGGAAAAATGCAAGTAACAGTTAAATACAATGGCAGAAAAGTGCCAGGACTTTACTTATATGTCCTACCAAACGGTGGACCACCACTTTTGGGTAGGGAATGGATAAGAAAAATCCATTTCGACTGGAAGTCGATACACGAGTTAAAAGTAGAGACCACCAAGGATGATACAACCATTACAAGCAGGCTGTCGAAAATATTGGCAAAAACGCCAGAGGTGTTCCAACAAGGGCTGGGGACCTTAAAGGACATTAGAGCAAAAATAACTATTGCTCAAGACGCAAACCCCAAGTTTTGTAAGGCCAGACCGGTGCCTTACGCCATTCGGCCAACTGTGGAAGCAGAACTGGATGCCTTAGAGAGTGCAGGTGTCCTTACAAAGATTGAGTGGAGTGAGTGGGCCACGCCCATCGTCCCAGTTATAAAGAAATCTGCAAATAACACACCAGGGGAACCAAAGAAGGTTTGCATTTGCGGGGATTTTAAGATAACTATTAACCCAGTCCTGCACACGGTACAGTATCCGCTGCCGCGGATAAAGGACATATTCGCATCGTTAGCTGGGGGTAGACACTTTACGAAGATTGACCTTTGTCAAGCTTATTTACAGATGGAGGTGGAACAGGACTCGAAAAAGCTCCTAACGATTAACACACACAAGGGATTGTACCAGTACAATCGCCTGGTATTTGGTGTGGCGTCCGCCCCGGCAATATGGCAGAGGACCATGGAACAGGTCTTACAGGGCATTCCAGGAACGCAATGCTACCTGGATGACATCCTGGTGACAGGACAAACGGATAACGACCACCTCGCTAACCTGGAGCGAGTACTTCTGCGGTTACAACAATATGGACTCAGGGCGAACAAGCAGAAATGTAAGTTTTTCCAGGAACGTATCTCATACTGTGGTCACATTATAGACAAGGAAGGCCTGCATAAGTCCCCGGAAAAGATCGAGGCAGTAGTGAAGGCCCCGCCCCCTGAGAATGTATCTCAGTTACGATCATTCTTAGGCCTTATAAACTATTACCATAAGTTCCGGAACTTATCGTCCATTTTACATCCACTAAATTCATTGCTGCAAAGGGGAGTCTCCTGGAATTGGGACGAAGCGTGTGAGGCTGCTTTTAAAAAGGGTAAACAACTCATTACATCAAAGGAAGTGCTCGCACACTTTGACCCAAAAATGCCAATGAGGTTGGCATGTGACGCCTCCCCGTATGGTATAGGGGCAGTGTTGTCACACAAATTTCCCAATGGGACGGAGAGGCCAATAGCATTTGCCTCAAGGTCGTTAACTACAGCCGAAAGAAACTATGCGCAAATCGACAGGGAGGCCCTCAGTCTGGTGTGGGGTGTAAAAAAATTCCACCACTACCTACATGGGCAACGTTTCACACTACTGACGGATCATCAACTGTTGGTGTCGATATTTAATCCAACAAAAGGGGTGCCCCTGATGACGGCCCAAAGGCTACAGAGATGGTCACTGTTCTTAGGCGCACACCAGTACCTTATCGAATATAAGGGTACCAAACAGCATGGCAATGCGGATGGCCTGTCGCGGCTACCATTGCCTGCCGAGATCGAAGAGATAGTACAGGACCCCGTGGAAATATATCATACGGCTGTTATGGAACACTTGCCCATCACCAGCCAATGTATCGAGCGGGAAACACAGAACGACCCGACACTGGCAAGGGTTTACGAATTGACCGTGAAAGGCTGGCCGGCGCAGGGTGACGCATCATTGCCGGCGTTTTCGGCAAGGAAGGACCAGTTGTCCGTCTGCCGGGGCACATTGATGTGCGGAGCCAGGGTGGTGGTCCCTCAAAAATTACAACATAAAGTGTTGCGGGACTTACACGAAGGTCATCTGGGGGGTGTCAAAATGAAAAGCCTCGCCAGAGCCTACGTCTGGTGGCCCGGCATTGACAGGGACATCGAGGAAGTAGCAAAAGTGTGCCAAGGGTGCCAGATGGTACAGAACGTACCACCCCAAGCCCCACTACATCCGTGGGAGTGGCCCTCAACGCCGTGGCAAAGGATCCACGTGGACTTCGCTGGGCCCTTCCTGGATGCGATGTTCCTTATTGTAGTGGACGCCCGCTCAAAATGGCCGGAGGCCATAAAGATGTCATCAACGACAGCCGAAAAGACGGTCGCAGTCTTAAGGACCATTTTTGCCCGAAACGGGGTGCCCGAGCAAGTCTGTTCGGACAATGGGCCACAATTTGTGGCAGAAGAATTTCAAGCATTCCTAAAAAGGAATGGAGTGCGACATTATACGTCCGCACCATATCATCCGTCTACAAATGGGCTGGCAGAGCGCTTTGTACAGACTTTTAAAAAGGCCATCAAGGCGATGGGGGAGGAAAGGTTGCCACTACAACACAAGGTGGACAATTTCCTGTTCGCGTACCGTAATGCTGCACATACGGTGACCAACCAGGCCCCCGCCGTCATGTTCTTTAATAGAAGGTTAAGGTCTCGCCTTGAATTGCTCAGACCAAACATCCGGAGAGATGTGGAAAACTGAGTATTTCGTAGGGCTCCTGACAGACAGACACGGAGCTTCGAGGTGGGGCAGCAAGTGTTGGCCCGTGATTATAGAAATGAAAAGTGGCGGTCTGGTACGATAAAGGCCCGCCAGGGACCTTTGATGTACACAGTGGATACAGGGGATGGCATAATCAGACGACATGCTGATCAACTTGTGGAGTCCAGAAACCCAACTGATTCACTACCTCAAACGTCTCAGCACATTGCTACAGCGGAATCACGGCCCAGCTCATCGTTACAGAGGTCTCAGGATTGCGAGGAGTTCAGCACTCCAGTGATCTCCACGGCACAGGATGTGCCATCAGACACCGACGACTCCAGCGATGAAGTGGTGACGGAAGTACCGCCGCCTACACCGAGACCGACTAGAGAAAGACGTTATCCTAGTCGAGACAGGAGGCCTCCTCAGAGACTGAATCTATAACATGTTTCTTTTTATATATATATATATAGGTAGACAACTCTGATGTAAATATGTTATGTATATTGTGTTACCAAATGTTATTAGCCCTAGTTATGGTGCATCTGTTGACTTAATTGCATGGGTACGTTTTAATTAAAAGGGGAGGAATGTTGTGTATGTAATACGTATGTTACTTTAAACCTATGGCCAGGGCGGCACTACTTTGTAGGGCGTAGTGATACCATAGTACCACTCCTGGCCATAGGGGTATAAATAGTACTAGAGTCATAGAGTCATAGAGTTTTACAGCACAGAAAGAGGCCCTTCGGCCCATCGTGTCCGCGCCGCCCATCCATCCCTGTCCAGTCTAATCCCATTTTCCAGCATTTGGTCCATAGCCTTGTATGCAATGGCATTTCAAGTGCTCATCCAAATGCTTCTTGAATGTTGTGAGGGTTCCTGCCTCTACCACCCTTTCAGGCATTGAGTTCCACATTCCAACCACCCTCTGGGTGAAAAAGTTCCTCCTCAAATCCCCTCTAAATCTCCTGCCCCTTACCCTGAATCTATGCCCCCTTGTTATTGACCCCCCTACTAAGGGGAAAAGTTCCTCTTTATCTACCCTTCCTATGCCCCTCATCATTTTGTACACCTCAATCAGGTCCCCCCTCAGCCTTCTTTGCTCCAAGGAAAACAACCCCAGCCTGTCCAGCCTGTCTTCATAGCTGAGGCGCTCCATCCCAGGTAACATCCTGGTGAATCTTCTCTGCACCCTCTCCAAAGCAATCACATCTTTCCTATAGTGAGGCGACCAGAACTGCACACAGTACTCCAGCTGTGGCCTCACCAGCGTTTTGTACAGCTCCATCATAACCTCCCTGCTCTTATATTCCATGCCTCGGCTAATGAAGGCAAGTATCCCATATGCCTTTTTAACCACCCTATCTACCTGTTCCGCTGCCTTCAGGGATCTATGTACATGTACACCAAGGTCCCTCTGACCCTCTGTACTTCCTAGGGTCCTACCACTCATTGTGTATTCCCTTACCTTATTTGTCCGTCCAAAATGCATCACCTCGCACTTTTCAGGGTTAAATTCCATTTGCCACTTTTCCGCCCATCTGACCAACCCGTTTATATCGTCCTGTAGCCTGAGGCTTTCCTCCTCGCAATTTACCACCCCACCAATTTTCGTGTCATCTGCGAACTTACTGATCATACCTTTTACATTCTCATCCAAGTCATTTATGTAGATCACAAACAACAAGGGACCCAGCACCGATCCCTGAGGTACCCCACTGGACACAGGCTTCCAGTCACAAAAGCAACCTTCGACCATCACCCTCTGCCTCCTGCCACTCAGCCAGTTTAGGATCCAATGCGCCAAGGCACCCTGGATCCCATGGGCTCTTACCTTCTTGACCAGTCTCCTATGCGGGACTTTGTCAAAAGCTTTACTGAAGTCCATGTAAACCACATCCACAGCATTTCCCTCATCCACCCCCCTAGTCACCCCCTCGAAAAATTCAATCAGATTTGTCAGACATGATTTACCCTTGACAAAGCCATGCTGACTATACCCGATTAATCCTTGCCTCTCCAAGTGGAGACTAATTTTGTCCCTCAGAATTTTTTCCAATAATTTCCCTACCACAGATGTTAGGCCCACTGGCCTGTAATTCCCTGGTTTATCCCTGCTACCCTTCTTGAATAATGGTACTACGTTAGCTGTTCTCCAGTCCTCTGGTACATCCCCTGTGGCCAGAGAGGTTCTGAAAATTTGTGTCAGAGCCCCTGCAATCTCCTCCTTTGCCTCCCACAGCAGCCTGGGATACATCTCGTCCGGGCCTGGGGATTTATCCACTTTTTGGCCTGCTAAAACCGCTAGCACCTCCTCCCTCTCGATGCTAATATGTTCAAGTATGTCACAGTCCCCTTGCCCGATTTCTATGTCTGCATCGTCTTTCTCCAGAGTGAACACAGATGCAAAAAATTCATTTAAAACCCCGCCTACATCATCTGGCTCTACACACAGATTGCCACTTTGGTCCCTAATGGGCCCTACCCTTTCCCTGGTTATCCTCTTGCCCTTAATATACTTATAAAACATCTTAGGATTTTCCTTTATTTTGCTCGCCAGTGTTATTTCATGGCCCCTCCTCGCCCTCCTAATTTCTTTTTTAAGTATGCCCCTGCACTTTTTATACTCCTCTAGGGCTTCTTCCGTCTTTAGTCTTTTGTAACTGCCAAAAGCCCCCCTTTTATTTCTAATGCATTTTTGTATATCCCTTGTCATCCAAGGTTCCCTTTGCTTGTTGGTCCCACCCTTGACCTTTACAGGAACATGTTGGCGTTGTACTCTCTCTATTTCCCTTCTGAAAGTCTCCCACTGTTTTGATGTGGATTTTCCTATAAGTAGCTGCTCCCAGTCCACTTTGGCCAGATCCTGCCTTATCATATTAAAATCGGCCCTCCCCCAATTTAGAACCCTTATTTTCGGGCCGTCTTTGTCTTTTTCCATGACCACCTTAAATCTCACCGAATTATGGTCACTGTCGCCAAAATGCTCTCCTACTGACACTTCCGCCACTTGCCCGGCTACATTCCCCAGAATTAGGTCCAGTACCGCCCCCTCTCTTGTAGGACTTTCTACATGTTGGCTCAAAAAGCTCTCCTGGATGCACTTTAAGAATTCTGCACCCTCTAAGCCTTTCACACTCTGACTATCCCAATTTATATTGGGGAAGTTGAAATCTCCCACTATTATTACCCTATTATTTTCGCACTTTTCTGAGATTTGCCTACATATCTGTTCCTCTATCTCCCCCTGACTGTTTGGGGGCCTATAGTACACTCCCAGCAAAGTGCTTGCCCCCTTTTTGTTTTTAAGTTCTACCCATATGGCCTCATTAGAGGAACCCGCTAATATATCATCCCTCCTTACAGCAGTAATTGACTCCTTAATTAATATTGCAACACCCCCTCCCCTTTTACACCCCCCTCTGTCTCGCCTGAAGATTCTATACCCCGGAATATTGAGCTGCTAGTCCTGACCCTCCCTCAACCATGTCTCCGTGATAGCAACAATATCGTACTCCCATGTGTTCAACAACAACTTCAGTTCATCCACCTTACTTGCAAGACTCCTTGCATTAAAATAAATGCCTTCCAGCCCTGCCATATTCGCTTTTGCCTTCACATATTTGCTCTGCCTTCCCAGCTGACTTGTTTTTCCCTCTGTATTTGGCTGTAAATCACCCCCTACTATAGCTCCACTCTGTACCCCATCCCCCTGCCAAGTTAGTTGAAACCCCCCCCAGCAGTGCTAGCAAACCTCCCCGCAAGGATATTGGTTCCCCTCTGGTTCAGGTGTAAACCGTCCGACTTGTACAAGTCCCACCTTTCCCAGAAGCAGACCCAGTGATCCAGGAAACTAAAGCCCTCCCCCCTGCACCATCCCTTTAGCCACGCATTCATCTGTTCTATCTTCCTATTCCTATACTCACTAGCACGTGGCACCGGGAGTAATCCAGAGATTACAACCCTTGAGGTCCTGCTCTTTAATCCTTCACCTAGCTCCCTAAATTCTTGCTGCAGGACCTCATCCCTCTTTTTACCTATGTCGTTGGTACCAATGTGGACCACGACCACTGTCTGTTCACCCTCCAGAATGCCCTGCAGCCGCTCAGTGACATCCTTGACCCTGGCACCAGGGAGGCAACAAACCATCCTGGATTCACGTCTACGGCCACAGAAACGCCTATCTGTTCCCCTTACTATAGAATCCCCTACCACTATTGCTCTCCCACTCTTTTTCCCCCCTTCCTGGGCAGCAGGAGCACCCCCAGTGCCAGGAAGTTGGCTGCTGCTGCCTTCCCCTGGTGAGTCATCCCCCTCAACAGTATCCAAAGCGGTATACTTGTTTGAAAGGGGGATGTCCGCAGGGGTTCCCTGCACTACCTGCCTGCCTTTGTTGCGCCGCCTGATGGTCACCCCCTGTGCTGCCCTACCCTGAGGCGTGAACAACTCGCTAAACGTGCTATCCACGAGCCTCTCAGCATCGCGCATGCTCCAAAATTCATCCACCCGCAGCTCGAGCGCCGCAATGCGGTCTACAAGTAGCTGCAGCTGGATGCATTTCCCGCACACATGGTCGTCAGGGACACTGGCAGCATCCCTGATTTCCCACATGGAGCAAGAGGAGCAGAACACGGGTCTGAACTCTCCTGCCATGACTTACTCCTTTAATTAATTTAAAAATTTATTCAATACCCCAGTTACAGGTATACTCTAGGGCGCTTTATTTACCAACTATCCCCACTACACCACAGAAATGTAACACCACAGAATTCAAGCTTGTATTGAAAAGAGAGAAATACTCACCAACCAATCACTTACCTGCTCCCTGGTGACGTCACACTTGGATTACTTTTTACCTCTCTCCTGGAACCTGGATTGGTCGGTGCCTCTGACTGCTCCCTTTTAAGCCTTTAAGCTCTCCCGCCTCGGGCTGCTCCCGCGCAGGTCCGCTGCTTCTCCGGTCTCGGGGCTGTGGGCCTCGGTGCCTCTGACTGCTCCCTCTCAAGCCTTTAAACTCTCCCGCCTCGGGCTGCTCCCGCGCAGGTCCGCTGCTTCTCCGGTCTCGGGGCTGTGGGCCTCGGTGCCTCTGACTGCTCCCTCTCAAGCCTTTAAGCTCTCCCACCTCGGGCTGCTCCCGCGCAGGTCCGCTGCTTCTCCGGTCTCGGGGCTGTGGGCCTCGGTGCCTCTGACTGCTCCCTCTCAAGCTTTTAAGCTCTCCCGCCTCGGGCTGCTCCCGCGCAGGTCCGCTGCTTCTCCGGTCTCGGGGCTGTGGGCCTCGGTGCCTCTGACTGCTCCCTCTCAAGCCTTTAAGCTCTCCCGCCTCGGGCTGCTCCCGCGCAGGTCCGCTGCTTCTCCGGTCTCGGGGCTGTGGGCCTCCTGTACTGTGGGTACTGATCTCCCCTCAGTTCCCGCCTGTTGGTATTAAGTAAAGACCTACGTTGAATCTTCCAAGCTGTCTCTTCATTATTGGATTAAGTATAGACACATACTTTATACTCTACACTTCTCAGTATCCTATCATTTATTGCGTATTCCCTTGCCTTGTTAGCCCTCCCCAAAAGCATTACCTCACACTTCTCCAGATTGTATTCCATTTGCCACTTTTCTGCCCACCTGGCCAGTCCATTGATATCTTCCCGCAGTCGACAGCTTTCTTCCTCGCCATCAACCTCACGGCCAATTTTTGTATCACCTGCAAACTTCTTAATCATGCCCCCAACATTGAAGTCTAAATCATTGATATATACCAAAAAAAGCAAGGGACCTAATACTGAGCCCTGCGGAACCCCACTGGAAACAGCCTTCCAGTCACAAAAACACCATTACCCTTTGCTTCCTGCCACTGAGCCAATTTTGGACCCAACTTGCCACTTTCCCTTCGATCCCATGGGCTTTTACTTTTCTGACCAATCTGCCATGTGGGACCTTGTCAGGGCCTTGCTGAAATCCATATACACTACATCAGACACACAACTCTCATCGACCCTCCACGTTACCTCCTCAAAAAATTCAATCAAGTTAGTCAGAGTCGAACTTCCCATAACAAATCCATGTTGACTGTCCTTGATTAATCCGTGCTTTTCTAAATGATGATTTATACTGTCCCTCAGGATTTTTGAATAATTTGCCCACCACCGAGGTTAGGTTGACTGGTCTGTAATTACTCACTCTAACACTTTCTCCCTTCTTAAACAACAGTACAACGTTAGCAGTCCTCTGGCACCATGCTTGTAGCCAGAGAGGATTGGAAAATGGTGTTCAGAGCCTCCGCTATTTCCTCTCTTGCTTCTCTTAACAGATGGGATACATTTCATCCAGGCCTGGCGATTTATCTACTTTTAAAGATACTAAACTCCTTAATATTTCATCTCTCTCTATGTTTATCCCATCTAATATTTCACACTCCTCCTCCTTAACTACAATGTCTGCATCGTCCCTCTCTTTTGTGAAGACAATGTAAAGTATTCATTAAGAACTATACCCACATCTTCTGCCTCCACAAACAGGTTAGCTTTTTGGTCTCCAATAGGTCCTACTCTTTCCTTAGTTATCCTCTTGCGCTTTATGTATTTATAAAACATCTTTGGGTTTTCCTTGCCAATATTTTTTCATGTCTGCTCTTTGCTTTCCTAATTTCCTCTCTTGTTGGGCTTGCTATGTAATGGCTAAAAAAGTTCTCCTGAATGCATTTTAATAATTCTGCACTCTCTATACCTTTTACAATGACTCTATCCCATTTAATATTAGAGTAGTTGAAATCCCCTACTATTACTGCCCTATTGTTTTTGAACAGACATTTGCCTACTTATTTGCTTTTCTATCTCCCTCTGTTTGGGGGTCTATAGTACACTCCCAGCATTGTGATTGCCCCTTTGTTGTTCCTCAGTTCAGCCAATATGGCCTCATTTGAGGATCCTTCTAACATATCATCCCTCCTCACAACTGTAATTGTTTCTTTAACCAATATTGCGACCCCCTTCCCTTTTTATCCCCCTCGCTAACTCGTCTGAAAATCCTGTAACCAGGAATGTTCAGCTGCCATTCCTGCCCTTCTTTAAGCCATATTTCAGGAATAGCTATATCATACTTTCACGTCTTATCCTGCAATCCCTTCATACTTATTTCAAAACATATTTTACTTCAATGTAATAATGCCCTGGTTTCCAACTTTCCTTAAAATTTAGCTAAATTGGAGAATTTAACATTTTCATAAATCTTCTGATCACTGAAACAGTTTGAATCAGCTTATCGATGAGTTTCACCTGAAAAACAACATTGCTTGATTACCCTGCCTACCTTGCTGATCTGAGAATTAGGCTGCAAAATAAACAGTGATGTGACTATCAAAGAAACATTGAAATTTCAGCACAGAAGGCAGCCATTTAGTCCATCGTGCCGGTGTTTGTTCTTTTTGATTAGATCATTACACAGACAGTATTAGACAATCACTGGTTTCTCGAGTAACTATTAAATTCTTTAGCTAGTAATGCAGCAGTGTTGAAGAAAGGCATATGTTGCTTCATATTCGGACATTAATAACCAGGTGTAGACTTAAAAGAAGCATCATATAAAATTATCTGTAGATATAACAATTATGGCATACTTGTTAAATATAGGATTTATATTACTAGTGGGAGAACTAACATTCAAAACATTGAGCAAACATTGCTGATTAACAGTATAGTTCTTAAAAACATGATTAGTCCAGATAATACATCATTGCTTAATTTTTTCATGCTTTATTTGTGAATGCACCTACCTGACATGATATGCAGTGAAAAGCAGAGCGAGTGCTCTGATTAAATCAACTACTAAAATGCATTTGTATCACTGATACTTAACAAGGATCATTCTTTGTAACTAACATCAGTTTGATTTTGCTTTGTGAATAATTTTTAAGCAGTGAATGATGATAACATTAGGAAAATCTTGGAAGAGTTACTGAGTTCAACTAAGTGTACGTGAGCTGAATTTACATACCTATAAATTTAACCACTGTGTTTATGATTCTACACTAACAATAATTCAGATCCTTACACTGTGCAGTTCAATAACTCTTACTAACCTAGTTCCTTGAAAAGGTGATCAACCTCTGTTCATTATAATGAATTATTTTGGATTTCAGGCAACATACTGGATATGATAAAGTAATTAAGGTTATACCACCTTTCAATTTAACTGTCTCGTTATGAATGCTCCCTTTAAGCTGTGCAGCCATGCAGCGCTCCAGGGGTCCCGCGCAGTCGGTGAGCCGGCTTTTAAATTGAAAAAACACGCATGCGTGGACTTTGAATAGGCCGCGCAGCTCCAAAAAAAAATTACAGGGAACATTGTTCGATACCTGTATATTGAAATCCCCTCTTTAAAAAAATTGATATAGGTTAAATTGTTGTAGGGCATCCTGGTCTGTTATTTGGATCTCCGATCCAAGGTGAAACGGGAGCTGAGGCTGCAGAGCAGGAGCGAGCATTCATGCAAACAATTACCAGACGGGTCCGATCCACCGATGTACCCAAACGAGTGTGTGTTGGAAATACAATCAGCCGCTGCTGCTGCCAACTCTGGCAGAGGTAGACAGGCGATGAACTGAGACCCGGAGGTATGCAAATAGCAAGTTTGCTGAATGCCACAAATGAAGTGAAATGAGCAGCAAATGACTCCGACACCTGACTTGGGAATGCCTGAGAAATAAAAATGAATGGAGAACAATGTTCCCTCTAAGCTGCGCAGCCACACAGTAATGGGAAAGGTCCCGCGCAGGCCGCTCACCGGCTTCTCCATTGTAAATACCATGCATGCGCAGAAATTTAAAGGGACCGTGCATTAAAAGAAACAGACCGCACAGAACAATGTGCAGCTTACAGGGAACATTGCCGGAGAACTTTTTTTCTTCCTTTCTGATGTCAAGGATCGCAAGCTTCATCAACTCTTGAACACCAACGCCCCTCCAGAACCTTCTTCCCCTTCACTTTCCTCTGACCCCTCTTCTCCCCATCTTACCCCCGCCGCGTTTTCACTATCCCTTCTGACCTTCCCCTCTCTGACCCCGAACGATCAGTCCTCAGCAAAGGCCTGAGCTTCATCCCCTTACGCCCCCACCTCAATGAATTTAGAGCTCGACACGATGCTGAGCTCTTTTTCCACCGCCTTCGCCTCCGTGCCCACTTCTTTGGCCATGAGTCTTCCCCCCGCACGGCTGGCCCTTTCTCCCGCTTTCTGAATTCCCGATCTACCTGGACCCCTCCCTCTGGCCTCTTACCCTCTCTAGATCTTTTCATTGCAAACTGCCGCCGTGACATCAGCCATCTCCATTTCTCTGCTCCCCTCACTCACTCCAACCTACCTCCCTCTGAACTTGCAGCACTCCATTCTCTCAGATCCAACCCCGACATTGTCATTAAACCTGCTGACAAGGGTGGTGCTGCTGTTGTTTGGCGAACCGACCTCTGCCTAGCGGAAGCTGCACGCCAACTCTCCGACACCTCCTCCTACCTCCACCTGGACCATGACCCCACTACCGAACATCAAGCCACCGTTTCCAAGACTATCACTGACCTCATCTCCTCTGGAGATCTTCCCCCCATGGCCGTCAACCTCATAGTTCCCCAACCCCGCACAGCCCACTTCTACCTCCTTCCCAAGATCCACAAACAGGACTGCCCTGGTAGACCCATCGTTTCAGCCTGTTCTTGCCCCACGGAACTTCTCTCTTCCTATCTCAACTCTATCTTTTCTCCCCTTGTCCAGTCTCTTCCCACCTACATCCGTGACTCTTCCGACGCCCTCCGCCACTTTAACAGTTTCCAGTTTCCTAGCCCCAACCGCCTCCTTTTCACTATGGACGTACAATCCCTCTACACCTCCATCCCCCACCAGGATGGCCTGAGGGCGCTCCGCTTCTTCCTTGAACAGAGGCCCAACATGTCCCCATCCACCACCACCCTCCTCCGCCTGGCTGAACTTGTTCTCACATTGAACAACTTCTCCTTTGACTCCACTCATTTCCTCCAAATCAAAGGTGTTCCTATGGGTACCCGCTTGGGTCCTAGCTATGCCTGCCTTTTCGTGGGATATGTGGAACACTCTTTGTTCCAGTCCTACTCGGGTCCCCTCCCTCACCTCTTTTTCCAGTACATTGATAACTGTATCGGTGCCGTCTCCTGCTCTCGTCCTGAACTAGAAAATTTCATTCACTTTGCTTCCAATTTCCACCTTTCCCTCACCTTCACATGGTCCATCTCCGACTCTTCCCTTCCCTTCCTTGACTTCTCCGTCTCCATCTCTGGGGATAGGTTATTGACAAACATTCACTACAAGCCCACTGACTCCCACAGCTACCTGGACTACACTTCCTCCCACCCCGCCTCCTGTAAGGACTCTACTCCATTCTCCCAGTTTCTCCATCTCCGCCGCATCTGCTCGGACGATGCCACCTTCCATACCAGTGCTTCCGACATGTCTTCCTTTTTCCTCAACTGAGGATTCCCCTCTACTGTGGTTGACATGGCCCTTGACCATGTCCGTTCTATCTCCCGCACTTCTGCCCTCACCCCTGCCCCTCCCTCCCGGAACCACGATAGAGTTCCCCTTGTCCTCACCATTCACCCCACCAGCCTCCACATTGAACAGATCATCCTCCGCCATTTCCGCCACCTCCAGCATGATCCCACCACCAAACGCATCTTCCCTTCACCTCCCCTTTCAGCATTCTGTAGGGACCGCTCCCTCCGTGACACCCTAGTTCACTCCTCTACCACCCCCAGCACCCCTTCCCCTTCGCCCGGCAACTTCCCATGCAAGCGCAGGAGATGTAACACATGCCCTTACACCTGTCCAGGGCCCCAAACACCCCTTCCAGGTGAAACAGCAATTTACTTGTACTTCCTGCAATTTAGTATACTGTATTCGCTGCTCACGATGTGGTCTCCTCTACATTGGGGAGACCAAACGCAGATTGGGTGACCGCTTTGCGGAACACCTCCGTTCAGTCCGTAAGGGGGACCCCGAGCTCCCGGTGGCCTGTCACTTTAATTCGCCGCTCCATTCCCACTCAGACCTCACTGTCCTCGGCCTCTTGTATTGTTCCACAGAAGCTCAACGTAAGCTCGAGGAACAGCACCTCATCTTTCGATTAGGCACTCTGCAGCCCTCTGGACTCAACATCGAGTTCAACAATTTCAAATCATAACCTCGGCCCCTAATATATATAAAAATATAATATATATATTAATTTCCCTTTCTTTTTTTTAATCCACACTTTCGTCTGGGCTTTTCTCCCCCCTCCCACATGGCAGCTGTCCTTCATTCGGCCAGGGCCATTCACACTTCATCTAGAGCCATCCTTTTTTCCTTGAATATCTCTTAATGTCTCAATCTCTCCTGCTTTCTATCCTATCTCTGACCTTCCCTTTTGTTCTTTCATCCCCTCCCCCTTTTCCCAGCCCCCACTTGCTTTAAAATCTATCCCTCTTCCTGCTTTTTTTCCAGTTCTGACGAAGGGCCTTCGACCTGAAACATTAACTCCGTTTCTCTCTCCATGGATGCTGCCCTGGCCTGCAGAGTTTTTCCAGCGTTTTCTGTTGTTATTGCTGGAGAAGTGTTCAGTTTCTCAGCATTCCTCACACTGATGCTCATAAATCAGAAGAAAAATGAAATATAGTAGGTAGACTACTTCAAGATTACTGAGTAAGCACAGCTGTTTCTGCCCGAAATAAACGGAGCACTTAAGACGCTATAACCAGCAACTTTGAAATAGACATTCATGCAAATGGCTAATAGTTATTGCTTTTTGGCCGAAATAAGCGAATGTCCGTTTTAAACATGGACATTTTAAGTGATGGGGACTGTATTGAGATAATTTAGTAACATTCAGCATCCTACTAGCATTGATAAAAAAATCTCATGGTATCGCATTAATAGTAATTTGTTTCCTCTTTCCACTAACAATTCAAATCCATCGTCTGTCAAATTTGATTCAACAGTAAGAAATTACATGTCATTCTCATTTGATCTATGATTGGTGTATTACAGTGTTAGGAAAAAACTATTAATTATACTCACCCTGCATTGGGCCAATGTGTAGCCTCGCCATAGCTGCAGTTTACAAGATCACATTTATATTTTATTGCTTCAATCATCTGTTAACAGAACAGGAATAAGGCTTAAATAGATTCCAGGCTTAAATATTTTTACACAAGACAAATCACGCATGGTAAATAATCTCAAATCAAAAGGAACCTTATTCAAAACCTCCCATCTTCCACCTTTTTCAATCAACTTATAAACAGGAAGAAAAATAAACAGATGCTGTTATTGTATCTCTAAAAGGCAGTGTAAGTGAATTTTCTGAAAGGATATTAACTTAATTCCTCAAGCTTTTTTGTATTGGTCACTTTAAAAAAAAAGACATACTAATGAAATTTAACTAGGCTGATACTTCAGTATATACTGAAGAAACGCTGCATTGGTGGCGGTGCTGTCTTCCGCGTAAGACATTAAACCTTAATGCTGCCCTGGCTTGTGTTATTATTTGGCTTCTGTGTGCTGCTCCCTTCATACATATTAAAGTAGCCCTGGATGATTATCTATTATTTCCTCTCTGCGGAGAAGCTTCTAGCCTCCACTGACCAACTCCCCCACAGCAATATCACTTCAGTTCTTAGTCAGGGAGATCCAATTTTATTTCCTACCAAAAAATCTAATACAAGAATAGGACAGTCAACTTCATGAAGTAAATAGGAGGTTAGTTAATCCATTTAATTCTTCCGAGAGGTCAATTACAGAGCAGTATAGGCAAATGTGGAGGAACATGTCTGCTGTCTGCCACAGGTCGACGGGGGAGTGGGAGCAGAATAAAAGAAAATCAGGGGGAAAATGGAGGAAACATCCTTATTGTCAATAATAATGCGGACCAAAGACTAACAATGCCAAATTAAAAAATTATAAACAAACACTTTCACAGCTCTGATCAACCCTGTGCCAGTTTCCATGGTGCTGAGCCTTGTGTCACCAATCTTCAAAGCAAGAATTTGAGCCCCAGGCGCTATGCCATTCTGCTCAGGATCGTTTGGAAAGAAAGCTGCAGCAATACTAGCTACATGTGTCCCATGGGCCCCTGTTGAGAACAAATGCCAACACTAAAGATTTTGCAAGTCTTCATTAGCTAGAAGTCAGCCCACCAGCACAGACCACCTAGTGGTACACTAAGGGAACAGTGCTTGCACAATAAATCAATTATTGGTACACGAAGGGGACAGTGCTTGCACAATAAATCAATTATTGGTACACGAAGGGGATAATGCTTGCACAATAAATCAATTATTAGTACACGAAGGGGACAGTGCTTGCACAATAAATCAATTATTGGTACACTAAGGGGATAATGCTTGCACAATAAATCAATTATTGGTACACGAAGGGAACAGTGCTTGCACAATAAATCAATTATTGGTACACGAAGGGGATAGTGCTTGCACAATAAATCAATTATTGGTACACTAAGGGGACAGTGCTTGCACAATAAATCAATTATTGGTACATGAAGGGGATAGTGCTTGCACAATAAATCAATTATTGGTACACTAAGGGAACAGTGCTTGCACAATAAATCAATTATTGGTACACGAAGGGGACAGTGCTTGCACAATAAATCAATTATTGGTACACTAAGGGGATAATGCTTGCACAATAAATCAATTATTGGTACACGAAGGGAACAGTGCTTGCACAATAAATCAATTATTGGTACACGAAGGGGACAGTGCTTGCACAATAAATCAATTATTGGTACACTAAGGGGATAATGCTTACACAATAAATCAATTATTGGTACACAAAGGGAACAGTGCTTGCACAATAAATCAATTATTGGTACACGAAGGGAACAGTGCTTGCACAATAAATCAATTATTGGTACACAAAGGGAACAGTGCTTGCACAATAAATCAATTATTGGTACACGAAGGGAACAGTGCTTGCACAATAAATCAATTATTGGTACACTAAGGGGACAGTGCTTGCACAATAAATCAATTATTGGTACACTAAGGGAACAGTGCTTGCACAATAAATCAATTATTGGTACATGAAGGGGACAGTGCTTCCTCAATAAATCAATTATTGGTACACGAAGGGAACAGTGCTTGCACAATAAATCAATTATTGGTACACGAAGGGGACAGCGCTTGCACAATAAATCAATTATTGGTACACTAAGGGGACAGTGCTTGCACAATAAATCAATTATTGGTACACGAAGGGGACAGTGCTTGCACAATAAATCAATTATTGGTACACGAAGGGGACAGTGCTTGCACAATAAATCAATTATTGGTACACGAAGGGGACAGTGCTTCCACAATAAATCAATTATTGGTACACGAAGGGGACAGTGCTTGCACAATAAATCAATTATTGGTACACTAAGGGGATAATGCTTGCACAATAAATCAATTATTGGTACACGAAGGGAACAGTGCTTGCACAATAAATCAATTATTGGTACACGAAGGGAACAGTGCTTGCACAATAAATCAATTATTGGTACACGAAGGGAACAGTGCTTGCACAATAAATCAATTATTGGTACACGAAGGGGACAGTGCTTGCACAATAAATCAATTATTGGTACACTAAGGGGATAATGCTTACACAATAAATCAATTATTGGTACACAAAGGGAACAGTGCTTGCACAATAAATCAATTATTGGTACACGAAGGGAACAGTGCTTGCACAATAAATCAATTATTGGTACACGAAGGGAACAGTGCTTGCACAATAAATCAATTATTGGTACACTAAGGGGACAGTGCTTGCACAATAAATCAATTATTGGTACACTAAGGGAACAGTGCTTGCACAATAAATCAATTATTGGTACACGAAGGGGACAGTGCTTCCTCAATAAATCAATTATTGGTACACGAAGGGAACAGTGCTTGCACAATAAATCAATTATTGGTACACGAAGGGGACAGCGCTTGCACAATAAATCAATTATTGGTACACTAAGGGGACAGTGCTTGCACAATAAATCAATTATTGGTACACGAAGGGGACAGTGCTTGCACAATAAATCAATTATTGGTACACGAAGGGGACAGTGCTTGCACAATAAATCAATTATTGGTACACGAAGGGGACAGTGCTTCCACAATAAATCAATTATTGGTACACGAAGGGGACAGTGCTTGCACAATAAATCAATTATTGGTACACGAAGGGGACAGTGCTTGCACAATAAATCAATTATTGGTACACTAAGGGGATAATGCTTGCACAATAAATCAATTATTGGTACACGAAGGGGACAGTGCTTCCACAATAAATCAATTATTGGTACACGAAGGGGACAGTGCTTGCACAATAAATCAATTATTGGTACACGAAGGGGACAGTGCTTCCACAATAAATCAATTATTGGTACACGAAGGGGACAGTGCTTCCACAATAAATCAATTATTGGTACACGAAGGGGACAGTGCTTGCACAATAAATCAATTATTGGTACACGAAGGGGACAGTGCTTGCACAATAAATCAATTATTGGTACACTAAGGGGATAATGCTTGCACAATAAATCAATTATTGGTACACGAAGGGGACAGTGCTTCCACAATAAATCAATTATTGGTACACGAAGGGGACAGTGCTTGCACAATAAATCAATTATTGGTACACTAAGGGGATAATGCTTGCACAATAAATCAATTATTGGTACACGAAGGGAACAGTGCTTGCACAATAAATCAATTATTGGTACACGAAGGGAACAGTGCTTGCACAATAAATCAATTATTGGTACACGAAGGGAACAGTGCTTGCACAATAAATCAATTATTGGTACACAAAGGGAACAGTGCTTGCACAATAAATCAATTATGTAAGTTAGCCATAACATTTAAGGGGCTACAATTTTCCAAAATTGCACTCCACATAATTTTCCATCCATTATTTTAATCCTGGAAAATTGCGAGGAGCGCACACCCAAATTCCTCATATGTGCCTCCAGTGGGCGAGGAATTGGAAGGAGCAGCCCAGAATGAGGTGGACAAAATATGTTAGTGGATAGAACAATGGCAGATATAATTTTATGTGGATTGGTGTAAAGTACTCAGATAGTAAGGAAAAATGGGTGATACACGTACATCATGAATGACATTGAAATAACTACAACAACTTGTATTTATATAGCGCCTTTAACATAGTAAAATGTCCCAAGGTGCTTCACAGGAGTATTAAGACAAAAAAAATTGACACCGAGCCACATAACTAAGGATGACATTGAAAGAGACATGAGAACTTGAGTAGATGGGATGCTCAACAAGTCCAACCAAGGTACAATATCAACGAACAATGCTAATAGAATGGTGTTTAGCCAAAAGAGTAGAACACAAGTCAGTGAAGTTGTCATCAAATTGCACAGTGCTGTGGTCAGACAGCACCTAGAGTACTGTGTCTGGTTCTAGTTACTGAGACATAAAGAGGATATACTAGCACTGGAAACAGTAATGAGCAGAACTACAAGGATGATCCCTGGTATCAAAGTTATGAGGAAGGGAGAACCTGAGCATTCCAGCTTTTAAAGGAGGCATCTGACAGAGGTATGTATATAAGACGATATGGGAAAGGTAAATCCAGAAAATTACTTTAAATTAAATTGTGAGAATAGGGCAAAGGTACACAGGTTTAATATAGTGAAAGTCAAATTTGGGACCATCAGGTAGGTCTTCTTCAGATAAAGAGTGATCAATACATGGAATGGCCTTCCAGATAAAATAGTGGAAGTGACACTCTTGGTATCATTGAAAATACATTGGGACAACCGTAGGATCGTTCTGGCCGAAAGAACAAAGATGGGCCAAAGGGCATTCCTCATCCATAATTATCTTGTGAGGCTCCCCACTATTCCCTTTAATGTAAAATGCACATACAACTCACTGTATAGCATTTAAAGAAATGCAATACTTCCCCCATCCCACCAGAACAAAATCAAAGTCATGTCTATAGTGTCCATTTTATTTGCTAAACTTAAAAAGGTAGACAAAGTATTGAAGACTTATTCAAAATGTGATTACCCAAGAGGATTCTCCTAACTTAATTTTCCTAACAAGGAGAAGCTGGAATTTTAGAAATTTAGACTTTTTCCAATCTGCTTAGAACAGTTTGTGAAAAATATTAACTCGATCATGGATGTAAATGCAAAACACAATTGAAGAACAGAACTCTAACATATGGATACAAAAGCTACGGTGGCTGCTGGTAATTTGAGATAGAAACAGAAAATGCTGGAAATACTCAGTAGGTCAGGCAGCATCTGTGGAGAGAGAAACAGAGTTAATGTTTCAGAGAACTGGTCAGAAAGGTAATCGATCTGAAATGACAACACTGCTTCTCTCTCACAGATACTGCCTGACCTGCTGAGTATTTCCAGCATTTTCTGTTTTTATTTCCAACATATAGAGGTTACTAGAGAAATACATTTACTGCTTTTTTTGTTTAATAAAGAATTTCTTTCTTCGCACTGTTGAGAGGACTTCAAAGGACCCTCAAGGTTTTTATCCTAGGCAATGAAAGTAGCAAGAGAGCCCAAAATGGACTGAGTGAAGTATCTATATATATAAAACAGTATGGCCTAGAAATTCAGTATAGCCACTTTTGGGGTGGTAAAGTCGGGCGGGCACTAAAGTTTGCGCCCGGCGCAAAGTCGATGGCACTTCACCGATATTCAGCGGCTTCGCCCTAAGAGGTTGTTTGAGCGCTAAAACTGGCGTTGCACGCCTACCTTTAGGTGCTAAGCCGGCGGTGCAGAGGGATAGCGCCGAGGCCGGGCGCAGCGCAGGTGCGGTCATTTCTTGATTGACAGCAGACACCGTGGTGCCGGCCAGCTCTTAAAGGGGGAAGGGTCGACTTGCTCTGCTGCAACGGCCTGCATACTGCAGCCTTCCAGCTAGGCCTGAACACTGCTGGTGATCAGAAGGAGCCATGGCAACGGTACAGAAGGCCCGTGAGCGTGCCCTGCGCTTCTCAGCCCATGACTTGAAGGTGATGGTGAGGGCCTTGGAGAAGAGACAGCACATCTTGTTCCCGGACACTGGCAGGAAGCCTCCAACCAGCGTCTATAGGAAAGCCTGGAGGGAGGTCGCCCGCTGGGTGTCGGCCACCGGCGATGCCCCCAGGGACAATGTCCAATGCCGGAAGAAGTTTAATGACCTGACCAGGATTGTCAGGGTGAGTACCCTTTCCAGTCTCCTCCTCATCCTTGCATGTACACCTGACATGATGGGCAAAGGGACCTGAAAGCCCTAATGGCCAGCCCTCAGCCAGCAGCTATGGGACAGTCATGAACATCAATTGCACATTCTGCACTTTACACCATGGGAGGCAGTGCACACCACATCAGGGCTACACACTGGCCAAGCTATTCCACCATGGGAGGCAGCGCACACCACATCAGGGCTACACACCGTACTTACAGGCCGTCCTTTCTCTTGCAGGCAAAACTTGCCAACAACCGAAGGCACCAGGAGCAGACCGGGGGAGGCCGCCCCCAGATCCAGGAGCTCACTCCCCTGGAGGAGTGCGTGAGTCGCCTCATGGGACCCCGGGTGATTGGGCCCGTCGCCTGTGGAGATGCCGACCCTCTTCTGGGCCACAATGGTATGGACATCACCTTTTGGACCTCTCTCGTCGCACTTGTGCATCCGATCTACCTCCTTTGCCATTGTCCGACCAATGCGCTGAATGCCACCAGTCATGCCTCCCTCGCTGACGCCCTCTCCTCACTCTAAAGCTACTCTTGTGCCTTCCTGCTTTCAGCTGGTGATGAGGAGCTCCCTGAAGCTGCCAGTGACAGCCCCTCCGAGGAGGAGGAGGAGGAGGAACAGGAAGGCGGACCATCAGGGCAGCAGTCACGTGCGGCTGCAGATGCCGAAGTAGTGGACACGTCTTCCCTGGAGGAGAGCCTGGAGGAAGTGTCGGAGGGGAGTGGAGCTGCTGGGACCAGTGGCGTCCAGCAACCCAGGAGGGCTGTGGTTGGTCCGCGGCCTTCCCCCCAGAGGGGGGAAGGATCGGAGGGGAGTGCAGTTGCTGGGCCCAGTCGCCGCCGGCAACGTGGCAAGGGTCGGCCAGCTCTGCCCCCTGCTCCCCAGCGGGAGAGTCCGGACTCCAGTCCGGCCACCTTCAACTCAGAGGAGGTGCGCCACCTCGATCAAATGGCCCAGGATTCGGATCGCCGGCACACCGAGCTGATGGGGGTAGTGGCACGGATGCCTGAGGCCATCGAGTCCCTGGCTAGTAGTGTGCGCGAGTTCGGGGCCTCACATGCCGCGAGTGGCCGGCTGATCAGTGATGCCGTCCAGACAGTGGCTGCTCTGTTGTGGTCGCAGACCAGGGCAACAGGGGCACTGACTGCTGCCACACGCGCTGCGTCAGCCAGGCATCGCCTGGACACCCGCCGCGCTGCAGCAGCACAGCGGGCTGCCCTTCGGCAGATTGGTGCGCATGCTGCAGTGCGGGCCCGTGCGAGTGCCAGAGTGGCACATCACCAGCCAGGGCCGACCATCCGCCAGATTGCACACATTCCTCCAGCCGTCACCGCCACTCCCCCAGTGGCGCCTCAACGGCAAGCGGCTGCGAATGATGTTGGCCAGGCACAGCTGCGCCAATCACCAGCCGGACCCTCGAGGGGCAAACCCCGTCTAGGCCGCCCCCCAAGGGCATCTGCCGGAAGGACATCTAACCCTCAGGAGCCTTTCCCCAGCCTCGCAGCAGCCACTGGGCAGAGCTTGCGGAGGAGCAGCAGGCCGGGCAGGGGCCCCAAAAGGCTCGACAAGGTCTCGCCCTCGCGGCCCAAGAAGTAGACGGTGTGGCCAAGTGTTATTTTATATGGTGATGCCTATGTTTCTTTTGGCCATGGTTGTTTTGTTTCTGGGGATGTTTTTTGGGTTAAGGCCGAGGATGAAGGCCATTTTTGAACAAATGTTCAGTTATTCCTCCCCAGGTTGTGGGAGTGAGTCATTTGATGTACTGTTTTTTGGGGCCGTTTAATGTTTCTGGGTTTCATGTGTGAAGGGGTTTCATTGGTCTAAAATAAAGATTTCTCTTTATTCAGAGAGTGTCCATGTTTGTTGCTGTAAGTGTTTGTTGCCTTCGCCGGCTGAGGGCTTGCGGAGCGGCTGTGTTCATGTTCCTTCATGGCCACAAGGCATTCCCTGACAGGGGGCTTAGAAGTGACGTTCAATAAGCCGCCGACGGACGGCCCTTGGACCTTCTCGCTCCCTCCTGGGATGGTGCTCCTCCTCCTCCTGCTCCTCCTCCTCATGCTCCTCCTGCTCCTCCTCCTGAGGTGGTGGTCCAACGTGAGGTGGCAGTGCCTGAGTCCTGCGGAGAGCCAGGTTGTGCAGCATGCAGCAAACAACGACGAATTGGGACACTCGGTCCGGGGAATACTGCAGAGATCCGCTGGAACGATTCAGGCAGCGGAACCGCTGCTTGAGGACGCCAATTGTTTGTTCGATTATGTTCCTGCTCGCTTGATGACTCTCGTTGTATGCCTCTTCAGCAGGGGTCCTGGGCGCGTGGAGCGGGGTCATGAGCCAGGTACACAAAGGATAGCCTTTGTCCCCGAGAAGCCATCCTCTTGGGGGAGGCTGTGCCTCGAACATGTCACGCACAGTTGTCTGCCGCAGGATAAAGGCATCGTGGCTGCTGCCTGGAAAACGGGCATTGACAGCTAGGATGCGCTGCTTGTGGTCACACACCAGCTGCACATTGAGGGAATGGTAGCCCTTCCGGTTGCAGTAATCCTCGGCATGCTCCACAGGTGCCCGCAAAGCCACATGCGTACAGTCAATGGCGCCCTGCACCAAGGGGAAGGCCGCGAATCTTGCAAATCCCAGTGCACGCTGATGCTGCCTCTCCAGGGCCATGGGGAAGGAGATGAATTGGCGTCTCCTTCTGAAAAGGGCATTGGTCACCTGGCGGGTGCAGCAATGCACGGCGAACTGGGATATGTTAGCTATGTCCCCAGCAGCGGATTGGAAGGAGCCGGTGGCATAGAAGTTCAAGGCCACCGTCACCTTCGCCTCCACCGACAGAGACGTCCTGCTCCTGAGCTTTGGACACAGATCTCTGCGAAGCAGATGGCAGATCTCTGCAACCACCTCCTTTCGGAATCTCAGCCTTTTTACACATCGCGCGCCACTCATGTTGAGGTAGGTGCGCTGCTGGCGGTATGCCCTGACTGGGTAAGGCTTATGTTGCCGACGCCTGTTGCCCCCTCTGCGTCGAGCCAGGGCTGCCCCTCTCACACCGCGCCTGCAAGCCCTACGGACATGACGCTGAAACTCAGCATTGGCACCCCATGCAGCCCCCATAATATGCTGCCAGTCAAATTTACAAGAGGCCACTTGCAACGCTCTGGCCTGAAGCCAAAAATACCTGAGCTAGTGTGGGCCCAAACCAGAAAGCTGTTTTCCTTGGCCTCTCTCCAGAAATCAGTTGCACAAGAGTGTTTGCTGCAAAATGGCTGCCCTTTATAGTGCAGGGTAAGTGCCCTTTAATTTACGCTCCCCGGGTCCCGTGTCGGCTCTGTTGCGTTCCACTAAACAAGCGTGCGGGCCGCCGGGTGCACAATGGGGCGGTCCCACTGAAGTTCTGGATCGGGGCGCGCAAAGGGCGTTGCACGAGGATATGACGTCATTTTCTGCGCGCGCAGGTGAGCGCGCGCTAAACTTTGCGCCGGCGCTAAATGTGTACTTAATTTGGGGCGAGGCGCAGATCGCACTGCGCCCGGACGCTACACGCATAGCGCCCGAAATTCACTTCTCTTAAGGCGCTAACGGCTGGCGCAACCAACTGAATTTCTAGGCCTATGTCTCTCTGTCTCTCTGTCTCTCTGTCCGGCTATACAATAAAACAAAAAAGGTGGCCCAACCGTGGCTATCAAGGGAAATTAGGGATAGCATAAGATCCAAGGAGAGGACATATAAATTGGCCAGAAAAAGCAGTAAACCTGAGGATTGGGAGCAGTTTAGGATCCAACAAAGGAGGACAAAGGGATTAATTAAGAGGGGGAAAATAGAGTGCGAGAGGAAGCTTTCAAGGAACATAAAAACTGACTGTAAAAGCTTCTATAGATATGTAAAGAGAAAAAGATTGGTGAAGTCAAGCGTAGGTCCCTTGCAGTCAGAATCAGGGGAATTTATAATGGGGAACAAAGAAGTGGCAGACCAATTAAATACATACTTTGGTTCTGTCTTCACAAAGGAGGGCACAAATAACCTCCCAAAGATGTCGGGGAACATAGGGTCTAATGAAAGGGAGGAACTGATAGAAATCGGTATTTGTAGGGAAATGGTGTTAGGGAAATTGATGGGATTGAGGGCCGATAAATCCCCAGGGCCTGATAATCCACATCCTAGGGTATTTAAGGAAGTGGCCCTAGAAATAGTAGATGTATTGCTGGTCATCTTCCAAAATTCGATAGACTCTGGAACAGTACCCATGGATTGGCGGGAAGCTAATGTTACCCCACTGTTCAAAAAGGGTGGTAGAGAGAAAATGGGGAATTACAGACTGGTAAGCCTGACATCGGTAGTGGAGAAAATGCTAGAGTCCATTATAAAGGATGTAATAGCAGAGCACTTGGAAAAAAGTGACCGGATCGGACAAAGTCAACATGACTTTACAAAAGGTAAATCGTGCTTGACTAATCTACTGGAAATTTTTGAGGATGTAACTGGTAAAATAGATAAGGGAGAACCAGTGGATGTGGTGTATTTGGATTTTCAAAAGGCTTTCGATAAGGTCCCATATAAGAGATTAGCGTGTAATATTAAGGCACATGAGATTGGGGACAAGGTATTGACTTGGATAGAGAACTGGTTGGCAGACAGAAAGCAAAGAGTTGAAATCAACGGCTCTTTTTCCGAGTGGGGTACCGCAGGGATTGGTCCTTGGACCCCAGCTATTCACAATATATATTAATGATCTGGATGAGGGAACTAGATGTAATATCTCCAAGTTTGCAGACGACACTAAGCTGGGTGGGCGTGTGTGCTGTGAGGAGGATGCCGAGAAACTCCAGTATGATTTGGACAGGTTGGGTGATTGGGCAGAAGCATGGCAGATGCAATATAACGTGGATAAATGTGAGGTTATCCACTTTAGTGTCAAAAACAGGAAGGCAGATTATTATCTAAATGGCAATAGATTGGGAGAAGGGGAAGTGCAATGAGACCTGGGCATCCTTGTGCACCAGTCGCTGAAAGTAAGCATGCAGGTGCAGCAGGTGGTTAAGAAGGCAAATGGTATGTTGGCCTTCGTAGCGAGAGGGTTTGAGTACAGGAACAAGGATGTCTTGCTGCAGTTGTACAGGGCCTTGGTGAGGCCACATCTTGAGTATTGTGTGCAGTTTTGGTCGCCTTATCTGAGGAAGGATGTCCTTGCCATGGAAGGAGTGCAGCGAAGATTCACCAGGCTGATACCTGGGATGGCAGGAATGACGTATGAAGAGAGATTGGGTCGATTGGGCTTGTACTCGCTGGAGTTTAGAAGAATGAGAGGGGATCGCATCGAAACTTATAAAATTCTAACAGGACTAGACAGACTAGATGCTGGAAGGATGTTCCCGATGGTCGGGGCGTCCAGAACCAGGGGGTCACAGTCTAAGGATAAGGGGTAAGCCATTTAGGACAGAGATGAGGAGGAATTTCTTCACCCAGAGAGTGGTGAACCTGTGGAATTATCTGCCAAAGAAGGCAGTTGAGGCCAATTCATTAAATATATTCAAGAAGGAGTTGGATATATTTCTTAAGGCTAAAGGGATCAAGGGGTATGGGGAGAAAGCAGGGACAGGGTACTGAATTTGGATGATCAGCCATGTTCTCATTGAATGGCGGAGCAGGCTCGAGGGGCCGAATGGAGTACTCCTGCTCCTATCTTCTATGTTTCTATGTTTCTATGTAAATGAGCATTAGTATACAAGGGGCAAAGGCAAAAATTGGAAATTTACACTTGTCACAGAGAGTGCATCACATCTAGACTGTGGTTGTACAATGCACTGACCCATGCAATACATTGCCTGCATCAAAAACAAATTAAATGCCTCCATGATTTGGTCAGATGTCAATACCAACATCTATCAAAGGTTTTAAATAGCATGCAAAATGTCAGCCCAACATCTGTTAAAGGTTTTAAATACCCTACAAAATTAAATCGTCTGTTCAAAACCTGTGATGCTCACAATTATTGCATAAAATGTTTCTTCCAACACATACAAAATTTACCTTGCGTTCACAAACACATTTATGAGGAATAGTTGCACCATGTTTCCTGTTCAGAAAAAGGTAAACAAACACAATGGCCTAGAAATTCACTATGGCCCCGCCAGCTGGCTAGCGCCCAAAAGTTAGCGCTGGGCGCGCAGCCAGTTGCGACCGTCAGATATTCAGTTTTTGCGCCCCAAGTCGGAACCGGGCGCTATTCCAGGGTGTGCCCGCCCCTGCTTGGGGCGCTGAAACTGAATTTCAGCGCTCTAGGTGCCGCTGCGCCACCCGATGCGATGCGGCAGGCTGCGGTACTGCAGGCCTCCTCCTTCTCTTAAGGTGGAGGTGCCTGCAACGGGGAGATCGCCGCTGGATTGTGCCGGCAAATGAGCCCGGCACCACGGAGAAGTGCCGGGCTCGCGGAAAGCAGCCGGCAATGCCGTGGGGGGGGTGGCGGAGGAGGTGCGGGCAGGCGACCGCCGAAAAAGCGGCCGGCCGCACCTCCACCTTTATGCGCCCCACTAAGGCTGCAGTAAGGCCCTGGTCTCCGGATGTTAGTAGCGGCCGCCACGGAGGAGGCGGCGGCAACTGAATATGGGCGTCGGGCCGGCATCGGGGCGGAAACGGGGCACTGCGCACACCGATGACGTCATCGGTGCCGGCGCAGCACTACCGGCTACCGCCGCCATTACCGCCGAGCTCAATATCAGCGCAACCTCCTCTACTGGCGCAGAAGCCCTCTTTAGGTGGTAACTGGGCGCAAAGCTTGCAGCGCCTTACTGAATTTCTAGGCCAATAAGCCTAAGAATTCAAGCCACAGCCAGTTGGGTATCACTAAATATATGTCGGCATTTATCAGTGCCAATGCAAAGCCAGCGTCAGAGTGTCAGGGATTCAGCAATTTCAGTCACCACTGAGGATGGACCTACACTGAAAAAAATATTGGCACTGACCAGAGCCAAATTCAATATCCATCAAGAACAGATTGCACCTGATCTCGACAAGGAGGTAACTATTGGTCTAGTAAACAGAATTCTTGTATAGGAACCTTCAGCGCAGAGGTCCCTGAACTGCTTGGGACAGTGCTGTGTATCTTTTAGAGTAAAGGATAGTCAAAACAAAGCATAGATTTCCCCTGAGAGATATCAGGAAGTCTCCCAAACATAACCCAAGAAAAATCCTGAAGTAAGCTTGGCTTTGTGGTCCTAATTCCCCATTTGGAGATTAGATAACTCATCTCTGCTTGCACCGATGTGGTACCTCTGCGCCAACTTCATTGGGTCCTCTCCCTCTCGGACACTAAAGTACACTAGATTCGGTTTATCTTCTGGCAATAGACATCCACCTGCAGGAAAATGTTATAATATTAGATAGTTCCTTTCACCATCCCAGACAAGCAAACCCAAAATATAATAGTTAAGCACAGATCTTTTCACAAGCCCGGTATAACCATCTCTATGTAAGAAAGCTGTGGTTAACAAAACCCATAAACTTTGCAAGAGAACATTATTTGCAAGGCACCAGACAATACTCTAAGCCCTCATTAAAGATGTTTCTGGAGGGTTATTGTTCATTCTAGGAAATTTTGAATGCTGAAAATTTTGGCTTTATTGAACAATTTTACCAGTTCAATTTGCAAATACCAACTCCCCCTTTTTAGACACGTAGCATATCTCTGAGTGAATGAGAGAGCTCTTTCTCGCTGAACCCTCAATGAAAAAGCTAGACAAGGAAGTAATGAACTAACATCTGATTAGATTAACCTACTTCTGATTGTTATGTATTGTGTGTTCTATTGTGTGTTCTCCTCCCACCTGTGGTGGCGCTGTCACAGGAGATAAATGGTTGGGTGTCCTCTGTTAAGTTTTAGCTCTCTTTGTTCGGAACTTTCCAGAACTTCCTTTCCTTCCAATAAAGCACTTCATGTTTGAATCTCTGAGTTCTGAGTCCTAAATTGTGTCTAGGTAGAAAGGTACCGACACAACAAGTGGCAACGAGGAGCAGATGAATCTGCGTACGTTACGGGTGCAGTGAGTAAACAGAAAATTTAATTTGAAACGTGAGATGGCTACTATATTAGAAAACATCGGTGATTTTGATGAAAATGTGGAGCAATGGAGCACATATATGGAACGTTTTGACTATTTTGTATTGGCGAATGCGGTGGCAAATGAAAAGGTCGTGCCTACCTTTTTGAGTGTAATCGGGCCGAAGACTTTCAATTTACTTCGCAGCCTCGTGCAGCCAGATAAGCCAGGAACTAAAACATATAAGCAACTAGTGGAAATTCTTGGAGCACATTTTTCACCAAAACCTCAGGTTATTGCTGAGAGATTTAGATTTCACAAACGGAATCAAGAGGAGGGGGAATCAGTGACGATGTTTATTGCTGCTTTAAAAAGGTTGTCGGAACACTGCCAGTTCAAGGAGGTGCTGAATGACACCATTAGAGACAGACTTGTGTGTGGTCTGCAAAATGCAGCCACACAGAAGCGTCTTCTTACTGAGGACAACCTTACTCTTGAAAAGGCCATTGAAGTTAGTGTCTCCATGGAGATGGCGGAAAAGGAGGCTCACCAGTTGAGTTCAACAGGAAGAGTTCACAAGGTGTCATCTGAGCCTAAAGGTGCGCGGAACGGCACATGTTACCGTTGTGGGAAAACGGGCCATCACGCTAATGACTGCTGGTGTACGGAGCTGGAATGCTGAAATTGTGGCAAAAAGGGTCACATTGAACGCGCCTGTAGAGGTAAAAAAAGAACAGACAGAGCTGGGAAGCATGGAAGCAAAATGTCTGCATTTGGACAAGAGAGGCAAAAGAGTGTTCATTCATAAGAACATAAGAACATAAGAAATAGGAGCAGGAGTAGGCCAATCGGCCCCTCGAGCCTGCTCCGCCATTCAATAAGATCATGGCTGATCTGATCCTAACCGCCAATCCACTATCACAGAACCATCTCCTGAATCTAACAGAATTAGACACACGAAATAGGAGCAGGATCAGGCTACACGGCCCCTGGGCCCGCTCCGCTACCCACAGGGCCATGACCGATCCGAACCTAGACTCATGTCCAAATTCCTGCCTGCTCCCCGTAACCCTTAATTCCCTTTACTTCTAGGAAACTGCCTATTTCTGTTTTAAATTTATGTAATGATGTAGCTTCTACAGCTTTTTGGGGCAGCATATTCCATGGACCTACCACCCTCTGAGTGAAGTAGTTCCTCCTCATTTCAGTTTTGAAAGAGCAGCCCCTTATTCTAAGACTATGCCCCCTAGTTCTAGTTTCACCCATCATCGGGAACATCCTCCCCGCATCCACCCGATCCAACCCCTTCACAATCTTATATGTTTCAATAAGATCGCCTCTCATTCTTCTGAACTCCAATGAGTAGAGTCCCAATCTACTCAACCTCTCCTCATATGTCCATCCCCTCATCCCCGGGATTAACCGAGTGAACCTTCTATGTACTGACTCGAGAGCAAGTATTTCCTTTCTTAAGTATGGACACCAAAACTGTACGCAGTATTCCAGGTGCGGTCTCACCAATACCTTGTACAACTGAAGCAATACCTCCCTATTTTTATATTCTATCCCCCTAGCAATGAAAGCCAACATTCCATTGGCCTTCTTAATCACTTGCTGCACCTGCATACTAACCTTTTGAGTTTCGTGCACCAGGACCCCCAGATCCCTTTGTACTTCAGTACTTTCCAGTTTCTTGCCATTAAGATAATAACTTGCTCTACGATTTTTCCTGCCAAAGTGTATAACCTCACACTTTCCAGTATTGTATTCCATCTGCCAAATCTCTGCCCACTTACTTAGCCTGTCTATGTCCCCTTGCAGGTTTTTTATGTCCTCCTCACTCACTACTTTCCCTCCCATCTTAGTATCATCTGCAAACTTTGATATGTTACACTCGGTCCCCTCCTCCAAATCATTAATATAGATTGTAAAGAGTTGGGGACCCAGCACTGACCCCTGTGGAACACCACTAGTTACTGATTGCCAGTCTGAGAATGAACCATTTATCCCAACTCTCTGCCTTCTGTTAGATAGCCAATCCTCTATCCATGCCAGAATATTACCCCCAATCCTGTGATTTTTTATCTTAAGCAATAATCTTTCGTGTGGCACCTTGTCACCTTGTCAAATGCCTTTTGGAAGTCTAAATACACTACGTCCACTGGTTCCCCTTTATCCACCCTATATGTTACTTCCTCAAAGAACTCCAGCAAATTTGTCAAACATGACTTCCCCTTCATAAAACCATGCTGACTTTGTCCTATTAAATTATGATTATCCAAATTATGATTATCAGTGCAGTACGATGGAACAAGCAAAACAGAGGGGAGCGACACCTCTGAGGAGAAAGAGGTGCACATACTGACGGTTGCAGGTTGTTCAAATGGCTACTGGGTGTCACCACTGGTGGAGGGACAATCAGTGCGGATGGAGGTGGACACAGGCGTGGCTGTGTCCCTTGTTTTAGACACTGTCTACAACAAAATGCTAAAGCATCTTACCCTTCAGCCAACAAATATTGTGCTAAAGACGTATACCGGCGAATCTGTGGCCATGAGAGGCGTCATTGAGGTGACAGTTAAATTGAACGGACAGACTGCAAAACTGCCACTATATGTGGTAAAGGGAAATTACCCATTGCTACTGGGACGTGCGTGGCTAGAGAAAATCACGCTGGACTGGCCTGCAGTCCGCATGATGTCAAAAGGGGAGTCAGGTCTGACTGCAGTGTTAAACAAACATGCAGAACTCTTCAATGGGGAACTTGGGAGCATGAAAAAGATCAGCATGAGACTGGACATTAAACCTGACAGCAAGCCGAAGTTTCACAAAGCCCGACCTGTACCCTATGCAATTAGGCCAAAAGTTGAGGCTAACTTGGAGGCCTTAGTCGAGAATGGAGTCCTGGAGCCTGTGAGCGTGAGCAAATGGGCCACGCCCATTGTTCCTGTCCTGAAAAAGGATGGATCTGTTCAAATCTGCGGGGATTTTAAAGTGACTATTAACCCGGTGCTGTCTGTGGAACAGTACCCTCTTCCCCTCATTGATGATCTTTTTACGGGCCTGGCCGGAGGGCAAAAGTTCAGCAAAATAGACTTATGCCAGGCTTATCTACAAATGCATGTCGATGACAAATCAAAGGAGCTGCTGACAATTGTGACACACAAGGGGAATACAGGTACTGCCGCCTTCCATTTGGAATTATGTCGGCCCCTGCTCTATTCCAAAGGGCAATGGATCAGATTTTGAGTGGACTGCCAGGAGTCCAGTGCTACCTGGACGACATCCTTGTCACTGGGACAAATGAGGAGGATCATCTTCTGAACTTGGATGTGACACTACAACGACTGAAAGAGTACGGACTCAGAGTTCGTAAAGACAAATGTGAATTCTTTCAGTCTTCAGTTGAGTACCTGGTGCATGTGATTGACGCTACTGGCCTGCATAAGGCGCCGCCAAAGGTCAAGGCGATCGTGGAGGCCCCAGCACCCCTGAATGTGAGCCAGTTACGTTCATTTCTGGGGCTACTTAACTACTAAGGGAAGTTTATTCCAGACTTAGCAACATTGCTGAAGCCGTTACATCAGTTGCTATGTCAAGGCAAAACATGGAAATGGACTGAACTGTGCAACGAAGCTTTCGCCCAAGCAAAGAAAGCATTGCTGAATTCGGAGGTCCTGACACACTTTGACCCAAAGCTACCCATGCAGCTAGCATGTGATGCATCACCATATGGTGTGGGAGCAGTCATATCCCACATCATGCCTTCGGGTGAAGAGAAACCTATCGCCTTCGCATCACGCACCTTGAACAAGGCCGAGAGTAACTATGCGCAGATCGAGCGCGAGGACTTGGGAATCGTTTTTGGAATTTGAAAATTTCATCAGTACCTGTTTGGGAGAAGGTTCACACTCCTGATGGACCACCGTCCATTGACTTCAATCTTCGGGCCCCACACCGGAATTCCATCTCTCGCTGCAAGCAGGATGCAAAGGTGGGCTTTACTGTTGTCAGGACACACATACGACATCAAATATCGCAAATCAGACTTGCACGGCAACGCAGACGGTCTCTCGAGGCTACCCTTGCCTGTTACTCCCCCAGAGCCTCGTCAGATAGACATCTTCTACTTTAGACAAGTGGAGGGAGCACCTGTCACTGCAGTTCAGGTGCGAAGGTACACCCGCAACGATCCAGTCCTGTCTGAGGTAATGGACGATGTCATTCGAGGGAGAGCGATAGGAGATTCTCCTAGTTTGAAACCTTACATTTCAAAAAGAAATGAGCTCTCCGTCCAGGCAGGTTGTCTTCTTTGGGGACGCCGTGTCATCATTCCGCCACCTCTGAGGGAACCTATACTGCAACAACTTCATACAGGCCACAGTGGGATGGTTCGGATGAAGTAAATGGCAAGAAGCTACTTCTGGTGGCCAGGTCTCGATGGGAATATTGAGGAGAAAGCCAAAACATGTTCCCCATGTCAAAGGGTCCGGAATGTTCCACAGCTGGCAACCCTACACCCCTGGGATTGGCCTGCAGAAGTGTGGCAGCGAGTACATGTGGACTTCGCCGGCCCTTTCGAAGGGAAGATGTTTATGGTGGTTGTGGACGCTCGTAGCAGGTGGCCGGAGGTCGCTGTGATGAGGTCTACCACAGCAGAGAAAACAATTGAGAAACTTGATGAGATGTTCAGCCATTATGGCTCACCAGAACAACTCGTAAGTGACAACGGTCCACAATTTGTATCACAGGAGTTTGCAACCTTCCTGCATGTGAATGGTGTCCAACACATCAGGTCTGCGCCCTATCATCCCTCTACTAACGGCCAGGCAGAAAGGTTTGTGCAAACTTTGAAGCACGCCTTGAAGGCATCGCAAGGTCAGGGCTCAATCCACCAACGTCTGAACAGCTTCCTGTTGTCCTACAGGAACGAGCCGCATGCCACAACCAAAACTTCCCCCGCTTCGCTCATGATGAAGAGGCAGTTGCGGACAAGTTTTGACTTACTCAAACCTCCAAGGGCAGAACAGGTTGTCCATTGTCAACAACAAGCTCAAGTTGAAAAGAGAGAGAAAAGAGCCAAGGAGAGACGGTTTCATTCGGGAGAGCACGTCCTAGCTCGAAACTACAGCACTGCACCGAAATGGGTTCCTGCTACGGTGATCGCGCAGACGGGCCCTGTGTCTTACACGGTTGAGACTGCTGAGGACGTCGTCTGGAGAAGACACACAGATAAACTGTTGCTAGGAGCAGAGACAGCCACAGAGGCTCCAATGGCTGGTTGGCCTGAACTGTTTGCGGGTGATACCGCAAACCAGCATCCTTTGCCACAGTGCTCTTCTCCAACACAGGAAGTCAAAGAGACTGTTCCACCTGTGCAAACTCCTGACTTTCAACAGACACAGGCACCTTCTCCATCCAGGCCTGTGTCAATGCCTACTGCTGTGGAAGCCAGCGATGACCGCCGGTATCCTGTCAGAGAGCGGCGGCCTCCAAGACGCTTGGATCTGTAGGCTTAGTGACTTACCCACAAGACTGGGGCAGAATAAACCCCAGGGTAAAGTCAGGGTTTGAGGCAGTCTACCTCTACCCTAGGTTCGTTGAGTGCATTGAAAGTAACTTACCTGTTGAGGAATAATGTGGGCCTTCCATTTAAGAGAGGAGGAAATGTTATGTATTGTGTGTTCTATTGTGTGTTCTCCTCCAACCTGTGGTGGCGCTGTCACAGGAGATAAATGGTTGGGCGTCCTCTGTTAAGTTTTAGCTCTCTTTGTTCGGAACTTTCCAGAACTTCCTTTCCTTCCAATAAAGCACTTCATGTTTGAATCTCTGAGTTCTGAGTCCTAAATTGTGTCTAGGTAGAAAGGTACCGACACAACACTGATAACACAGTTATCACTCTGAATACTAAATAACCAGTCTGCCTGTGTGCACTAACGTTGTAGTTCACGTCAAATGCAAAACATTTAGGCCTAGAAATTGGGTTGGGGTGCCAAAGTGGCGCAAAAGTCGCCTGAGCGCAGGATTTAGCGCAGCGTTCGAGGCTTTAGCGATCGTCAGATATTCAGTTTCATTGCCCCTCGAGGGACACGGGCGAGGCTCGAGGCGCTCCGCGTCCCTCTTAGGGCGCTGAAACTGAATATCGCAGCGCAACGTGCCGCAGCGCCACACGCTGCGGCACAGCACACTGCGGTACTGCAGGCCTTCCTCCCACTGTTAAAGGGGAGGTGCCTGCAACAGCGCGATCCCCGCTCGCGAGTGCCGGCAAATGAGCCCGGCACCAAGGAGAAGTGCTGGGCTCTCGGGAAACAGCCGGCAATGCCGCGGGGGGGGGGGGTTACGAGGCCGGGGACGGAGGTGCTGGCAGGCGGCCGCCAAAAAAGACGGCCGCCCTGCACCTCCACCTTAACTTGCGCCACTGCCGGCACAGTAAGGCCCCGTGAACCAGGCGCGGGTAGCGAACGGCGCAACTGCGGCGTTCGCTACCAAATATCGCGAACGGGGCGCGAATGGGGCGCTGCGCACACTGATGACGTCATCGGTGGCGGCGCAGCGCAAATGCCTAACGCCACCATTAGCGCCCCTGCTGAATATCGCGGGAGGCACAGCCAGTGGCGCTACACCCACTGACTGCCTCTTTAGACGCTAACAGGTGGCGCTACTCACCCAATTTCTCCCCCTTAATCTTATCAGAGGTAGGCTATTATAAATACTCTGATGGAATGCCACATATTCTTATTAAATACTGTTATGTTTATTTCTGGTGAACACAATTTACAACTTTGAGTCTTGAAACTTTATTACCCCCAGAACTGTTGCCTAAAATTTGCTTTCAGTTCTCTCTTTTTCGCTCTCTCTCTTTGTCATTGCAGTTTTTTTTCTTGTTCTGCCTTCAATTTCTAGAATGGCTCTTCAAAAGTACTTCGCTGGTTTGTAATCAAACTAACTTGGCGAGCCAGATTCAGAAGCTCTATCATTCAAAGTTTCAGAACTCTATTTTGTTGTTTTCCAGCAAACCTCTTCCCTCGGTTTCAAGCCAATTACTTTCAGGAGCTCTGTTTTGTTTAAATAGTTTCCTCGCAATTACTTTACCTCTCCATTTCTGGCTAGTCAGTTCCGTAAAAAAAATGACCAGGAATTTGTGGTATGGATGACAGTGAACTGGCAGCGCTCGCTGTCATTCCGCCTTTGAATCTGACCGTAACTTCGGGATTTGTCATGCGGAAATCCTGGAGTTGCAGTCAGTCATTCACTGCTCCGACACAGGCTGTGTACCCTCCCCCCCTCCCGCCCCCCAACAGTGCCGTGTTATCTCTCAAATCAGCGAAACTGATGACAACTTCGGCTCTTCCGCAGTAATTATGCGCTTAAATTCCCCACTAAATGTTCGACCCAGAGGGATTAGTGTAACTGGGGTTATAACAGCACTAGCTGGAGTGCCCGGCGGTGCCGAGGGTTTTTTGAGGGCATGTTGTTATGAAAAAAGTAGAAATAATTTTTTATATATATAAATAAGTTTGTCTGTTGTGTGAGAAGGAGAGAGAGAGAGAGGGAAAGAGAGAGAGAGAGACTGGGGGGATGGAGGCCCGGGGATCGAGAGAGAGACTGGGGGGAGAAGAGAGAGACGGGGGGGAGAGAGAGAGTGGGGGGGAGAGAGCGACTGGGGGGAAGAGAGAGAGCAACTGGGGGGAAGAGAGGGAGCGACTGGGGGGAAGAGAGAGAGCGACGGGGGGAAGAGAGAGAGCGACTGGGGGAAGAGAGAGAGCGATGGGGGGAAGAGAGAGAGCGAGAGACTGGGGGGGAAGAGAGAGAGCGAGAGACTGGGGGGAAGAGAGAGAGCGAGAGACTGGGGGGAAGAGAGAGAGCGAGAGACTGGGGGGAAGAGAGAGAGTGAGAGACTGGGGGAGAGAGAGCGAGAGACTGGGGGAAGAGAGAAAGCGACTGGGGGGAAGAGAGAGAGCGAGAGACTGGTGGAGAAGAGAGAGAGAGAGACTGGGGAGAAGAGAGAGACTGGGGGAGAACAGTGAGAGACTGGGGGAGAAGAGAGACAGAGAGACTGGGGGGGAGAGAGAGAGCGAGAGACTGGGCGAGAGAGAGAGAGAGACTGGGGAGAGAGAGAGAGAGACTGGGGGGAGAGAGAGAGCGAGAGACTGGGCGAGAGAGAGAGAGAGACTGGGGGAGAGAGACAGAGAGACTGGGGGGAGAGAGAGAGCGAGAGACTGGGTGAGAGAGAGAGAGAGACTGGGGAGAGAGACAGAGAGACTGGGGGGAGAGAGAGAGCGAGAGACTGGGCGAGAGAGAGAGAGAGACTGGGGGAGAGAGAGAGAGAGAGACTGGGGGAGAGAGAGAGAGACTGGGGGAGAGAGAGAGAGAGACTGGGGAGAGAGACAGAGAGACTGGGGGGGAGAGAGAGAGCGAGAGACTGGGCGAGAGAGAGAGAGAGACTGGGGGAGAGAGACAGAGAGACTGGGGGGGAGAGGAGAGAGCGAGAGACTGGGCGAGAGAGAGAGAGAGACTGGGGGAGAGAGAGAGAGAGAGACTGGGGGGAGAGAGAGAGAGAGACTGGGGGAGAGAGAGAGAGAACGGGGGGAGAAGAGAGAGAGAGAGACTGGGGGCGAAGAGAGAGACAGAGAGACTGGGGGGAGAGAGAGAGAGGAGAGACTGGGGGAGAGAGAGAGAGAGAGAGAATGGGGGAGAGAGAGTGAAAGACTGGGGGGAGAAGAAGAGAGAGAGAGACTGGGGGGGAGAAGAGAGGGAGAGACTGGGGCAGAAGAGAGAGAGAGAGATGGGGAGAAGAGAGAGAGAGAGACTGGGGGGGAGAAGAGAGAGACAGAGAGACTGGGGGGGGAGAGAGAGAGAGAGAGAGACTGGGGGGGAGAGAGAGAGAAGAGACTGGGGGGGAGAGAGAGAGAGAGACTGGTGAGAGAGAGACTGGGGGAGAGAGAGGGGGGAGAAGAGAGGAGAGGGAGAGAGAGAAGAGAGAGGGGGAGAGAGAGAGGGGGGAGAGAGAGAGAGGGGGAGAGAGAGAGAGGGGGAGGGAGGGAGGGCAGAGAGAGAGGGGGAGAGGGAGAGAGGGGGAGAGGAGAGAGGGGAGGAGGGAGGGGGCAGAGAGAGGGGAGGGAGGGGGAGAGAGGGGTGAGGGAGGGAGAGAGGAGAGGGGGAGGGAGGGTGAAGAGAGAGAGGGGAGGGAGGGAGGGGGCAGAGAGAGAGAGGGGAGGGAGGGAGGGGGCAGAGAGAGAGGGGGAGGGAGGGAGGGGGCAGAGTGAGAGAGGGGAGGAGGGGGGAGGGCAGGAGAGAGAGCGTGAGGGAGGGGAGGGGGCAGAGAGAGAGGGGGAGAGGGAGGGAGGGGCAGAGCAGAGAGAGGGGAGGGGTAGGGAGGGGAGGGGCAGAGATAGAGAGAGAGGGAGAGAGGGGGGAGAGGGA